>NC_091347.1:10239946-10484946 GCF_038502225.1 Cherax quadricarinatus | reverse complement strand
TGGAGGGTTCTCACACGGGGGTCCCGGTGAGTGGAAACATTTCGACGCGTTTCCTTACACCTGTTGTCCTGTTCACCTAGCAGCATATAGGTACCTGGGTGTTAGTCGACTGTTGTGGGTTGCATCCTGGGGGACAAGACTGAGGACCCCAATGGAAATAAGTTAGAGAGTCCTCGACATACCTGCAGTTTACCTGGAGAGTGTTTCGGGGGTCCACGCCCCAGTGGCTCGGTCCGAGACCAGGTCCCGTGGTGGATCAGGGTTTGATCAACCAGGCTATTACTGATGGCCACACGCAAACTGATGTACGAACCACAGCCCGACTGGTCAGGTAATGACTTTAGGTGCCTGTCCAGTGACTTCATGAAGACAGCCAGGGATCTATTGATAATCCCCCTTATGTATGCTGGGAGGCAGTTGAACAGTCTTGGGCCCTGGACACTTATTGTGTTGTTTCTCAGTGTACTTGTGGCGCCCCTGCTTTTCACTGGTGGAATGTTGCATCTCCTGCCGAGTGTTTTGCTTTCATAGAGAGTTATTTTTGTGTTCAGGTTTGGTACTAATCCCTCTAGGAGTTACCAAGTGTATATTATCATGTATCTCTCTCACCTGCAATCCAGGGAATACACATCAATGGCCTTCAACTGTTCCCAGTAATTTAAAGGCCTTATCGTACTTATGTGTGTGGTGAAAGTTCTTTGTACACTCTCCAGGTCAGCAGTTTCGAGGGAAGTTAGTGTACAGCAGTATTCCAGCCTGGAGAGAATCATCATAGGCTTGACATCCCTATTTTTGAAGGTTCTCATTATCCATCCTGTCATTTTCCTAGCAAATGTGGTTGATACATTGTTGTGGTTTTTGAAGGCGAGATTCTCTGATATTATCACTCCCAGGTCCTTCACATTACTTTTTTCGCTCTATTGTATGGTAAGAATTTGTCTTATACCCTGATACAGTTTTAATTTCCTCAAGTTTTCCATATCTGAGTATTAGAAATTTCTCATCATTGAACTTAATATTGTTTTGAGTAGCCCATTTCAAATCAAATCAAATTTTATTTCCTTGCAAGATTACATTGAGATTATGAAATTACAATAATGAGTTGCAGTGCAAAGAGAAGCACTATCATGCCTAGGCATTATGGGCAGACTTAATTTAATGGCTTACACTCTACTTAATACTAAAGAAATTAATCAGTTTGTTTAAGTTGTACATCTGTTTTTATTTGTAGTAATCAGTAATTTTACTCAAATTACAATAGTTTCAGTAGTAAATGTTGAAATTATATTATAGGAATATAACATTGTGAGTTGTTGAAAGTAGTTTACAGTATGAGAATGCTACAATTGGGTGTAAGGTGTAATGTAAACTATCCTCTCAAACTCCTCCTTCATAACAGTAACAGAACACATAACCATAATACAAGACACAGATCACTTTTCATCTCTCCCTATGCAAAAATGTTATGCACGTAAAAGGCCCCGAGATCTGGAATTCATTGCCAGAATACACTAAAGGACCCCTGTCTGCAAATCAATTTTAAGACCCTAATAAGAAATCACCTCATCACATAGAATTACCCAGACAAACAGTACCTAATCACTACCAGTTTCTCAAAAGCTAGCTCATATTGTGCTGATGAATGCTCAACCACTTACTACTTCGAAATTAGTATGTCTGTATTTTCTTTGTTTTAAATAGTAGTAGATTGTAATACAGTACATCATAATGTAAATTGTTCCATTGTAATACCAAATTTCATTGTTTTAAATAGTACTAAACTGTAATACATCATATTATATTTTTTTTAAATTGTTACATTATAATACTATAATCTTTATTAACTAATTCAATAGTGTAATAAGTCTGTAGTAGACTTAACACAACCATGTAGCATTACCTGATAAAATATTCAGTTCTACTGTGCTCACTCTAACTCATCTAATGACCATATGAACTATGTATTATTGCCTTACTAATCTTAAGTTAATCTTTCAGTTTACCCGAAATGCTCTACATACAATGGGGCTTTTGGCATGTACACCCAACTATTATATTCCTCTGTACAACAATGTAATTTGTCAAAATAAGCATCTTAGTCTTAAAGGCAGTATTGTTTTGGGTAGGTATTTATACTACAATGTTGTAGTATTAATCAATGTATGAACTTTGGACGTCTAGTTTTGAAGTTTTAAGACTTAGATAACTGGGAGATTTTTTGCTAAAGTTAAACATTGAGTATTGAGTATTCAGTTTAGGGAGAGTAAGTGGTTTTTGAGAAGTCTTAAATTGATGTTCAGACTGGATTACTTTAGTATTTACTGATAATGAATTCCAGATTTTGGGGCCCCACGGTGTACATCAAAAAGAGATCTGTGTCTTGTGTTATGGTCGTGTGTCCTGTTAAGGTTGGTGAGGAGAAATTTGGGTGGAGGGTTTATGTTTGAGTGTATTGTTCTATATATGTAGTAAGCACATGAATAAGTATGGATGTTCTTTACGGTGAGCAGTTTTAGACTTGAATATTGGTGGAGTAACCTGTCGAGAGTGGGAATTTGTTATCATTCTGACTGCAACCTTTTGCTGGGTTATTAGTGGTCCTAGGTGATTTAATGTTGTTGATCCCCATACACAAATTCCATATGTGAGATAAGGGTAGATGAGTGAGTGATACAGTGCTAGGAGAGCTGATTGTGGAACATAGTACCGTATCTTTGATAGTATGCCTACTGTCTTAGATATTTCCTTGAAAATTTGTTGTATATGTGTCTGGAATTTGAGGCTACTGTATAGGTGGATTCCTAGGAATTTTCCTTCTGTGAGTCTTGTGTTGGGTGATCCATATAGTGTTAAGTGGAACATTTGCAGCTCTGGTTCCAAACTGAATGAAATAGGTTTTGTTACTATTTAGGGCAAGTTTATTAGTCATCATCCAGGTAGATATTTTCTGCAATTCAGCATTAACAGTGTTGGCCAGTATGACTGGGTTTGGGTGAGAGAAGACGTATGTAGTGTCATCTGCAAATAATATGGGTTTGAGTAGTTGTGATACATTCGGTAGGTCATTGATGTAAATTTGAAGCTTTGGCTGATGTCCGCTTGGAGTCTTGAGGTGTCTTCAATGAAGGTCACTGTCATGGCAATCTGGGTGTCATCTGCAAAGGAAGACACGGAGCTATGGCTTAGATCTCTGTCTATGTCAGATATGAGGATGAGGAATAGAATGGAAGCGATTATTGTGCCTTGTTGTACAGAGCTTTTCACCATAGCTGCCTCAGACTTTACTCTATTTATTATTACTCTTTGTGTTCTATTTGTCAGGAAATTATAGCTCCATCTACCAACTTTTCCTGTTATTCCTTTATCACGCATTTTGTGTGCTATTACACCATGGTCACACTTATCGAAAGCTTTTGCAAAGTCTGTGTATACTACATCTGTATTTTGTTGATCCTCTACAGCAGTGGTTCCCAAACTTTTTCAGCTTGTTACCCAATTTAACATGCCACATAAAGCATGTTACCCCTTTCACAAAATGTTGTTATTATTGATATATATGGCTAAACGTGAACGTATACAGCCTCGCATACTCTGCTAATCCTAGCAAAACCATTGAAAACGTAAGAACCACACATACATTATATATAAAATTAATAATAGCTACAAATTCACAGTAACAGTGGGTAAATACTAACTATATACTGCACAGGGCAGTACACATACATACCAGCTTATGTCTACCTTGGCTGATGCTCACAGATAAACTGACAGTGTGAAATAGAGGCAGCCTCAGGAAGTGAGTGACGCGTACTGGACAGGTCGATCTGGGCTACTGAGTGACTTTTGTCCTGAAGCATACTTGTCAAAATACTTTTGGGTTTCCACACACTTAGCTATATATTTCTTCTTTTCTAATACTGTATATTAGTTTTTGATGTTCATTGTTATTTGGTTTAACTTTATTACTTACTTATAATAGGTTTACTTTACAACTTTATATACTAAGACAAAGTTAACAATAATCCTCATACCGGGTACCGCATTGTTTTCTTGATTTTCAGAATTCATAACTTTTTTTCTGTCACCCCTCCATTACCCCCCAAAAATGGTTAAATTACCCCCAGGGGGTAATTTACCCCCAGTTTGGGAACCACTGCTCTACAGCATCCAGGACCTTGTCATAGTGGTCCAGTAGCTGGGACAGGCAGGAGCGACCTGCTCTGAACCAGTGTCGCCCTGGGTTGTTTAACTGATGGGTATCTAAGTGGTTGGCTATCTTGCTTCTTAGAACCCTTTCAAAGAGTTTTATGATATGGGATGTTAGTGCTATCGCTCTGTAGTTCTTTGCAATTGCTTTACTGCCATCTTTGTAGAGTGGGGCTATGTCTGTTGTTTATAGTGAGTGTGGGATGACCCCTTTGTCCATAGAATGCTGAAGGCACGCGACAGGGGCTTCTTGTAGTTCTTGATGAACACGGAGGTCCATGAGTCTGGGCCTGGGGCAGAGTACATGGTTAGTTTAGTTTAATATGTTTATTATGCACCCCATACCCATCCTGTGGGCGGTAGTCAAAAGATTGCAGAGGTACATAATGGGTCCAGGGACTGGGCCTCAAAGTTTTGATAGCTGAGCAAGTTACAGAGGTAATGAATTCACAATTTACAAAGGTAATGAACTCACAATTTACAAAGGTAATGAACTCCAGGTAGGTCTAGTTACAATCATGACAAGTTACAAAGGTATTTACAGATTACAGAGGTACATAATGGGTCCAGGGACTGGGCCCCAAAGTTTTGATGGCTGAACTAGGCACAAGGTAATGAACTCACAAGTTACAAAGGTAATGAATACTGTAAGAATGGTTACTTACGTTTATACATGGCTGTAAGAGTACATGGGCATGTCATTTATTGCCTTTTCAAAGTCTTGTGGTGTTAGGATAATATCCGAGATTTTTGAGATGACCAAATTATGGGTCTCGTTCATAAAAAAATTATTTCGATTGTCGACCCTGGCACTGGACAATCACCTAAAGTCAGTTCCTGATCAGCCGGGCTGTGGCTCGTACGTTGGTTTGCGTGCAGCCAGCAGCAACAGCCTGGTTGATCAGGGGCTGATCCACCAGGAGGCCTGGTCACAGACCGGGCCGCGGGGGCGTTGACCCCCGAAACTCTCTCCAGGTAAACTCCAGGTTAGTTCTGTTAGCGGCTCACTGAACACTGAGTCGTATTGGGACTTTAGTATCTCATTCATTTCTTGGCTGTCATCTGTGTATGTCCCATTCTAATGTATAGGGAGCATCCCTGTCTTTCTAGTTTACATCTTATCTTTCCTTTTCTTAATGGAATGCTCCTTGAGCAGATCTCAAGACTCACAGAGTTTATTTTTTCTATTCAAAGGTTCGGATCCATGTTGTTTAGGATGTCTTCCCAGCTTGTTTCATTTAGGACATGGTTGACTTGTTTCCATTTTATGTTTTTGTTATTGAAGTTTAATTTTGTGAAGACACCCTCATGACTGATCACATTTTGCTGGTCAGGAGTCCTGTGCCTGGTGGCTAACGCTCTCGCTTCACACGGCGAGGGCTTGGGTTCGATTCCCAGCCAGTATAGAAACATTGGGCGTGTTTCTTTCCACCTGTTGTCTATGTTCCCCATCAGTAAAATGGGTACCTGGGTGTTAGTCGACAGGTGTGGGTCGCATCCTGGGACACTGACCTAATTTGCCCGACATGCGGAGCATAACAAGCAGCTTTCTATATAGTCGTATGTCTTTGTTGTCAGCTAGGCCTATATACCTTGTACATGTACTTGTAGTAAATAAAAATATTATTATTATTATTATTATTATTATTATTATTATTATTATTATTATTATTATTATTATTGCTGTGGTTATATTACGTATCAGATCGTCGTCGTTAGCGAAGATGAGGTCCAGCATATTTTCTAGTCTTGTAGGCTCTAATATTTGCTAGTTTAAGGTGAATTTGGTGCAGAGATTTAATAGCTCGTGTGTGTGTGAATTATCATCTGAGCTGCCTCCTGGGGTAATCTCTGCTAAAATGTCATTTGCTTCACTCCTCCATTTTAGGTGTCTCAAATTGAAATCACCCAGTAGCAAAATGATTGGGGCATGAGTTGGGAGATTTTCCAGACAGTGGTCAATTTTCATAGGCTGTTGCTGGAATTGCTGAGACGTTGCATCAGGAATCTTGTATACAACCACAATGATAAGGATGAACTTGGCAAACTGAGACTCATATTAAAATCTGAACCCGATCTGAAGGGGTATTCTCCAGCTATGATCCAGATTCCTACGATTCCAAGTGTTTTCAACTATACTGATAAATTTTCCCCCTCAAACAACATAGCCTACTGGGTACTGTCTTGGCCGTAAGACACAGCTGGCATTAAATATTGAACCTCTTCAGAATAGGGAGGCTGAAATGGTGTGATTTAACGGGAATAAAAAATTCAGTTTTACACATACAATGGTGAAATCTATTCCTACACACTTGAATATCACTCTCTGCCGTCCTTGAGTTAGGAGACACTTTGAACACTTTCAGCTTCGCCATTGAGAATTTTGGACGTTATCTATATCATGCTAGGATGCTGGGAATGGTTTCAACAACTGTGGTCAATGGATACATTTACATGTCAGTTATTCTACAATTCTGGTCTTTGTTACCATACATTATTATTATAATCAAAACTAAGTGCTAACCTTGTTATCGTGGAAAAGCATTGAAAATTTAATGCCGATCAGATGAAGCATTCGTGAGTTTTGAAGATTTTTGTAGCATGCCAAGTTTATCACACACCCATTGGCATCTCTCTAGCAGCGAACTGGTAATTCAGAGTATAGCAGTTCCGGGGCCCCAGAGTTGTGTTAATGTTTGGTTCAACTAGCCACTAATGTGAGAGCTGACTCCTCAACCACGATGATGTTGTGCTTGTTTGTCTTGCTGAGTTTATTTATTTATTATTATTTGGATATGATACATAGATACATAGTTGTACAAAAGAAATACAGTGGTTGAGTGTACATGCCAAAAGCCCCTTGTATGCAGAACATTGTGGGCAGGCTTAAGCCAGGGTCTGACTCAGCCAGTGTGACCAGATCTACCTGGAGTTCATTACCTTTGTAACTTGTTCAGCTATCATAACTTTGGGATCCAGTCCCTGGATCCATTATGTACCTCTGTAATCTATTGACTAACGCCCACAGGATGGGTATGGGGTGCATAATGAAGATATTAAGCTGGTCCAGTCCCCTCCTCCTCCTGCTGTGAGTGGCTCTTTGCTTTGTTTTATCGTTATACTGATACTTTAACATGTAAATACCGCACAGTGTTGAAGGTATATATGGGTAAAGAAAAACTTTCCTACTGTGTTTACGTTTATTGTCAGGTTGCTCTTAAGTTACTAACTTTGGTTACGACCAGATGCAACAGCGCTTGAATTGCTACCTGTGTTCTCAATACTCTTAAAATGTGCCATGCTGAGCATGACGTTATATCAGCACATACAAAAAATATTAAATTTGGTTAAGTATAGCTTACATAAAACTTATTATCGCGGTTAAGATATATTGGTAGAAAATTTATTAAATGTATTTTAGCAGGTTTGAGAGACAAAGCAAATTAATAACTTCATTTACCTCATGTACAATATATGAAATACAGCAGAGAAGCTTCTGTAGCAACACTTGTACACATCTTCCAGTTCACTTAGGTACACTTGCAGTCATGTACCTGGGGATGTTACCAGTGTCGCAACACTAGCTGCAGGTACCTGGGGAGGCTACCAGTGTAGCAACACTAGCTGCAGGTACCTGGGGATGTTACCAGTGTAGCAACACTAGCTGCAGGTACCTGGGGAGGTTACCAGTGTAGCAACACTATCTGCAGGTACCTGGTGAGGTTAACAGTGTAGCAACACTAGCTGTAGGTACCTGGGGATGTTACCAGTGTAGCAACACTAGCTGCAGGTACCTGGGGAGGTTACCAGTGTAGCAACACTAGCTGCAGGTACCTGGGGAGGTTACCAGTGTAGCAACACTAGCTGTAGGTACCTGGGGATGTTACCAGTGTAGCAACACTAGCTGCAGGTACCTAGGGAGGTTACCAGTGTAGCAACACTAGCTGCAGGTACCTGGGGAGGTTACCAGTGTAGCAACACTAGCTGTAGGTACCTGGGGATGTTACCAGTGTAGCAACACTAGCTGCAGGTACCTGGGGAGGTTAACAGTGTAGCAACACTAGCTGTAGGTACCTGGGGATGTTACCAGTGTAGCAACACTAGCTGCAGGTACCTGGGGAGGTTACCAGTGTAGCAAAACTAGCTGCAGGTACCTGGGGAGGTTACCAGTGTAGCAACACTAGCTGTAGGTACCTGGGGATGTTACCAGTGTAGCAACACTAGCTGCAGGTACCTGGGGAAGTTACTAGTGTAGCAACACTAGCTGCAGGTACCTGGGGAGGTTACCAGTGTAGCAACACTAGCTGAAGGTACCTGGGGATGTTACCAGTGTAGCAACACTAGCTGCAGGTACCTGGGGAGGTTACTAGTGTAGCAACACTAGCTGTAGGTACCTGGGGATGTTACCAGTGTAGCAACACTAGCTGCAGGTACCTGGGGAGGTTACCAGTGTAGCAACACTAGCTGCAGGTACCTGGGGAGGTTACCAGTGTAGCAACACTAGCTGCAGGTACCTGGGGAGGCTACCAGTGTAGCAACACTAGCTGCAGGTACCTGGGGAGGTTACCAGTGTAGCAACACTAGCTGCAGGCACCTGGGGAGGTTACCAGTGTAGCAACACTAGCTGCAGGTACCTGAGGAGGTTACCAATGTAGCAGCACTAGCTGCAGGTACCTGGGGAGGTTAACAGTGTAGCAACACTAGCTGCAGGTACCTGGGGAGGTTACCAGTGTAGCAACTCTAGCTGCAGGTACCTGAGGAGGTTACCAATGTAGCAACACTAGCTGCAGGTACCTGGAGGTTACCAGTGTAGCAACACTAGCTGCAGGTACCTGGGGAGGTTACCAGTGTAGCAACTCTAGCTGCAGGTACCTGAGGAGGTTACCAATGTAGCAACACTAGCTGCAGGTACCTGGAGGTTACCAGTGTAGCAACACTAGCTGTAGGTACCTGGGGAGGTTGCCAGTGTAACAACACCAGCTGTAGGTACCTGGGGAGGTTACCAGTGTAGCAACACCAGCCGCAGGTACCTGGGGATGTTACCAGTGTAGCAACACTAGCTGTAGGTACCTGGGGATGTTACCAGTGTAGCAACACTAGCTGTAGGTACCTGGGGAGGTTACCAGTGTAGCAACACCAGCCGCAGGTACCTGGGGATGTATTATCAGGCTGTGTACTACCTGCACTACTGTATATTTAAGTACTTGCTGTTTAAAAGGTCATTAATAATTCCTTCTGGCAAAATCTTAGCAGTTATTATTCACAACAAAAAGTGTTGCCGCAACACAAAGAAAATGAAGCAAAATACCAGTTTTTTTAAGCTTGCTCCTCAAATTTGCGCCATAGGAATAAAAATTATTTTTTATATTTTCAACTAATGAACTTTAAAAACAAACTCATTCAAACTTGAACATTCACATTACTGCACATTCGTAGAATGTTAGAAAGACATTCGTATGTTCTATACCACTGCCACACGTATACAACCACTGCTAACATACAACCTCTATACCACTGCCACACGTATACAACCACTGCTAACATACAACCTCTGTACCACTGCCACACGTATACAACCACTGCTAACATACAACCTCTATACCACTGCCACACGTATACAACCACTGCTAACATACAACCTCTATACCACTGCCACACGTATACAACCACTGCTAACATACAACCTCTATACCACTGCCACACGTATACAACCACTGCTAACATACAACCTCTATACCACTGCCACACGTATACAACCACTGCTAACATACAACCTCTGTACCACTGCCACACGTATACAACCACTGCTAACATACAACCTCTATACCACTGCCACACGTATACAACCACTGCTAACATACAACCTCTATACCACTGCCACACGTATACAACCACTGCTAACATACATATAACTTTCTAGCGTCTGGAGTGCTGCACATCTTGGGAATCGTAACCCAAAACGTTGTGTAGGTGTTGTAGAAGAGGCAGGTACTGGCTGCGAGGGTCACCACCACCTTCAGGCTGCTCGGCCGCTGCTTGCCGTCGATGGCTTCTGTCAGGTTATAATTTTACAGTAAATACACTGACAGGTGAAAGATAACACTAGAATGTCAGTAAAAGTATTAATGTATAAGTTAACATTACCACTAAAAAGTCTAAGAGTTACTTTCAAGAAGCATAGAATAGAATTATGGATTCATAGCATAAGATAAGATAAGATAAGATAAGATTTCGTTCGGATTTTTAACCCCGGAGGGTTAGCCACCCAGGATAACCCAAGAAAGTCAGTGCGTCATCGAGGACTGTCTAACTTATTTCCATTGGGGTCCTTAATCTTGTCCCCCAGGATGCGACTCACACCAGTCGACTAACACCCAGGTACCTATTTGCTGCTAGGTGAACAGGACAACAGGTGTAAGGAAACGTGTCGAAATGTTTCCACCCGCCGGGAATCGAACCCTGGCCCTCCGCGTGGGTTCGATTCCCGGCGGGTGGAAACATTTCGACACGTTTCCTTACACCTGTTGTCCTGTTCACCTAGCAGCAAATAGATACCTGGGTGTTAGTTGACTGATGTGGGTCGCATCCTGGGCGACAAGATTGAGGACCCAAATGGAAATAAGACAGTCCTCGATGACAAATTGCCTTTCTTGGGTTATCCTGGGTGACTAACCCTGCGGGGTTAAAAATCCGAACGAAATCTTATCTCTTATTTAATTTAAAGATATTTTAAATAAAATTATTCATATGCATTTGAGGATACCTGAGGCATTCTGCTGAATGGTCGTCCAGTGAGCTCAAGAACTCTTTCTTCTTCCCAGATAAAAGTCTGTGTTTCTTGATATGTTTATTTATTTGAGCGTATATAATAGGCTTGTACTTATCTCCTGAGAGCAGTTGAACTTTATCAATGTGAGAGCCAAGTCCAGGACAGGTGAGGAAGAAGGACTCTATAAGGTAGATTAACTCTAAGCGTGACGTCAGTGAATACAGTGTTGAGTCTTCCATTACTTTCTGAAAATAATCATCACTTTAGATATATTGTTGTCACTGTATATGAAGATATGTTTAATGTAGCAACATTAAATATAACTTCATATAACAGTAGTTATCAATATTAAAACATAATACAGTATATAGCAATGATTTCTGTTAGTAAGGTTAAAGCCTGTTGACCACACTAAGGTCGTTCAAGCCGCACTCTAAACTTTTCATCGCCACACAATACTATAATTCCTAAAATAGGGATTTAATTAAACTCTCACCATATATACGCTGACAAAAACACTCCCCTCAGGTGTGTATTCAATGAATGATCTAATTAACATTAACATAACTGAATTTCACGCACATTTATATACAATAAATGAATGCTTTAGTTTTTTTAAATAAAAAAAATATGAATATACAATTACTATTTCAGCTAGACAACATTTATGTTTTTCTTTGAGTTTACAAGAACATAATCAACATTAAAAATTATGGAATCATGAAGTATATAGGGCAATGTTTCTCAGTTTACCAGACAACCCATCTGTGAATTATTATTATGTGAGCAAATTACCTGCATGAGGTCTACAGGGTAATACCTGAATTATTACAGGCAAGTAATTTGGGTAAGATAAGTGGAACTAAAGTCACAGTAGGTCGCAGGGCTGTAACTCCCTCGATGCCCACTTCATCACCACTCACACAAAAAGCTAGACCTGACATTAAATTAATAATTACAATACTAAAACCAGCTGCTCTGGTAAATTAAAGTTGTGTGGACTGTATGATTAGGCTTGCTGGGTACACAAACGAAATTCGTATTAGCACTTACCATTTAATTACTGTAGATAGATCACACCACAACACATGCCTGACACGAAGACCCTACACTAACCAGCTAGAGATCTACATGAATGGACTGATGGCACAATTCCCTGTGTGAGTGATGGTGTATTCCTCATCTGCCATCTACACATAATTCTTGAGGTCCTGCAAATTTCCTGTCCAATTCTTCAACGTGGGGACATTAACACGGGTTCCTATTACAAATTCCGGCCACGAAGACACTGGATCATTAGCTGAATTTTCCACGACAACCAGTGCCCACAAATTACAAATGGCGTCTCCCCTGCGTCACTTCCCCGGGTGAAAAGACTGATGTTGTAGTGGCCAGGCTTAGGCTTGGTTACAAGTACTTCTGGCAGTTTGGGAGACACACAGATGATGATCAAACTAAATGTAAATTATGTGATCAGGTATATGGTCACTGTCTTGAACACTATGTGCTTAATTGTCCACTTATCTGTATTGAGGAATACAGAGATAGACAGTATAATAACCTATGTGAGATGTCAAGATATCTTATTAATGAAAATAAGATACCAGATATACTAAGAAAATTTCCTAAATTTGCTTGTAACAGATATGTGAACTATAGATATGTAGATATAAATCCATATGTACACCTGTTAACCCTTTGGGGCCTAGTTCCTAGGCCTTTTGTGTATCCATATGCTCTTGCGCTACGGTCCACAGGATGGATATGGAGTGCACAATAAACTAGCCATTTCAGTGGCAAAATCTCTAATCTAATTCCCCGGCTGTTCCGCATCTCCCCTCACTCAAACTTTCTCGAAGGGTCAAATCAGCATCGCATTTTAATATACAATTATTATATAATTCCAATTTATACATGCTGAATTTAGGAAAATTCTAAATTTTCCAGACCATCAGTCGTTCATTGTTTACCTTACGCACATCCCACACGAAGGAATGTGTTTAAATGACGCTGGTGCAGAGTATGAGCTGATAATTCATTGCTAATGTGATGACCTATTTGTAGCAACAGTAGCAGGATGTTCCATCTTCAGTGTTTAACGCATTCTATAACTGGTAAAAATATTTACCGGTGGTAGCAGTTATTACCTTCTCTTTGTGAAACATTCCAGTGTTGTACAACTCCGAGGAAAACTTCCTAGTAGCTCTCGACACCGGTATTTTTTTTTTCTCTCATTTTACAGCTGTAGCTTCTTCCTCTTTGTTGGTGGTGCTAACACGTTTTCTGTATAATTTCATATCCGTTTATTTGACGTTATGCATGGTTATCACTGTATATTGAAACGTGTGTTAGGCTAAATATCCATATATCTGAAGGCTATTTTAAAGTTTGCCAGTGTATGTATTTAAGCAAATGATGGAGCGCAATTCCTAAATCCATTATGTGCCTCTGTTGTTTTCATTATCAACTACGTGAAGGTATGGGATCCATAATACAAGAATAAAAATAACTAGTAAATGAATTTCTCACAATTTTCTTTATGAGATCTGGTGACAGTCTTTTTTGTCCATGATAACTCGTGCCTATTATTATTTTATCACTGAATCGCTATACCTCTTGTGGCCTGGTAACACTTTCTCTCATTTCAATCACCTGGCAGTTATCTCAGTTAAGTTACATCATCCATCACTCACTTTACACTCTGTTGTTAGCATCATCCATAAATATCCACCGTAGAGTTCTGTTCCTTGTAAGTTATTTATGAAAATAATTATTGCAGGTTTCCTAATCATGGGAAAGTGTTGATCAGTGAAAGTTTAAGGGGGGTGGGAGGGGGGTGGGAGGGTCCCCTGTCACAGTGAATGCCTAAGGGAAAGGGAAGGTCCCCTGTCACAGTGAATGCCTAAGGGAAAGGGAAGGTCCCCTGTCACAGTGAAAGCCTAACGGGGGAGGGAGGTTCCCTGTCACAGTGAATGCCTAAGGGGCAGGGAGGGTCCCCTGTCACAGTGAAAGCCTAAGGGGAAGGGAAGGTCCCCTGTCACAGTGAAAGCCTAAGGGGAAGGGAAGGTCCCCTGTCACAGTGAAAGCCTAAGGGGCAGGGAGGGTCCTCTGTCACAGTGAAAGCTTAAGGGGAAGGGAGGGTCCCCTGTCACAGTGAAAGCCTAAGGGAAGGTAGGGTCTCCTGTCACAGGGAAAGCCTAAGGGGAAGGGAGGGTCCCCTGTCACAGTGAAAGTCTAAGGGAAAGGTAGGGTCCCCTGTCACAGTGAAAACCTAAGGGGAAGGGAGGGTCCCCTGTCACAGTGAAAGCCTAAGGGAAGGTAGGGTCTCATGTCACAGGGAAAGCCTAAGGGGAAGGTAGGGTCCCCTGTCATAGTGAAAGCCTAAGGGGCAGGGAGGGTCCCCTGTCACAGTGAAAGCCTAAGGGGGTGGGAGGGTCCCTTGTCACAGTGGAAACCTAAGGGGAAGGGAGGGTCCCCTGTCACAGTGAATGCCTAAGGAGGGTGTGAGGGTCCCCTGTCACAGTGAAAAACCTAAGGGGAAGGGAGGGTCCCTGTCACAGTGAAAACCTAAGGGGAAGGGAGGGTCCCCTGTCACAGTGAAAGCCTAAGGTGCAGGGAGGGTCCCCTGTCACAGTGAAAACCTAAGGTGCAGGGAGGGTCCCCTGTCACAGTGAAAACCTAAGGTGCAGGGATGGTCCCCTGTCACAGTGAAAACCTAAGGGGCAGGGAGGGTCCCTTGTCACAGTGAAAACCTAAGGGGCAGGGAGGGTCCCCTGTCACAGTGAAAACCTAAGGGGCAGGGAGGGTCCCCTGTCACAGTAAAAACCTCAGGGCTCTTGATATAGTATAAAGTATTAGAGGTTACCTCCTTTTCTTCGGATCTAACCTATACACTCCGACATTCCTCTTTCGGTCTAAACAGAGGGAACGTTTCCACATTCCTCAAAATTTCCTACATCTTATAGTCATAACTTCTTGTACTACCACCGTCAGCACTAATGGTGTTTTTGTCACCTAAGTCGCTCACACCAACATTGCTCCTGATGTCGCCTCCATTCCTGACAACAGCTCATGTTAAACATAGTTCTCCCTGATAAATAATTAATCACACCCTGTGCTGACCTGTTCCCCTCTTCCTTTCTCTCTCTTTTCTTCGGTACCTTTCCCATCATTGTCACATTTGCTATGTTGCACTGTCTGACCCTTATAGATTGAGCACTTTCTGCTGCATATAAGAATATACATTACATAAATAATAGAAGATTGAATATACCTGAGTATCCGTGACTGCCAGCCCATTCATGACGTTCATGAGGACAAGAAAGATGAGGAACAAGAAGAGGAGGAAAATAAGCAGAGCTGAGGCCAAGAACATCAGCTTGCGAGAAAAGCGTTGGTTTAAATCTGAGTACTCAAACTCTCCAGTGGCCATAACTATCGCCTTGGGTAGTGTCGACCAGAAGTCACGGAAGTCTGTGTCCTGATAAAAAAAAAAAAGTTTTATTAAATGAATTGATATAGACAGTGGCTGGATTTATAATGTTGCAGCACAAACACGCGCACACACACACACACACACACACACACACACACACACACACACACACACACACACACACACACACACACACACACAGTAGCAACCGGTGAAGAGGCGGGGCCAGGAGCTAAGACTCGACCCCTGCAACCACAAATAGGTGAGTACAAATAGGTGAGTACACACACACACACACACACACACACACACACACACACACACACACACACACACACACATGCATACTCACACACACAATCTTCAATAAATCTATCGAAACAGGGCAACTGCTTGAGGTGTGGAAGACAGCACATGAAATTCCAGTTTTTAAGAAAGGAAACAGACAGGCAGCAGTAAACTACAGACCAGTGTCTCTGGCATGTATAGTACGTAAAGTCACGGAGAATGTTATCAGAAGAGTGGTGGAGTATCTAGAAAAGAATAGTCTCATGCATATCAACCAGCAAAATCCTGTGTCAAAAACCTACTAAAGTTCTAAGACAAGGTAACAGAACATAAGAAAGGAGGAACACTGCAGCAGGCCTGTTGGCCCATACTAGGCAGGTCCTTTACAATTCATCCCACTAACAACATTTGACCAACCCAATTTTCAATGCCACCCAAGAAACAAGCTCCGATGTGCAAGTCCCTCTCAAATCCAACCCCTCCCACTCATGTACTTATCCAAACCTAAATTTGAAACTACCCAAAGTCCCAGCCTCAATAACCCAACTAGATAGACTGTTCCACTCATCAACTACCCTATTTCCAAACCAATACTTTCCTATGTCCTTTCTAAATCTAAACTTATCTAATTTAAATCCATTACTGCGGGTTCTCTCTTGGAGAGATATCCTCAAGACCTTGTTAATATCCCCTTTATTAATACCTATCTTCCACTTGTACACTTCGATCAGGTCTCCCCTCATTCTTCGTCTAACAAGTGAATGTAACTTAAGAGTCTTCAATCTTTCTTCATAAGGAAGATTTCTAATGCTATGTATTAATTTAGTCATCCTACGCTGAATGTTTTCTAACGAATTTATGTCCATTCTTTAATATGGAGACCAGAATTGAGCTGCATAATCTAGGTGAGGCCTTACTAATGATGTATAAAGCTGCAGTATGACCTCTGGACTTCTGTTGCTTACACTTCTTGATATAAATCCCAGTAATCTATTTGCCTTATTACGTACGCTTAGGCATTGCTGTCTTGGTTTAAGGTTGCTGCTTACCATAACCCCCAAGCCCTTTTCGCAATCTGTATGGCTAAGTTCTACATTATTTAACTTATAAGTGCTAGGGTTATGGACACTCCCGAGCTTCAGAACCTTTCATTTATCTACATTGAACTGCATCTGCCACTTTTCTGACCAAGAGTAGAGTTTGTCTAAATCCTCCTGAAGTTCCCTAACATCTACGTTTGAATCAATTATCCTACCTATCTTCGTGTCATCGGCGAATTTGCTCATATCACTAGTAATTCCTTCATCAAGATCATTGATATATATTATAAACAACAACGGGCCCAAGACTGATCCCTGTGGAACCCCACTTGTTACTGATCCCCACTTGGATTTAACCCCATTTATGGACACTCTGCTTCCTGTCTGTGAGCCATGATTCGATCCACGAGAGCACCCTTCCCCCAATGCCATGAGCTGCTACTTTCTTCAACAGTCTTTGGTGCGGAACTCTATCAAATGCCTTACTAAAATCTAAGTAAACAATATCAAATTCTTTATCGTGGTCAACAGCCTCAAAAGCTTTACTGAAGAAAGTTAATAAATTAGTTAGACAAGACCGCCCTCTTGTGAATCCATGCTGAGTATCATTAATCAAGCTATGCTTATCGAGATGGCTTCTTATAATCTCAGCTATTATTGACTCTAGTAATTTGCCTACAATTGAGGTCAGGCTTATTGGGCGGTAATTTGACGGTAACGACTTGTCCCCTGTTTTAAAAATAGGAATTACATTAGCCATCTTCCACATATTAGACACTACACCTGTTTGAAGAGATAAATTAAAAATATTAGTTAATGGTTCACAGACTTCCATTTTGCATTCCTTAAGAACCCTTGAAAAAACCTCATCAGGACCCGGTGACTTATTTTGCTTCAGTCGGTCTATCTGCTTCACAACCATTTCACTAGTGACTGTGATGTTACATAATTTATCTTCTTCTGATCCACTATAAAAATTAATTACCGGAATATTATTAGTGTCTTCCTGTGTAAAAACCGAGAGAAAATAATTATTTAAAATCGAGCACATTTCATTCTCTTTGTCAGTAAGATGCCCATAGTTATTTTTAAGGGGACCTATCTTATCTCTGACTTTTGTTCTATAGACCTGGAAAAAAACTTTTTGGGTTAGTTTTAGAATCCCTAGCAACTTTAATTTCATAGTCCCTTTTAGCTTTTCTTATCCCCTTTTTAATGTCCCTCTTAATGTCAATATACTGATTCATAAGATGACCCTCGCCTCTTTTGATACGTCTATAAATTCCTTTCTTATGCCCTAGTAGATATTTCAGCCTATTATTCATCCATTTTGGGTCATTTCTATTTGATCTAATTTCCTTATAAGGGATAAACGTTCTTTGAGCAGCATGTATTGTGTTCAGAAAACTGTCATATTGATAGCTCTCTTCGTTACCCCAGTCAACAGATGATAAGTGTTCTCTAAGCCCATCGTAATCTGCTAAGCGAAAATCTGGGACTGTTACTGAGTTATCCCTACTATCATACTTCCATTCAATTCTAAATGTAATTGATTTGTGGTCGCTAGCACCCAGTTCCTCTGAAACTTCTAAATTATTAACAAGGGATTCATTGTTTGCCAGAACTAAGTCAAGCAGGTTATTACCCCTTGTAGGTTCTGTCACAAACTGCTTCAAAAAACAATCCTGAACTACTTCTAAGAAATCGTATGATTCTAAATTCCCAGTCAAGAAATTCCAATCAATATGACTAAAGTTAAAGTCTCCTAGAATTACTACATTATCGTGCCTTGTGGCCCTAACAATTTCCTCCCATAGTAGTTTCCCTTGGTCCCTATCTAAATTTGGGGGACGGTATATCACACCTAAAATTAATTTTTCATGCCCCTCTGAAAATTCTATCCAAACAGACTCTGTATGTGTTACTTCAGACTTAATACCCGTTTTTATGCAAGAGTTCAAGCGATCTCGGACATACAATGCCACCCCACCCCCCTTCCTGATACTTCTATCTACTTGGAACAATTTAAAACCCTGAATGTGACATTCTGCAGGCATGTCCCGACTTTTTGAATTAAACCACGTCTCAGTAATGGCAAATACATCTATGTTACCTGCACTAGCAACTAGTCTCAACTCGTCCATCTTATTCCTAGCACTGCGACTATTTGTTTACCTGGAGTTTACCTGGAGAGAGTTCCGGGGGTCAACGCCCCCGCGGCCCGGTCTGAGACCAGGCCTCCTGGTGGATCAGAGCCTGATCAACCAGGCTGTTGCTGCTGGCTGCACGCAAACCAACATACGAGCCACAGCCCGGCTGATCCGGAACTGACTTTAGGTGCTTGTCCAGTGCCAGCTTGAAGACTGCCAGGGGTCTGTTGGTAATCCCCCTTATGTGTGCTGGGAGGCAGTTGAACAGTCTCGGGCCCCTGACACTTATTGTATGGTCTCTTAACGTGCTAGTGACACCCCTGCTTTTCATTGGGGGGATGGTGCATCGTCTGCCAAGTCTTTTGCTTTCGTAGTGGGTGATTTTCGTGTGCAAGTTCGGTACTAGTCCCTCTAGGATTTTCCAGGTGTATATAATCATGTATCTCTCCCTCCTGCGTTCCATATTTCCATATTTAATGACCCTCCTCTCTCTTTACCCTTCCTGCTCCTTTCTGTTATTCCACTAAACCTATTACTGTCCTTGTCAATTAGTGCCACTGGCTTTCCAATATCCACCTCATTTTGCCTATTACTAGTTCTCCTAGTACTCATGTTACTACCCTGCGACTTCACAGTTTTCCCGCCAAAACCCATACCACTAACTATTCCTAGTTTAAAGACCTAACAGCTCCCTCCACTGCGTTGGCCAGTGCTCCCACCCCACACCTAGATAAGTGAACCCCATCCCTGGCATACATGTCATTTCTGCCACTGAAGAGGTCCCAGTTGTCAATGAATGTTACCGCATTTTCCTTACAGTATTTGTCCAGCCAGCAATTGACACCAATTGCTCTGGACAACCATTCATTTCCAACTCCTCTCCTTGGCAAAATGCCACATATGACAGGTTTCCCACCCTTCCTCCTAATTATCTCTATTGCTGACCTATACCTGCTAATCAGGTCCTCACTCTAACAGCCTGGTTGATCAGGGGCTGATCCACCAGGAGGCCTGGTCACAGACCGGGCCGCGGGGGCGTTGACCCCCGAAACTCTCTCCAGGTAAACTCCAGGTAAACTCCTACGTCTGCCAACATCGTTGCCTCCAGCACTGAGACAGATAATAGGATTGCTCCCATTACCTCTCATGATGTCATCCAGACGGCTAACAATATCCTTCATCCCAGCCCCAGGAAAACACACTCTCTGCCTCCTACTCCTATCCTTCAAGCAGAATGCCCTATCCAGGTACCTAATCTGGCTATCCCCAACAACAACAATGTTTTTACCTTCCTTGGCGTCGTCCGTCGTGATGCTCCGAGTAGTCGACTCACATTCGCCAGGTAGCATTACACCACTTGTAGAATTCGTCAAGACGTTCTCGATGTCTTCGTTGGGGTTTCTAGGATGTCTTACTCACGTCTGCCAATGCTTCTTTGGTGCTCGTTGTGGCATTCCCAGTAGAACACTCACATTCGTCAGGTAGCACCGAGAATGAGTTGGAAGTTTCCACGGTAGTTTACCTGGTTTCTCGTTGTTTCTGCCTCTCCAACCGTTTTCTTGATCTTCAGCTTGGTTCCATGTTGCCCGGCCACTGACCAAGCTCCCCTCTTAACCTGGGGACTCACAACAGAAGGATTACTACGAATCCTCTTGTTCTCCTCCGTTAATCGCCGTATCTCCATCTTAGCAACTCTGAGCTCTTCTCTCAGCTGCTGGTAAAGTTGCTCAAGAGAGGGCATCCTGGTACAGATTCACAGAGAGCACACAAACAGGTCTTCACAGAGCTAAGTACACGTCACCACTGAGCTAAGTACACGTCACCACTGAGCTAAGTACACGTCACCACTCCAAGCTAAGTACACGTCACCACTGAGCTAAGTACACGTCACCACTACCACTACTACTACTACCACCACTAGTGAACATCGAAATGGTACCTCACTGGTATTCACCTCACTCTGAGTCTTTATATACCCTCTGTGTCCATGTATTGTTTGTAATGGCTTGATAAAGCTCCTGGAGAGCGAAACGTTGCCACAATAAATGTCACATTAGTTGCAACCACAGTTAGGTGAGTACAGTTGGTGAGTACACAGATGCCCTCTTTCCAACAGGATATCAGATCTTGAGGAAAGACAGAGGGAACAGAGGGGGGGGGTGGAGGAGTGGCACTGCTCATCAGAAAGCAATTGGGTTTTGATGAGCTGGAGAGAGGAAACAGAGGAGAAGCAAGAGATTACATAATAGGAACACTTCAGTCTGGAGGTCCCAAGGTGGTAATTGCCGTGATGTATAACCCACCACAGAACAGCAGGAGGACAAGGCTGAAGTGGCAAGAAAGGTTCATGCGAGCAGGGCAAAGCTACTGATTGTGGGTGACTTGAATCACAAATAAATTGACTGGGAAAACCTGAAGCCACATGGGGGCCCAGAAATGTGGAGGGCTAAGATGCCGGAGGTGGTACTGGAAAACCTCATGTACCAACACGTAAGGGACACTGCCGAAGAGAGAGGAGAGGATGAACCAGCAAGACTAGAGCTAGTATTCACCTTGAGTAGTGCAGATATTGAGGACATCACGTATGAAAGACCCCTCTGGGCCAGTGACCACGTGGTTTTAATCTTCGAATACATAGTAGAGTTATACGTGGAGAGGGAAACAGGAAGGGCAGGACGAATGAAGCCAAACTACAAGAGAAGGGACTACACAGGCATGAAGAATTTTCTGCATGAGGTTCAGAGGGACAGATCACTGGCAGGGAAGTCAGTAGATGAGATGAATATGTGACAACAATATGCAAGGAAGCTGAGGAGAGGGTTTGTACCCAAGGGCAACAGAAATAACGAGAAGGCCAGGATGAGCTCTTGGTTCACTCAAAGGTGTAGAGAGGCTAAAACCAAGTGCACTAGAGAATGGAAGTATAGAAGGCAAAAGACCCAGGAGAATAAGGAGAGAAGTCACAGAGCCAGAAATGAATATGCACAGGTAAGAAGGGAGGTCCAACTACAATTACAACTTTTATGTAAAGAAAATAGTGCGTTAACAAATTTGCCGCACACAAACATAACTTAATGGTACTCTTTTGGTTGTAAGATGCATCAGTTAGCAAATACTGAAGACATTCAAAGGAGGAGGATTCTAATATAATTAACATGATTTAACAGGAATCAAAATTTCACACTATTTTACACATAAAATTGACAGATGTTCACCTACACACTTTGAATATTGATTTCCGTCTCTGAATTAGGAGGCGTTTGTAGCTACGCCGCAGAGGGCTTTAGATAAGATTTTGTTTGGATTTTTTAACCCGGAGGATTAGCCACCCATGATAACGCAGTAAACTCATGAAGTCGTAATGACACGATTGCGAACAAATCACAGAACGGGCTGGACTCGAACCTATGGCAAGCGAGTCCTAAAACTCGCAGGCCAGCTGATCCATTGGTTAATGCACTGGCTTATGAGCTTTAGAGCTCCCTGGCTATGAGTTCAACCCCCCACCCATTCTGTGATTAACCCAGTAAATCAATACGTCATCGAGGACTCGCTGCCTTATTTCCATTGGAGTCCTTAATCTTGTCCTCCAGGATGCGATCCACAACAGTCGACTAACACCCAGGTACCTACTACTGCTAGGTGAACAAGGGCAGCAGGTTTTAGGAAACACGTCCAACATTTCACCCGTGCTGGGATCGATCCCCGGACACCTCAACGTGAGTTGAAGATTCTACCAACCATGTGCTTGAATAATGTGCATAGACATAGGCTTTACATAATGTATTAAATAAACGTCGACTGTTTTTGCAACAGTTGTGTACCTTTCAGAAATAAAATGTTATTTCATTTAATCTAACAGTGATGATTATTGATGTCTGGTTACATACAATGTCTGCTGCAAAATAATATCCACTTGCCCAGGTACAACACTGATTGTTACTTCCTACACTTTTCAAAATTTTAAGAAGACATGACTCACGAAATCGTAATGACACGATTGCAAACAAACCATACCACGGGCGGGGTTAGAACCCGCGATCAGTCTTTAAACTCCAGACCGATGCGTTAGCTAACACGTCGGTCTGGAGTTCAAAGACTCTCTGATCGCGGGTTCTAACCCCGCCCATGGTATGGTTTTTTTTAAGAAGACATTTTGGATAATTTAGCAGTCTCGCTTTATAACTTTAAATTATCAGTCACACAATGCATTGCTAAGTTACCCGTTAATTAAAATGTACAAAACAATTTAACACTACAAAGGAAGGGGGGAATTCGATACTAGTGAATTTAATCCAAGGAACCAGTGACATTATTCCCTTTCTTGAACCAGACGTGAGTATAGTGCTTCACATTCCCCAGCTGCTGTATGACCAGTTTCATGCTTTGGTTTACCTGATCGCCACCAGTGGGCTGTAAGATGATGTTAAAACTAATGGTGAACGCTAGAATGAGAGCACCGAAGAGGAAGATGAGTTTGAGGAAGTTCCAAGAGACGTGTCTCAACATTGTGACGTAGATGGCCAGGCCAGGAGCTCGTCCGAGGATCAACACAAATTCATACCTGTGAAATATCACCAGTTGGAAAGTTTCATTACGTACACCATCATGTGAACATTATACTGTGTTATGTGTTCCATTTACCATCAGGATGAAATATGTAAATCTTTTTTTAAACCTACAGATCTGAAATTATATCTGCACCTTTGGGTGAAAGCCAACAATGTACGTGAATATAATTTCAGCACATTTTTTTTTATAATAACACTAATAATAATACTAATAATGAAAGATTATAAAACATTTTTCTATAAGTTAGCATAAAAATGGATGATTTCAATGTTATAAAGGCACTGGTAATGTGATTTGGTGGAGTGACTTACCAAGCCACGATGACAGCCCAGGCAGCCAGGTGACGAGTGACATCAGAAGCAAATGTCGCTGAACACAGCATTATTACCACCACCACTAAGAACCATTCCAAATAATTTTCGATGTTCTTGAGGTAAATGTCTCTGGAGAAGAGGAACTGGAAAACTTCTCTGATAATCATGTATATTATGACTGGGAGAAGTAAAGCCATGAGGTAGGTCACAACAACCTGCTTGTTTTTGATTCTTTCTTCAGTGATTGCATAGGTTAATCCAGCAATAGGATAATTCTCTATCTGTGTTTCAAGTATGCGTAAATCCTTAATACTGTAAACAAACGCTGTAAGAATAATGACAAAAATAAAATAAATGCCTAAATTAAGAAGGTAAAGAGGCAGAACTTTGCGCCACTTGGCATACAAGAGAGCTTGCACCAGTGGGTGTTTTATGGCATGTCTGTGCTGCTTACTTCTGCTGATGTCCATTAGAGTTTCAGTCTCATTTATACTCTTCCCTTTCTTATTGTCGTCATCGGTTGGAGGCACAAGGAACCGATAATCAAGTTTTAGCATATGGTCTTCACTGAGAATATTTTCATGTTCCAAAACATCGTTGTTTGTTGGCTGGTGAACGATGCAGCCATCCATAGTTTTCTCTAAGGTTGCTGGCAAAAGCGAGTCTAGGACGTTGCTGTGGTCGTGAGCTACTAGTGTTTGACGGGCACCAAGGAAAGCTCCTTTGCAAAGAAATTCCCTCATGGCTTCCTGGTTGTTGAAGGAGGCGGCAACATGAAGTGCAGTCTGGCCCATCCACTCCTGGTTCAGATTCAAGATAACATCATCTTGCATTAGTCTTTGCAGGCACTTCGAATGACTGATCTCAGGAGGAGTGCCCTTCTTTTTCTTATTGCTCTCCATTAGCTTCTGGATAATACTGACAGTGTAATCTTTAAGATCAACTGGTTTATCGTCAACCTTCATGTGATTAATGACAAGATTAAAAATAGACCAATGGCCTCGAGAAGCAGCTCGATGAATGGGGAGTTCATTTGTTATTTCTAACACCCATGGCTTTGCTTTAAATTCGGTTAAAACTTTTACTAAATCTTCCTTTCTTTTGTCGATGGCATAAAAAAGAAGAGTTTGTTTTCCAAGCCGACAATTGACTGCAGCAAGAGCATCTTCAGATGACAGATTTTCCAGGAATGTCTTAACTTCATTTATGTTTTTCCCCATTAATATTATATCCAAGAACTGTGATTTTGCAGGTCTTTTAGGGGCAGGTCGTTGTTCAATACCCATTAAGACTATAGAAAGGGCCTGCTTGCGTAGCAGAACCTCTTTAATATTGCCATCCCCACCATCTTCCTGAAGAGAAGCTCCTGCCTTCACTAGTTTCCTGCACAGGCTAATCAGACCACCACTTCTGGGAGCTCCAACACCCTGAGGCAACCTTGATGCTGCTGCTGCTAGTGGTGTGAGATATCCATGAGACTCCAAGTCAATGTCTGGCCATGATAAAAGCAAATCTGTCAGATCCTGCAAGGTTTCTTCTGATTCAGATCCTCTTGAGGTAACATAAGTCAAGATATGCAGCACACACTGGCCTTTGTCATTACGGGCATTAATGTGAGCTCCTGCATTAAGGAGCATCTTAGCAAGATTAGGCTGTGCTTGTGCCACTGCCACCAGTAATGGCGTGGCTCCATCATGATCTGGAGCATCGAGGACTTCTTCAGGTGGGTTTTCATCTAGTAAAGCCTGCAGACATTTGGGGGCTTTCTTTCTGACAGCGACGTGAAGTGATGTTTCAGTAAGTGCCATCTCTTTGTTATTATGCCCAGGTTGCCACACACTGTGCTTTCCCCAATCATTCAAAATTTTACGCAATTTATCGACGTTGTCATTCTCCAGCAAGCTATTGACGTCATCTACTCTCAACTCCTTCTCTTGTGAGGACAAAAGAGGAGTCTTCTGGTTCTCTACATCTGCCACCATCACAAGCCCTGAAATATAATATGATATTTTAGCAGTTTAAAACAATTCTACTTAAGTCACTGTCAAGTTATATTTCCAAGACTGACAGGGTATTGATTCAGCTCTGATATTACATCTTTTGTACACGTTAAGGAAAGCTCTTTCTAATGCAAAGTATTTTAGGCAGTTTGGAGAATTATTTGAATTGTGATGCCGACACACTTCAGGCAAGACAGCTTGTGGAAAAGTGATGGTGAATATGATTTCCTGTTTTGAGTGACCTTGCTGTTGAGGGACACGGTCGATGTATTAAAAAACTAGTGCCTATGCTTATGAACTTCTTAATTCTTGAAACTTGCAATTTATGTTTTGTGTGAGAGTTTAACACGAATAATTTATGTGTGTAATAATGTGGTTTATATTATAAGTGGGAACTAACAATTATAGTGACACAGTGAAGGTTCATATTTGAGGTGGTCAGCCCAGGCTGAGAGACTGACCACTTTAGATACTTTTTTCTCCAATGATGGATTGATTACATCATTTTTATGTCACTACTATACCTGCTTCCTCTGTATTTGACTGAAAAAACCTACGTTCCATAATCAAAGGTACCCAAGTGTTGCACATGTGTCTTACTCTCCAACTTATCGGTATTTTATACAGTTTTAAGTAAGTAAGCAAGTAAGTTTATTCAGGTATACACAAATACAGTTACATAGATTATCATACATAGCAGCACATATGTAGAGAACCCAGAATAACCCAAAAAAGTCAGACGGAGTGACTTATTTCTATTGGGGTCTTTTCAACAATAAATATTTCTGGTGGTGTGTGTGTGATCTATAATTTACCTATTACAGTTATACAACTCTACTGGAGTTGTATAACTGTAATAGGTAAATTATTAGGCATAGATAATTTCAGTGTTAACCCTTAAACTGTCCAAAAATAGATCTACGTTCACATGCGTAGTGATCCAAAAGAAGATCTACGTTTTTTACATACTTTCAAATGTTGAAAAAACGTAAATCTACGTTTGGACAGTTTAAGGGTTTATCAGGTTAAAGTCTTCAACGAGTGGTAGTGGAAGGACGGGTGTCGTCTCCAGTCACACTGCTTCTTCTAATGACACATTTTTCGTTGATTTATGATTGGTTTTAAATGGGTTTATTATGTATATCCCTTACTTATCCTCTAGGCTGAGTGGCTAGGACACCCCTACCTACCCTCAAGGGTGGTAGTTAGGACACCCCTACCTACCCTCAAGGGTGGTAGTTAGGACACCCCTACCTACCCTCAAGGGTGGTAGTTAGGACACCCCTACCTACCCTCAAGGGTGGTAGTTAGGACACCCCTACCTACCCTCAAGGGTGGTAGGACACCCCTACCTACCCTCAAGGGTGGTAGTTAGGACATCCCTACCTACCCTCAAGGATGGTAGCTAAGACACCTCTACTTACCATCAAGGATGGTAGCTAGGATACCCCACCTACCCTCAAGACTAAGTAGGTAGGACACCTCACCCACCCCAAGATTGAGTAGCTAGGACACCCCACCCACCCTCACGGATGACTAGCTAGGACACCCTACCCACCCTCAAGACTGAGTAGCTAAGACACCCCACCCACCCTCAAGACTGAGTAACTAGGACACCCTCCATATCCTCCAACCCTCAAGGTTCACCTACCCATCCTTCCACCCTCCAGGTCCTCCCACCCTAAAGGTCCACCCACTAATCCTTCCACCCTTCACGTCTACCTACCAACCATCCCACACTCCAGGTCTATCCACCAACCATCCCAACCTCCAGGTCCTCCCACCAATCATCCCACCCTCCAGGTCCTCCCACCAATCATCCCACCCTCCAGGTCCTCCCGCCCTAAAGGTCCACCCACTAATCCTTCCACCCTTCAGGTCTACCTACCAACCATCCCACCCTCCAGGTCCACCCACCAATCATCCCACCCTCCAGGTCCGCCCACCAATCATCCCACCCTCCAGGTCCTCCCGCCCTAAAGGTCCACCCACTAATCCTTCCACCCTTCAGGTCAACCTACCAACCATCCCACCCTCCAGGTCCACCCACCAACCATCCCACCCTCCAGGTTCACCCACCAACCATCCCACCCTCCAGGTCCACCCACCAACCATCCCACCCTTCAGGTCCTCCCACCAACCATCCCACCCTCCAGGTCCACTCACCAACCATCCCACCCTGCAGGTCCCCCCACCAATCATCCCACCCTCCAGGTCCATCCACCAATCATCCCACCTTCCAGGTCCACCCACCAACCATCCCACCCTCCAGGTCCTCCCACCAACCATCCCACCCTCCAGGTCCACCCATCAACCATCCAACCCTCCAGGTCCACCCACCAACCATCCCACCCTCCAGGTCCACCCACCAATCATCCCACCCTCTAGGTCCACCCACCAACCGTCCCACCCTCCAGGTCCACCCACCAACCATCCCACCCTGCAGGTCCACCCACCAACCATCCCACCCTCCAGGTCCACCCACCAACCATCCCAGCCTGCAGGTCCACCCAACAACCATCCCACCCTCCAGGTCCACCCACCAACCGTCCCACCCTCCAGGTCCACCCACCAACCATCCCACCCTCCAGGTCCACCCACCAACCATCCCACCCTCCAGGTCCACCCACCAATCCTCCCACCCTCCAGGTCCACCCACCAACCATCCCACCCTCCAGGTCCTCCCACCAACCATCCCACCCTCCAGGTCCACCCATCAACCATCCCACCCTCCAGGTCCACCCACTAATCATCCCACCCTCCAGGTCCACCCACCAACCATCCCACCCTCCAGGTCCTCCCACCAAACCTCCCACCCTCCAGGCCCACCCACTAATCATCCCACCCTGCAGGTCCACCCACCAATCATCCCACCCTCCAGGTCCACCCACTACTCATCCCACCCTCCAGGTCCACCCACCAATCATCCCACCCTCCAGGTCCACCCACCAACCATCCCACCCTCCAGGTCCACCCACCAACCATCCCACCCTGCAGATCCACCCACCAACCATCCCACCCTCCAGGTCCACCCACCAACCATCCCACCCTGCAGGTCCACCCATCAACCATCCCACCCTCCAGGTCCACCCACCAATCATCCCACCCTCCAGGTCCACCCACCAATCATCCCACCCTCCAGGTCCACCCACCAACCATCCCACCCTCCAGGTCCACCCACCAACCATCCCACTCTGCAGGTCCACCCATCAACCATCCCACCCTCCAGATCCACCCACCAATCATCTCACCCTCCAGGTCCACCCACCAATCATCCCACCCTCCTAGTCCACCCACTAACCATCCCACCCTCCAGGTCCACCCACCAACCATCCCACCCTGTAGGTCCACCCATCAACCATCCCACCCTCCAGGTTCACCCACTAATCATCCCACCCTCCAGGTCCACCCACCAATCATCCCACCCTCCAGGTCCACCCACCAATCATCCCACCCTCCAGGTCCACCCACCAACCATCCCACCCTCCAGGTCCATCTACCAACCATCCTACCCTCCAGGTCCACCCACCAACCATCCCACCCTGCAGGTCCACCCACCAACCATCCCACCCTGCAGGTCCACCCATCAACCATCCCACCCTCCAGGTCCACCCACTAATCATCCCACCCTCCAGGTCCACCCACCAATCATCCCACCCTCCAGGTCCACCCACTAATCATCCCACCCTCCAAGTCCACCCACCAATCATCCCACCCTCCAGGTCCACCAGCCCTCCAGGTGAAGCATCACGGGACGGGAGAAGAAAACTTCTAAAAAGGGGACTACACAGGGATGAGACAGGACACGGTGCCCCGTGGCCTGGTGGCAAGAGCTCTCGCTTCACACGGTGTGGGTCCGGGTTCGATTCCCGACGAAGGGGTGGAAACATCGGACGTGTTTCCTTATACCGGTTGTCTATGTTCACCCATCAGTGAAATGGGTACCTGGGTGTTAGTGGACTGGTGTGGGTCGCATCCTGGGACACTGACCTAATTTTGCGGAAATGCTCAGCGTAACAAGCGGCTTTCTATATAGTAGTATGTCATTGATGTCGGCTAGGACTGTATAACTTGTACATGTACTTGTAGTAAATAAAGATATTATTATTATTATTATTGTTATTATTATTATTATTATTATTATTATTATTATTATTACTGCATGAGGTTCAGTGGGAAAGAGAACTGGTGGTCAATGACATGAACACGTGACCACAAAATGCAGGCAGCCAGAGATGTTCGTATCAAGGGGCAACAGAAACAATGCGAAGATCAAAGTGAGTCCATGGTTTATCCGAAGGTGTAGAGAGAGCAAAGTCAAATACGACATAACATGGATAAAGTACAGAAAGCAAAGGACTTAGGAAAATAAGGATCCCAGCTGAAGAGCCAGAAACAAATATGCATGTATAAGGAGGCAGGCCCAGCGCCAGTACGAGAATGACGTAGCATCGAAAGCCAGATCAGACCCAGAGTTGTTATACAGCCACACTAAGAGGGAAACAACAATCAAGAACCAGCTAATCAGATAGAGGAAGGACGGGTGACCTGAGGGCTGGTAGCAAAAACTCTTGTTTCACACTCTGAGGGTACCTGGAGTTTACCTGGAGAGAGTTCCGGGGGTCAACGCCCCCGCGGCCCGGTCTGAGACCAGGCCTCCTGGTGGATCAGAGCCTGATCAACCAGGCTGTTGCTGCTGGCTGCACGCAAACCAACATACGAGCCACAGCCCGGCTGATCCGGAACTGACTTTAGGTGCTTGTCCAGTGCCAGCTTGAAGACTGCCAGGGGTCTGTTGGTAATCCCCCTTATGTGTGCTGGGAGGCAGTTGAACAGTCTCGGGCCCCTGACACTTATTGTATGGTCTCTTAACGTGCTAGTGACACCCCTGCTTTTCATTGGGGGGATGGTGCATCGTCTGCCAAGTCTTTTGCTTTCGTAGTGGGTGATTTTCGTGTGCAAGTTCGGTACTAGTCCCTCTAGGATTTTCCAGGTGTATATAATCATGTATCTCTCCCTCCTGCGTTCCAGGGAATACAGGTTTAGGAACCTCAAGCGCTCCCAATAATTGAGGTGTTTTATCTCCGTTATGCGCGCCGTGAAAGTTCTCTGTACATTTTCTAGGTCGGCAATTTCACCTGCCTTGAAAGGTGCTGTTAGTGTGCAGCAATATTCCAGGCAAGGGTGAAAACACTAGGCGTGTTTCCTAACACCTGTAGTCCATGTTCACCCACCATAAGTAAAATGGGTACCTGGGTGTTAGTCAACTGGTGTGGGTCGCATCCTGGGATAAAATTGACCTAATTTGCCCAAATGCTCTGCATAACAAGGAGCTTTCTGTATAGTAGTATGTCATTGATGTCAGCTAGACCTGTATACCTTGTACATGTACTTGTAGAAGTGAAGATACATTATTATTATTATTATTATTATTATTATTATTATTATTATTATTATTATTATTAAGGAGGAGAGATCATAGGGAGGAACCAGGCAGTATGTGAGGAGCTCAGCTCAAGATTTAGAAAAGTATTTTTAGCATAGGCAAGCAGGGTTCCAAAAATCCGTGGAGGCAGGAAATACCAACAGGTGCTGTACACAATACAAACAAACGAGGAGAGATGAAGAAACGGCTATGTGAACTAGATGCCTCGAAGGCAGTGAGCCCAGATAACATCTCTCCATGAGTTCTGAGAGAGGGAGCAGAAGCACTGTGTGCTACTAACAACGATCTTCAACACATCTATCGAAATAGGACAACAGCCAGAGGTGTGGAAGACAGTAAATGTAGTCCCAGTTTTCAAGAAAGAAGACAAACAGGCAGCATTCAATTAGTGTTGCTGACATGTATAGTATGTAAAGTCATGGAGAAGATTATCAGAAGAGTGGTGAAGCCCCTGGCAATTAATGAATGAACTTATACAGGATAACCAGCACGGTTTCAAGGCAGAGAAAACCTCTGTCACAAACCTACTGGGGTTTTACGACAAGATAACAGAAGAGAGAGAGAAAGAGAGGTTGGATAGACTGCATTTTCTTGGACAGTTTTAGACACAGTACAACAAGAGAGATTGATACAAGAGCTAGAAAAGCAAGCAGGAATAAACGGAATGACACTGCAGTGGATCAAGGAATACTTAACAGGAAGGAAACAGCAAGTGATGATACTTGAAGCATTAGAATGGACTCATGTGTCGAGTGGGTCAATGACACAAAAACAACTCAAAGAAACTGGAGAGTTAGGTAGTTTGAGGTTATGGTCAGACTCCACCTTAGTTCAGAAGGTTCAGTCACTGCACGAGAGAGCAGAAACATTGACTAGTAATGTCTCACCACATGAGACACCAGAAACATCGACTAGTACAAAACAAATTCTGGTCACAAAATAGAGCGAAACACCAACGTCAAAGACCTGGGAGTGATCATGTCGGAGGATCTCACCTTCAAGGACCATAACATTGTATCAATCGCATCTGCTAGAAAAATGACAGGATGGATAATGAGAACCTTCAAAACTAGGGAGGCCAAACCCATGATGACACTCTTCAGGTCACTTGTTCTATCTAGGCTGGAATATTGCTGCACACTAACAGCACCTTTCAAGGCAGGTGAAATTGCCGACCTAGAAAATGTACAGAGAACTTTCACGGCGCGCATAACGGAGATAAAACACCTCAATTACTGGGAGTGCTTGAGGTTCCTAAACCTGTATTCCCTGGAACGCAGGAGGGAGAGATACATGATTATATACACCTGGAAAATCGTAGAGGGACTAGTACCGAACTTGCACACGAAAATCACTCACTACGAAAGCAAAAGATTTGGCAGACGATGCACCATCCCCCCAATGAAAAGCAGGGGTGTCACTAGCACGTTAAGTGACCATACAATAAATGTCAGGGGCCCGAGACTGTTCAACTGCCTCCCAGCACACATAAGGGGGATTACCAACAGACCCCTGGCAGTCTTCAAGCTGGCACTGGACAAGCACCTAAAGTCAGTTCTTGATCAGCCGGGCTGTGGCTCGTACGTTGGTTTGTGTGCAGCCAGCAGTAACAGCCTGGTTGATCAGGCTCTGATCCACCAGGAGGCCTGGTCACAGACCGGGCCGCGGGGGCGTTGACCCCCGGAACTCTCTCCAGGTAAACTCCAGGTAAGGGTCAGTCCTAGATCCGGTGCTGTTTCTTGTATATGTGAATGACGTGATGGAAGGGATAGATTCAGAGGTGTCTCTGAAGACGATATGAAGCTAATGCGAGAAAATGGAAAATGCGAGCGAATGAGGACCAGGTAAGGCTACGAAGGGATCCGGACAAGCTACAATCCTGGTCCAACAGATGGCTCCTGGAGTTTAACCCCACCAAGACCGCGGACGGAGTACAGCCTAGGGGTTACAGACTGCTAACCTCACTCAAGGAAAAGGCTCTTGGGGTGAGCATTATACCGAGCACGTCTCTTGAGATGCACATCAACCAAGTAACTGCTGCAGCATGTTGGAGCCTGGCAAACCTAAGAATAACATTTCGACATCTAAGTAAGGAAATATTCACGACACTATACACTGTGTACGCCAGGCCTATAATGGAGTACGCAGCACAAGTATGGAACCCACATCTGGTCAAGCACGTCAAGAAATGAGAGTGAAAAGATTTGCAGCAAGAATAGTCCTGGAGGTAAGGGCTATATCCTATGAAGAGAAGTTAAGGGAACTCAACCTGACGACACTGGAGGACAGGAAGGGTAGGGGACACATGATAACGACGTATAAAATACTGAGAGGAATTAAGAGGGTGAACAGAGCCAGAATGTTTCAGAGATGGGATACGACTGGAAGCTGAAAACTCAGATGAGTCATAGGGATGTTAGGATGTATTTCTTCAGCTTTAGAGTTGTCAGAGCCCCTCAAGGAAGGTTCCTTGATGTTGGTGAGGGGCTCTTGATTTAGGGAATTGGATCTGTGCTCCAGTTCCCCAAATTAAGCCTGAATGCCTTCCACATCCCCCCCCCAGGCGCTGTATAATCCTCCGGGTTTAGCGCTTCCCCCTTGATTGTAATAATAATAATAATAGAGTTGTCAGAAAATGGAACAATCTGGAAAGTGATGTAGTGGAGCCAAGATCTATACAAAGCTTTAAGAAATCAATATATTCAGTTAAAGAGAGAAATAAAAAGGGAATAAGAAAGCAAAAAGAGATTATGAGGTTGAAGTTGCAAGAGAATCGAAGACTAACCCAAAAGGATTCTTTCAGGTATACAGAAGTAAGATCAGGGACAAGATAGGCCTACTCAAAAGTCACTCGGGTCAGCTCACTGACAGTGATAAGGAAATGTGTAGACTTTTTAACACTTCCTCTCAGTTTTTATGCAGGAAGATACTAGCGATATTCCAGAAATAATGAATTATGTAGAACAGGACGATAATAAACTAAGCATGATAAGGGTCACAAGTGACATGGCCTTTAGACAAATAGATAAATTAAAACCTAACAAATCCCCAGGCCCTGATGAACTGTATGCAAGGGTTCTAAAGGAATGTAAAGAGGAGCTTAGCAAACCTTTGGCTCATCTTTTCAACATATCACTACGAACTGGCATAGTGCCAGATAAGTGGAAAATGGCAAATGTGATACCTATTTTCAAAGCATGTGACAGGTCCTTAGCTTCGAACTATAGACCAATAAGCCTAACCTCCATAGTAGGAAAATTTATGGAATCAATAATTGCCGAGGCAGTTCGTAGCCACCTTGAAAAGCATAAATTGATCAACGAATCTCAACATGGTTTTACAAAGGGTCGTTCCTGCCTTACGAATTTATTAACCTTTTTCCACTAAGGTATTTGAGGAGGTAGATCATGGTAATGAATATGATATTGTGTATATGGACTTCAGTAAGGTTTTTGACAGGGTCCCACATAAGAGACTACTGAAGAAAATTAAGGCATACGAAATATGAGGAGAAATTTTTTTTCCTGGGTAGAAGCATGGTTGACAAATAGGCAGCAGAGAGTTTGCATAAATGGGGAGAAATCAGAGTGGGGGCACGTCACAAGCGGTGTTCCACAGGGGTCAGTGTTGGGTCCCTTGTTGTTCACGACCTACATTAACGACATAGATGAGGGACTAAATACCGACATAAGCAAGTTTGCCGATGACACCAAAACAGGCCGACGAATTCATTCTCACGAGGACGTCAGAGCACTCCAGCAAGATTTGAATAGACTGATGCAGTGGTCGTAGAATTGGCAGATGCAGTTTAATATAGACAAGTGCAAAGTTCTAAACATTGGAAAGGAAAATAACCATGCCATATGTAAACTAGATAATGTAGATCTTAATATTACTGACTGCGAAAAGGATTTAGGAGTTCTGGTTAGCAGTAATCTAAAACCAAGACAACAGTGTATTAGTGTTCGCAATAAAGCGAATAGAATCTTTGGCTTTATATCAAGAAGCACAAATAATATGAGTCCTCAGGTTGTTCTTTAACTCTATATATCTTTGGTTAGGCCTCATCTATATTATGCTGCACAGTTTTGGTCACCGTATTACAGAATGGATATAAATGCTCTGGAAAACGTACAGAGGAGGATGACAAAGTTGATCGCATGTATCAGAAATCTTCCCTATGAGGATAGACTGAGAGCCCTGAATCTGCACTCTCTAGAAAGTCGTAGAATTTGGAGGGATATGATCGAGGTGTATAAATGGAAAACGGGAATATATAAAAGGGATGTAAATAGCGTACTAAAAATACCTAGCCAAGACAGGACTCGCAGTAATGGTTTCAAGCTGGAAAAATTCAGATTCAGGAAGGATATAGGAAAGCACTGATTTGGTAATAGAGTTGTGGATGAGTGGAACAAACTCCCGAGTACAGTTGTAGGGGCTAAACCGTTGTGTAGTTTTAAAAACAGGTTAAATAAATACATGAGTGGGTGCGGGTAGGTGTGAGTTGAACCTGACTAGCTTGTGCTACTAGGTCAGATGCCGTGTTCTTTCCTTAAGTGAATGTGACCTGACTTAACTAGGTTAGGGCATTGGTTTAAGACGGTAGGAGACTTGGACCTGCCTCGCATTGGCCAGTAGGCCTGCTGCAATGTTCCTTCTTATGTTCTGTTCTTAAGAGATACGATAAAGCTCTTGGAGCAAGGAGTGGACCTGGTAGCGACCAACGAAGAGGGGGGGCCAGGAGCTATGAATCGACCCCCACAACCACCTATAGGTTAGCACACACACACATAGATACACTCGAGAGATGCTTTCTGACGAAGTGTCGATATGGGTGCATGTGAAAATGAGGTTCCCCTGGACTCTGCAGTCTTTTGACTACCACCCACAGGATGGGTATGTGGTGCATAATACACATATTAAACTAACTAACCAGGAATCAGTATTAAGACCGGTAATATTTCTTGTATACTTTAATGACATGACAGAGGGGACAGAGTCAGAGGTGTCCCTGATTGCAGATTACATAAAGCTAATGAGGAGAATACAAGCAGACGAGAACCATGGAAGGCTACAAATGAATCTGGACAGGCCTGGTCTGACAAATGGTTTCTGGAGTTTAGCCCCACTGAATGCAAAGGGCTGAGCATGGGCAAAGAAAACAAACAGGTAGATTTCTTTACCCGACTATTCCTTCACCAATATATACACTAAGTTCAGTGTAATAAGAGGGTTAAAAACAGCAGTTATTACCGGGATACATCAGTAGGTAGTAAGTTGGTAGACAGCAACCACCCAGGGAAGTACTACCGTCCTGCCAGATGACTGTGAAACAGAAACCTGTAACTGTTTTACATGATGGTAGGATTGCTGGTGTCTTTTTCTGTCTCATAAACACGCTAGATAACAGGGATATCTTGCTACTCCTACTTACAGTTTGGTCACACTTCACAGACACGCACATGCATATATATATATACATCTAGGTTTTTTCTCCTTTTTCTAAATAGCTCTTGTTCTTCTTTATTTCTTTTATTGTCCATGGGGAAGTGGAAAAGAATCTTTCCTCCGTAAGCCATACGTGTCGTATGAGGCGACTAAAATGCTGGGAGCAATGGGCTAGTAACCCCTTCTCCTGTAGACATTTACTAAAAAAGAGAAGAAGAAAAACTTTATAAAACTGGGATGCTTAAATGTGCGTGGATGTAGTGCGGATGACAAGAAACAGATGATTGCTGATGTTATGAATGAAAAGAAGTTGGATGTCCTGGCCCTAAGCCAAACAAAGCTGAAGGGAGTAGGGGAGTTTCGGTGGGGAGAAATAAATGGGATTAAATCTGGGGTATCTGAGAGAGTTAGAGCTAAGGAAGGGGTAGCAATAATGTTGAAGGATCAGTTATGGAAGGAGAAAAGAGAATATGAATGTGTAAATTCAAGGATTATGTGGATAAAGTAAAGCGAAAAGTGGGTCATAATAAGCGTGTATGCACCTGGAGAAGAGAGGAATGTAGAGGAGAGAGAGAGATTTTGGGAGATGTTAAGTGAATGTATAGGAACCTTTGAACCAAGTGAGAGAGTAATTGTGGTAGGGGACCTGAATGCTAAAGTAGGAGAAACTTTTAGAGAGGGTGTGGTAGGTAAGTTTGGGGTGTCAGGTGTAAATGATAATGGGAGCCCTTTGATTGAACTTTGTATAGAAAGGGGTTTAGTTATAGAAAAAGAGGATAAATAAGAATACAAGATATGATGTAGGGCGAAATGACAGTAGTTTGTTGGATTATATATTGGTAGATAAAAGACTGTTGAGTAGACTTCAGGATGTACATGTTTATAGAGGGGCCACAGATATATCAGATCACTTTTTAGTTGTAACTACACTGAGAGTAAAAGGTAGATGGGATACAAGGAGAATAGAAGCATCAGGTAAGAGAGAGGTGAAGGTTTATAAACTAAAAGAGGAGGCAGTTAGGGTAAGATATAAACAGCTATTGGAGGATAGATGGGCTAATGAGAGCATAAGAAATGGGGTCGAAGAGGTATGGGGTAGGTTTAAAAATGTAGTGTTAGAGTGTTCAGCAGAAGTTTGTGGTTACAGGAAAGTGGGTGCAGGAGGGAAGAGGAATGATTGGTGGAATGATGAGAAGTTTTTACAAAGTAGAAGTGATGCAAGGAGGGAAGAGTATATGGAGAAAAGAAGAGAGGTTAAGAGAGTGGTGAAGCAATGTAAAAAGAGAGCAAATGAGAGAGTGGGTGAGATGTTATCAAAAAATTTTGTTGAAAATAAGAAAAAGTTTTGGAGTGAGATTAACAAGTTAAGGAAGCCTAGAGAACAAATGGATTTGTCAGTTAAAAATAGGAGAGGAGAGTTATTAAATGGAGAGTTAGAGGTATTAGGAAGATGGAGGGAATATTTTGAGGAATTGTTGAATGTTGATGAAGATAGGGAAGCTGTGATTTCGTGTATAGGGCAAGGAGGAATAACATCTTGTAGGAGTGAGGAAGAGCCAGTTGTGAGTGTGGGGGAAGTTTGTGAGGCAGTAGGTAAAATGAAAGGGGGTAAAGCAGCTGGGATTGATGGGATAAAGATAGAAATGTTAAAAGCAGGTGGGGATATAGTTTTGGAGTGGTTGGTGCTATTATTTAATAAATGTATGGAAGAGGGTAAGGTACCTAGGGATTGGCAGAGAGCATGCATAGTTCCTTTGTATAAAGGCAAAGGGGACAAAAGAGAGTGCAAAAAATTATAGGGGTAAAGTGGTAAAGTGTATGGTACAGTTATTATTGAAAGAATTAAGAGTAAGACGGAGAATAGGATAGCAGATGAACAAGGAGGCTTTAGGAAAGGTAGGGGGTGTGTGGACCAGGTGTTGACAGTGAAACATATAAGTGAACAGTATTTAGATAATGCTAAAGAGATTTTTGTGGCATTTATGAATTTGGAAAAGGCGTATGACAGGGTGGATAGGGGGGCAATGTGGCAGATGTTGCAGATGTATGGTACAGGAGGTAGGTTACTGAAAGCAGTGAAAAGTTTTTACGAGGATAGTGAGGCTCAAGTTAGAGTATGTAGGAAAGTGGGAGATTATTTCCAAGTAAAAGTAGGCCTTAGACAAGGATGTGTGATGTCACCGTGGTTGTTCAATATATTTATAGATGGGGTTGTAAGAGAAGTAAATGCGAGGGTCTTGGCAAGAGGTGTGGAGTTAAAAGATAAAGAATCACACATAAAGTGGGAGTTGCCACAGTTGCTCTTTGCTGATGACACTGTGCTCTTGGGTGGTTCTGAAGAGGAGTTGCAGAGGTTGGTGGATGAATTTGGTAGGGTATGTAAAAGAAGAAAATTGAAAGTGAATACAGGAAAGAGTAAGGTTATTACCTGGAGTTTACCTGGAGAGAGTTCCGGGGGTCAACGCCCCCGCGGCCCGGTCTGAGACCAGGCCTCCTGGTGGATCAGAGCCTGATCAACCAGGCTGTTGCTGCTGGCTGCACGCAAACCAACATACGAGCCACAGCCCGGCTGATCCGGAACTGACTTTAGGTGCTTGTCCAGTGCCAGCTTGAAGACTGCCAGGGGTCTGTTGGTAATCCCCCTTATGTGTGCTGGGAGGCAGTTGAACAGTCTCGGGCCCCTGACACTTATTGTATGGTCTCTTAACGTGCTAGTGACACCCCTGCTTTTCATTGGGGGGATGGTGCATCGTCTGCCAAGTCTTTTGCTTTCGTAGTGGGTGATTTTCGTGTGCAAGTTCGGTACTAGTCCCTCTAGGATTTTCCAGGTGTATATAATCATGTATCTCTCCCTCCTGCGTTCCAGGGAATACAGGTTTAGGAACCTCAAGCGCTCCCAATAATTGAGGTGTTTTATCTCCGTTATCCGCGCCGTGAAAGTTCTCTGTACATTTTCTAGGTCGGCAATTTCACCTGCCTTGAAAGGTGCTGTTAGTGTGCAGCAATATTCCAGCCTAGATAGAACAAGTGACCTGAAGAGTGTCATCATGGGCTTGGCCTCCCTAGTTTTGAAGGTTCTCATTATCCATCCTGTCATTTTTCTAGCAGATGCGATTGATACAATGTTATGGTCCTTGAAGGTGAGATCCTCCGACATGATCACTCCCAGGTCTTTGACGTTGGTGTTTCGCTCTATTTTGTGGCCAGAATTTGTTTTGTACTCTGATGAAGATTTAATTTCCTCATGTTTACCATATCTGAGTAATTGAAATTTCTCATCGTTGAACTTCATATTGTTTTCTGCAGCCCACTGAAAGATTTGGTTGATGTCTGCCTGGAGCTTTGCAGTGTCTGCAATGGAAGACACTGTCATGCAGATTCGGGTGTCATCTGCAAAGGAAGACACGGTGCTGTGGCTGACATCCTTGTCTATGTCGGATATAAGGATGAGGAACAAGATGGGAGCGAGTACTGTGCCTTGTGGAACAGAGCTTTTCACCGTAGCTGCCTCGGACTTTACTCTGTTGACGACTACTCTCTGTGTTCTGTTAGTGAGGAAATTATAGATCCATCGACCGACTTTTCCTGTTATTCCTTTAGCACGCATTTTGTGCGCTATTACGCCATGGTCACACTTGTCGAAGGCTTTTGCAAAGTCTGTATATATTACATCTGCATTCTTTTTGTCTTCTAGTGCATTTAGGACCTTGTCGTAGTGGTCCAATAGTTGAGACAGACAGGAGCGACCTGTTCTAAACCCATGTTGCCCTGGGTTGTGTAACTGATGGGTTTCTAGATGCGTGGTGATCTTGCTTCTTAGGACCCTTTCAAAGATTTTTATGATATGGGATGTTAGTGCTATTGGTCTGTAGTTCTTTGCTGTTGCTTTACTGCCCCCTTTGTGGAGTGGGGCTATGTCTGTTGTTTTTAGTAACTGTGGGACGACCCCCGTGTCCATGCTCCCTCTCCATAGGATGGAAAAGGCTCGTGATAGGGGCTTCTTGCAGTTCTTGATGAACACAGAGTTCCATGAGTCTGGCCCTGGGGCAGAGTGCATGGGCATGTCATTTATCGCCTGTTCGAAGTCATTTGGCGTCAGGATAACATCGGATAGGCTTGTGTTAATCAAATTTTGTGGCTCTCTCATAAAAAATTCATTTTGATCTTCGACTCTCAGTCTGGTTAGCGGCTTGCTAAAAACTGAGTCATATTGGGACTTGAGTAGCTCACTCATTTCCTTGTTGTCATCTGTGTAGGACCCATCTTGTTTAAGTAGGGGCCCAATACTGGACGTTGTTCTCGATTTTGATTTGGCATAGGAGAAGAAATACTTTGGGTTTCTTTCGATTTCATTTATGGCTTTTAGTTCTTCCCGCGATTCCTGACTCCTAAAGGATTCTTTTAGCTTAAGTTCGATGCTTGCTATTTCTCTGACCAGTGTCTCCCTACGCATTTCAGATATATTGACCTCTTTTAGCCGCTCTGTTATTCTTTTCCGTCGCCTGTAAAGGGAGCGCCTGTCTCTTTCTGTTTTACATCTACTCCTCCTTTTTCTTAGAGGAATAAGCCTTGTGCATACATCGAGTGCTACCGAGTTAATCTGTTCTAGGCATAAGTTGGGGTCTGTGTTGCTTAGTATATCTTCCCAGCTTATATCGGTTAGGACTTGGTTTACTTGGTCCCACTTTATGTTTTTGTTATTGAAGTTGAATTTGGTGAATGCTCCCTCGTGACTAATCTCCTTATGTCGGTCTGGGGCTCCGCGCATACATGACTGAACCTCAATTATGTTGTGATCTGAGTATATTGTTTTTGATATGGTGATATTTCTTATCAGATCATCATTGTTAGTGAAGATGAGGTCTAGTGTATTCTCCAGTCTAGTAGGCTCTATTATTTGCTGGTTTAAATTGAATTTTGTGCAGAGATTTAAAAGCTCACGTGAGTGTGAGTTTTCATCAGAGCTGCCTCCTGGTGTTATTACTGCAACAATATTATTTGCTATATTCCTCCATTTTAGGTGCCTTAAGTTGAAATCCCCCAGGAGCAAGATATTGGGTGCAGGAGCTGGGAGATTTTCCAGACAGTGGTCAATTTTTAACAGCTGTTCCTGGAATTGCTGGGATGTTGCATCCGGAGGCTTGTAGACTATCACAATGACTAGGTTTTGGTTCTCGACCTTTACTGCTAAAACTTCCACTACATCATTTGAGGCATTTAGCAGTTCTGTGCAAACAAGTGACTCTGCAATGTACAGGCCAACCCCCCCCTTTTGCCTGTTCACTCTGTCACATCTGTATAGGTTGTAACCTGGGATCCATATTTCGTTGTCCAAGTGATCCTTTATGTGGGTCTCAGTGAAAGCCGCGAACATTGCCTTTGCCTCTGCAAGCAGTCCACGGATGAAAGGTATTTTGTTGTTTGTTGCTGGCTTTAGACCCTGTATATTTGCAAAGAAGAATGTTATCGGACTGGTGGTATTGTTGGTACTGGGGGGGGATTTTTTTTCCGGCATTAGTATCTGTATCTGAGGATAACAAAAAGATTAGGTGATGAAAGATTGGATATCAGATTGGAGGGAGAGAGTATGGAGGAGGTGAATGTATTCAGATATTTGGGAGTGGATGTGTCAGCAGATGGGTCTATGAAAGATGAGGTGAATCATAGAATTGATGAGGGGAAAAGGGTGAGCGGTGCACTTAAGAGTCTGTGGAGATAAAGAACTGTGTCCTTGGAAGCAAAAAGGGGAATATATGTGAGTATAGTTTTACCAATGCTCCAGGTATGGGTGTGAAGCATGGGTGATGAATGTTGCAGCGAGGAGAAGGCTGGAGGCAGTGGAGATGTCAAGTCTGAGGGCAATGTGTGGTGTGAATATAATGCAGAGAATTCGTAGTTTGGAAGTTAGGAGGAGGTGCGGGATTACCAAAACTGTTGTCCAGACGGCTGAGGAAGGGTTGTTGAGGTGGTTCGGATATATAGAGAGAATGGAGCGAAACAGAATGACTTCAAGAGTGTATCAGACTGTAGTGGAAGGAAGGCGGGGTAGAGGTCGGCCTAGGAAAGGTTGGAGGGAGGGGGTAAAAGAGGTTTTGTGTGCGAGGGGCTTGGACTTCCAGCGGGCATGCGTGAGCGTGTTTGATAGGAGTGCTGTTGGAGTGTGAGCAAAGTAACATTTATGAAGGGATTCAGGGAAACTGGCAGGCTGGACTTGAGTCCTGGAGATGGGAAGTACAGTGCCTGCACTCTGAAGGAGGGGTGTTAATGTTGCAGTTTAAAAACTGTAGTGTAAAGCACCCTTCTGGCAAGACAGTGATGGAGTGAATGATGGTGAAAGTTTTTCTTTTTCGGGCCTCCCTGCCTTGGTGGGAATCGGCCAGTGTGTTAATAAATAATAAAATAACCTCAGGGATATGTTTAAAAGACAATATTCAAAATAAAGTTGCTAGTAATGGCAAATCAATTGATCAACAAACAAAGAGAAATAGTAGAGGGCAACGAGTGACTAGCTCCCTTAAGGTTTACTATACAAATAGTAGGAGTCTAAGAAATAAGATAGATGAGCTAAGATTATTTGCAAGTGTAGGTAATACAGATATTATTGGTATAACAGAGATCTGGTTCAACCTGAAAGATAGAGAAATGCCTTCTGAATGCAACATATAGGGTTATAAACTATTCCACACTGATAGGGTCAACAGGAAGGGTGGTGGAGTGGCGATGTATGTCAGAGATAATTTAAATTGTTGTCTTAGATATGATATAAGATTAGAAACATCGAACACAGAATCTGTTTGGCTACAGTTTCTCGAGGGACGTGACAAATTAATTTTGGGTGTGATTTATAAGCCTCCAAACCTTGATAGGCAGGACAGTAAGCTGTTATGGGACGAAATTCATAAGGCATCTAGATATGAAAATGTTGTGATAATGGGAGATTTTAACTTCAGACAAATTGATTGGAACGATATGACAGGAAATCTTGAGTCTAGTGACTTTCTTGATACGGTTCAGGGTTGCTTTTTAAAACAGGTTGTGACAGAACCAACAAGAGGAAACAGTCTGCTTGACTTGGTTCTTGCCAACAAAGATTCACTAATTAATAATCTTGAGGTTAATGATGAGCTTAGGGAAAGTGATCACAAATCACTTAGTTTCAATATATCATGAAATTACCCAGATAACTGCAATCGAATCTCTGTCCCAGATTTTCACTTGGCAGACTTCATGGGACTGAAAAATTACCTGGGTGGGCTAAATTGGGATGTCCTGACTATGGGTCAGGTAGGTGATCTTGGTTGCCAATATGACGTTTTTCAGAGCATAGTTCTAGCTGCCCAGACAACTTTTGTTCCTAGTAGGGAAATTAGATCTAACAAAAATGATTCCAAATGGATGAACAATAGATTAAAACATCTCAATGGCCAAAAGAGAGGCATATATAGGCGTATCAAAAGAGGGGATGGGCAGTTAAGAAATCAATATATTCAATTAAAGAGAGAAATAAAGAAAGGAATAAGAAAAACAAAAAGGGATTATGAGGCTAAGGTCGCAAGGGATTCAAAGACTAACCCAAAAGGGTTCTTTCAGGTATACAGAAGTAAGATTAGGGACAAGATTGGCCCACTTAAGAGTAACTCTGGTCAGATCACTGACATTGATAAGGATATGTGTGAAATTCTAAATACCTACTTCCTTTCAGTTTTCACCCAGGAAAATACTAGCGATATTACTGAAATAATAGATTACGTAGAACAGGATGATAAACTATATACGATTACGGTAACTAGTGACATGGTCCTCAGACAAATAGAGAAACTAAAACCTAACAAATCCCCAGGCCCTGATGAACTGTTTGCAAGGGTGTTAAAGGAATGTAAAGAGGAACTTAGCATACCTTTGGCTAGTCTTTTTAACATATCACTACAAACTGGCATAGTGCCTGATAAGTGGAAAATGGCAAATGCAATACCTATTTACAAGGCAGATGACAGGTCCTTGGCTTCGAACTATAAACCAATAAGCCTTACCTCCATAGTGAGAAAATTTATGGAATCAATAATTGCCGAAGCAATTCGTAGCCATTTTGATAAGCACAGATTGATTAATGAATCTCAACACGGTTTTACAAAGGGGCGTTCCTGTCTTACGAATTTACTAACTTTTTTTCACTAAGGTGCTTGAGGAGGTAGATCATGATAATGAATATGATATTGTGTATATGGACTTCAGTAAGGCTTTCGATAGAGTTCCACACCAGAGGCTATTGAGGAAACTTAAGGCACATGGAATAGGAGAAATTTTTTCCTGGGTAGAGGCATGACTGGCAAATAGGCAGCAGAGAGTTTGCATAAATGGGGAGAAATCAGTGTGGGGGCACGTCACAAGCGGTGTTCCTCAGGGGTCAGTGTTGGGCCCGTTGTTGTTCACAGTTTACATAAACGACATATATGAGGGAATAAATAGCGACATAAGCAAATTTGCTGATGACACCAAAATAGGCCGTCCAATTCATTCTAATGAGGACACCAGAGCACTCCAGGATGATTTGAATAGACTGATGCAATGGTCGGAGAATTGGCAGATGCAGTTTAATATTGACAAATGCAAAGTTCTAAATGTTGGACAGTTAAATAAACATGCCACATATAAACTAAATAATGTAGATCTTAATACTACTGATTGCGAAAAGGATTTAGGAGTTCTGGTTAGCAGTAATCTAAAACCAAGACAACAGTGCATTGGTGTTCGCAATAAAGCTAACAGAATTCTTGGCTTCATATCTAGAAGTATAAATAATAGAAATCCTCAGGTTGTTCTTCAACTCTATATATCCTTGGTTAGGCCTCATTTAGATTATGCTGCTCAGTTCTGGTCACCGTATTACAGAATGGATATAAATGCTCTGGAAAACGTACAGAGGAGGACGACAAAGATGATCCCATGTATCAGAAATCTTCCATATGAGGATAGACTGAGGGCCCTGAATCTGCACTCTCTCGAAAGGCGTAGAATTATGATCGAGGTGTATAAATGGAAAACAAGAATAAATAAAGGGGATGTAAATAGCATGCTTAAAATTTCCAGCCAAGACAGGACTCGCAGCAATGGTTTCAAGTTGGAAAAATTCATATTCAGGAAGGATATAGGAAAGCACTGGTTTGGTAATAAGAGTTGTGGATGAGTGGAACAAACTTCCGAGTACAGTTATTGAGGCTAAAACGTTGTGTAGTTTTAAAAATAGGTTAGATAAATACATGAGTGGGTGTGGGTGGGTGTGAGTTTGACCTGACTAGCTTGTGCTGCTGGGTCTGGTTCCGTGCTCCATCCTTGAGTGGAGGTGACCAGACTGGGTGGGTCATTGGGCTAATCCGGGGGGGGGGTCATTGGGCTATTCTGGGGGGTCATGGAACTGCTCTGCATGGGTCAATAGGCCTGTTGCAGTGTTCCTTCTTTCTTATGTTCTTATGCAAATGGTACAAACGACAGCCACTAAAAGCAACAAGTGGGGTTAGAACCCATGGCGAGTGAGTCATAAAACTGACCCAGTATGTAAGCCACTTGGTCAGTTGGTTAAAATAAGATTCATCCAAGTATTGTAGCCAGCTGGCCCAGGGACATATACACTGACCTGGAGTTTTACGACTCACTCGCCGTGGGTTCTAACCTCTCCCATATAGTGGTTTGTTTGCAACCGTTTTATTACGATTTCGTAATTCTTATTGGAAGAATGCTCCCCAGCAAGCTGCACTGAAGACGTCACCTTGGCTGAAGTGGCGAGGTTCCATGTGATTGGCGGATAGAACTAAAAATAGGCACAGCAGTGGGGCCCCAGAACTGCTACACTCTGAAGTGCCAGTTCATTGGAGGAGAGGACATGCCAGATGGTTGTGTGACGAACATGGAATAAAATGTAATATACTCGGCGCACGCCACAGGCAACAATATACAAAATACTGAGAGGAATTGACAGCATGAATAAAAACAGATTGTTTAAGAGATGGGAACAGGAACAGGAGGGCATAGCTGGAAGCTGAAGACTCAGATGAGTCATGGGGATGTTAGAAAGTATTTCTTCAGCCATAAAGTAGGCTGGAAGTGGAACAATCTGGAGAGTGAAGTTGTAGAGGCAGGCTCCATACATAGCTTTAAGAAGAGGTACGAGGGATATGCCAACAAGTTCTGGATGAAATACACACAACCTTGAAAGGAGACAGACACGAGTCACTAAACAACAGTGCATGAGTATTCGCAATAAAGTGAACAGAATCCTTGGCTTCATATCAAGAAGCATAAATAATAGGAGTCCTCAGGTTGTTCTTCAACTCTTTATATCTTTGGTTAGGCCTCATTTAGATTATGCTGTACAGTTCTGGTCACCATATTACAGAATGGATATAAATGCTCTGCAAAATGTACAAAGGAGGATGGCAGAATTGGTCCCCCAAATATCAGAAATCTTCCCTATGAGGATAGACTGAGGGCCCTGAATCTGCACTCTCTAGAAAGGCGTAGAATCAGGGGGGATATAACTGAGGTGTATACGTGAAAAACAGGAATTAATAAATGGAATGTAAATAGCATGCTGAAAATATCTAGCCGAGACAGGACTCGCAGCGATGGTTTTAAGCTGGAAAAATTCAGATTCAAGAAGGATATAGGAAAGCACTGGTTTAGTAAAAGAGTTATAGATGAGTGGAACAAACTCCCGAGTACCATCATAGAAGCTAAAACATTATGTAGTTTTAAAAATAGGTTAGATGAATACATGGGTGGGTGTGAGTTGGACCTGACTAGCTTGTGCTAATAGGTCTGATGCCGTGCTCCTTGCTTAAGTGGATGTGACCTGACCTGGCTAGGTTGGGTCAGTGGCTTCAGCCGTTAGGTGGCTTGGACCTGCCTCGCATGAGCCAGTAGGCCTGCTGCGTGTTCCTTCTTATGTTCTTATGTGTATGAGCTGAGTGCACTAGCGATCGTGCTTCTGGACACCGTGGTAGCCCGCTATTCCAGCCAAGGTGGCATCACTTCAGGCAGACTTCCAGACACTGGTCGTGACCACTTCTGCTTTGAGTGTCTCTGGTATCATTATGTTCTCATATTCTCTTAATATTAACATTGTACATAAAATATATATTGGTGAAGGAATACATTGGTAAAGAACTCTACCCCTGAAAGTTAAGACACATGTGCAACATCTGGATATCTTTATTGTAGACGTTTCGCCATCCAGTGGCTTTATCAATACAGATTCTAGGACATAATAGGAAGACAGTAGAACTATATACAAAAGATGAGGTAATCAGTCCCTCAGCCTTGGAGTTAGTGTTCACAGCATCGTGGTGGAGGAGAATCTGGAGCAAAGGCAAGAAGACTGGCGGTTATATAAGCGTCAGTGGATTGGGACGGGCAGCAGACGAGGGCATAGTCACTGGTAGGCGGGATTCCCCAGTGGAAGTAGGTCCTTCCCAAAGAGATGGGTTAGTTGCAGCAGCCGTGAAGAACATAAGAACATAAGAACGAAGGAACACTGCAGAAGGCCTACTGGCCCATGCGAGGCAGGTCCAGGTCTCCTACCAGCTTAAGCCAATGCACCCAAACTAGTCAGGTCAGGTCACCTTGACTTAAGGGAGGAACACGGCAACCGACCTGGTAGCACAAGCTATCAGGTCCAACTCACACCCACCCACATCCACTCATGTATTTATCCAACCTATTTTTAAAGTTACACAACGTTCTGGCCTCTATAACTGTACTTGGGAGTTTGTTCCACTCATCCACAACTCTATTACCAAACCAGTACTTTCCTATATCCTTCCTGAATCTGAATTTTTCCAACTTAAAACCATTGCTGCGAGTCCTGTCTAGGCTAGATATTTTCAGCACACTATTTACATCCCCTTTATTTATTCCTGTCTTCCATTTATACACCTCAATCATATCCCCCCTAATTCTACGTCTTTCTAGAGAGTGCAGATTCAGGGCCCTTAGTCTATCCTCATAGGGAAGGTTTCTGATACATGGGATCAACTTTGTCATCCTCCTTTGTACATTTTCCAGAGCATTTATATCCATTCTGTAATACGGTGACCAAAACTGTGCAGCATAATCTAAATGAGGCCTAACCAAGGATGTATAGAGTTGAAGAACAACCTGAGGACTCCTATTATTTATGCTTCTTGATATGAAGCCAAGGATTCTATTAGCTTTATTGCGAACACTTATGCACTGTTGTCTTGGTTTCAGATTACTGCTAACCAGAACTCCTAAATCATGTATTTATCCAACCTATTTTTAAAGCTACACAACGTTCTGGCCTCTATAACTGTACTCGGGAGTTTGTTCCACTCATCCACAACTCTATTACCAAACCAGTACTTTCCTATATCCTTCCTGAATCTGAATGTTTCCAACTTAAAAACATTGCTGCGAGTCCTGTCTAGGCTAGATATTTTCAGCACACTATTTACATCCCCTTTATTTATTCCTGTCTTCCATTTATACACCTCAATCATATCCCCCCCTAATTCTACGTCTTCCTAGAGAGTGCAGATTCAGGGCCCTTAGTCTATCCTCATAGGGAAGGTTTCTGATACATGGGATCAACTTTGTCATCCTCCTTTGTACATTTTCCAGAGAATTTATATCCATTCTGTAATACGGTGACCAAAACTGTGCAGCATAATCTAAATGAGGCCTAACCAAGGATGTATAGAGTTGAAGAACAACCTGAGGACTCCTATTATTTATGCTTCTTGATATGAAGCCAAGGATTCTATTAGCTTTATTGCGAACACTTATGCACTGTTGTCTTGGTTTTAGATTACTGCTAACCAGAACTCCTAAATCTTTTTCGCAATCCGTAATATTAAGATCTACATTATTTAGTTTATATGTGGCATGGTTATTGTCCTGTCCAACATTTAGAACTTTGCATTTGTCTATATTAAACTGCATCTGCCACTTCTCCGACCACTGCATAAGTCTATTCAAATCTTCCTGGAGTGCTCGAATGTCCTCGTCAGAATGAATTCGACGGCCTATTTTGGTGTCATCGGCAAACTTGCCGATGTCGCTCTTTATGCCCTCATCTATGTCGTTTATGTAGATTGTGAACAGCAGGGGGCCCAACACTGACCCCTGTGGAACACCGCTCGTGACTCTTCCCCACTCTGATTTCTCCCCATTTATGCAAACTCTCTGCTGCCTATTTGTCAACCATGCCTCTATCCAGGAAAAAATTTCTCCTCCTATTCCATGTGCCTTAATTTTCCTCAATAGTCTCTGATGTGGGACCCTGTCAAAAGCCTTACTGAAGTCCATATACACAATATCATATTCATTACCATGATCTACCTCCTCAAATACCTTAGTGAAAAAAGTTAATAAATTCGTAAGGCAGGAACGCCCCTTTGTAAAACCATGCTGAGATTCGTTGATTAATTTATGCTTTTCAAGGTGGCTACGAACTGCCTCGGCAATTATTGATTCCATAAATTTTCCCACAATGGAGGTTAGGCTTATTGGTCTATAGTTCGAAGCTAAGGACCTGTCACCTGTTTTGAAAATAGGTATCACATTTGCCATTTTCCACTTATCTGGCACCATGCCAGTTTGTAGTGATATGATGAAGATTGAGACACTATTGCAGCATATGGGAATCTTTATTCAGGAAACGTTTCGCCACACAGTGGCTTCATCAGTCTAATACAAAGAGGAAGGCGTAAGGAGAGGAGGAGAATGAGGTAATCAGTCCCTCAGCCTGGAGTCGATGTGTTCAGTCCATGAATCTTGTAGAATGTACAGCATAGGGCCGTAGACGTGGCTTATATACTGTAGTGTCTCAATCTTCAACTTGTCGGTTTTTCAAACCATTCATCACAATTGTAGTGATATGTTGAAAAGATTAGCCAAAGGTGTGCTAAGCTCCTCTTTACATTCCTTTAGAACCCTCGTATACAGTTCATCAGGGCCTGGGGATTTGTTAGGTTTTAATTTATCTATTTGCCTAAGGACCATGTCACTTGTGACCCTAATCGTGCACAGTTTATTATCGTCCTGTTCTACATAATTTATCATTACTGGAATATCGCTGGTATCCTCATGTGTAAAAACTGAGAGGAAGTATGTGTTAAAAATTCTACATATTTCCTTATCACTGTCAGTGAGCTGACCCGAGGAACTTTTGAGTGGGCCTATCTTGTCCCTGATCTTACTTCTGTATACCTGAAAGAATCCTTTTGGGTTAGTCTTCGATTCTCTTGCAACTTTAACCTCATAATCTCTTTTTGCTTTTCTAATTCCCTTTTTTATTTCTCTCTTTAACTGAATATATCGATTTCTTAATTGCCCCTCTCCTCTTTTGATTTGCCTATATATGCCTCTCTTTTGACCAATCAGATATTTTAATCTATTGTTCATCCATTTAGGATCATTTTTGTTTGATCTGATTTCCCTATTTGGAACATAATTTGACTGAGCAGCTAGAACTATGCCCTGGAAAGCATCATATCGGCAATCATCACCACCTACCTGACCCTTAGTCAGGTCATTCCAGTTCAGCCCACCTAAGTAATTTTTCAGTCCTATGAAATCAGCCAAGCGAAAGTCAGGGACGGAGACTTGATTGCCATTATTAGGGGAATTCCATGATATATTAAAACTGAGAGATTTGTGATCACTTTCCCCAAGCTCATCATTAACCTCAAGATTATTAATTAGTGTTTCCCTACTGGCAAGAACCAAGTCAAGGAGGTTATTTCCTCTAGTTGGCTCTGTCACAAACTGTTTTAAAAAACAATCCTGGATCGTATCAAGAAAGTCACCTGACTCTAAATTTCCTGTCAAATTGCTCCAGTCAATCTGTCTATAGTTGAAATCTCCCATTAGCACAACATTTTCGTATGTAGATGCCTTACGAATTTCGTCCCATAGAAGTTTACTGCACTCCCTTTCAAGATTTGGGGCCCTGTAAATCACACCCAAAATTAGTTTTTCTCGACCCTCGAGAAGCTGTAACCAGACAGATTCAGTGGCTGACGCTTCTACTTTTATATCTTGTCTAACACAACAATTTAAATTGTCTCTGACATACATCGCTACTCCACCACCCTTCCTGTTGACCCTGTCAGTGTGGAATAATTTATAGCCTTGTATGTGACATTCAGAGGGCATCTCTCTATCTTTCAGATTGAGCCAGGTCTCTGTTATAGCAATAATATCTATGTTTCCTGCAATTGCAATTAATCTTAGCTCATCTATCTTATTTATTACACTCCTGCTATTAGTATAGTAAACCTTAAGGGAGCTAGTCCCTTGCTGTCCTCTGCTGTCCCCCTTTGTTTGCTGACCTGATCTATTGTCTTTATTTATAACTTCATGCTGAATGCCTTTTATACATTTACTGATTCCAACCCTAGTGTTGCAACCTGCTTGTTTCCCACACACACCCATACCTCTATCTTCTATCAGTTTAAAATCATAGGCATTTCACCAATGGCCTTCTCAATTGAGTTTGCAAGTGCTACCACCCCAGCCCCAGAGAGATGTACCCCATCCCTTGCATACATATCATGTTTGCCATAAAAGTTGTTCCAGTTGTCAATGAATTGGATTGCAAGTTTCTTGCAGTATCTGTCTAGCCAGCAATTTACACCAATTGCCCTAGACAACCATTCATTTCCTACTCCCCTTCTAGGCAAGATGCTACATATGATTGGGACCCCTCCCTTAGACTTAATGAAATCTATAGCTGACCTGTACTTACCTAACAGCTCTTCTCTCCTACCCTTCCCAATATCATTTCCACCAGCACTGAGACAAATAATGGGCTTGTTCCCATTACCTGACATGATATTATCCAGCCTGTTAACTATGTCCCCAACACCAGCTCCAGGGAAGCACACTCTATCTCTCATCTTCTTATTCCTATTACAAAAAGCACGGTCAATATATCTTAACTGAGAGTCACCAACCACAAGAATGCGCTTACCTCTGTTAGCAGGGGCAGTAGTACCCTTACCTTCACTGGCCACTGAAGTACATTCATCCTGAAGAACAGTTTAATATGTTTATTATGCACCCCATACCCATCAGAGAAGAGATTTCCTACCTTCAGATCTTCACTCTTAACTTTCCTTATTCTGATTCTCCTCCCATTACTGGTTACCACTCGCCACTTGTAGCAGGTGCTGGACTGCACCTCACTGCTGGTAGCCGTTGCTACCTCCCCACCTACAGCCTCCTCACAGCGAGAGACAGACTGCACCTCACTGCTAGAAGCCTACCAGTGACTATGCCCTCGTCTGCTGCACGTCCCTATCCACTGACGCTTATATAACCTCCAGTCTTCTTGCCTTTGCTCCAGATTCTCCTCCACCACGATGCTGTGAACACTAACTCCAAGGCTGAGGGACTGATTACCTCATCTTTTGTATATAGTTCTACTGTCTTCCTATTATGGCCTAGAATCTGTATTGATAAAGCCACTGGATGGCGAAACGTCTACAATAAAGATATCCAGATGTTGCACATGTGTCTTAACTTTCATATTGTCGGTATTTTATACCTTTCTTGCACAACTCTACCCCTGCTTGTTTTCCTTGTCCTTGTTCTGTCCTGCTGAGTGCTTTGTTTGTTGGCTTAGTTACCACCAGGTGCTACTAACCTTCAGACTACCACCTGTGTTTGTTATAAATACCACCCCCACCACCACCACTACCACTGCTTCCTCACCATCACCATTTCCCCTCCACCCCCATCACTGCCACATCCCCATTACCACCACCACTACCACCACCACCACACCCACCACCACTACACCACCACCACTGCTTCCTCACCATCACTATTTCCCCTCCACCTCCACCACTGCCACATCCCCACTACCACTACCACCACTACTTCCTCACCATCACCATTTCACCTCCACCCCCACTACCCCCACCACTACTTCATAACTCTCACCATCACCACCCACCAACAGTACCACCACCCGCACCACTACCACCCAACTACCACTACCACCCCACTACCATTACCACCCCACTACCACTACCACCATAACTACTACTACCACCACTACCACTACCACTATAAACTAAATAATGTAGATCTTAATGCTACTGACTGCAAAAAGGATTTAGGATTCTTTTCAGCAATAATCTAAAACCAAAACAAGGCAGATCATGATAATGAATATGATATTGTGTATATGGACTTCAGTAAAGCTTTCGATAGAGTTCCACACCAGAGGCTATTGAGGAAACTTAAGGCACACGGAGTAGGACGAGAAATTTTTTCCTGGGTAGAGGCATGGCTGACAAATAGGCAGTAGAGAGTTTGCATAAATGGGGAGAAATCAGAATGGGGGCACGTCACAAGCGGTGTTCCTCAGGGGTCAGTGTTGGGCCCCTTGTTAACAATTTACATAAACGACATAGATAAGGGAATAAATAGCGACATAACCAAATTTGCTGATGACACCAAAATAGGCCGTCCAATTCATTTTAATGAGGACACTAGAGCACTCCAGGATGATTTGAATAGACTGATGCAGTGGTCGGAGAAGTGGCAGATGCAGTTTAATATTAACAAATGCAAAGTTCTAAATGTTGGACAGTTAAATAACCATGCCACATAAACTAAATAATGTAGATCTTAATACTACCGATTGCGAAAAGGATTTGGGAGTTCTGGTTAGCAGTAATCTAAAACCAAGACAACAGTGCATTAGTGTTCGCAATAAAGCTAACAGAATTCTTGGCTTCATATCTAGAAGTATAAATAATAGAAATCCTCAGGTTGTTCTTCAACTCTATATATCCTTGGTTAGGCCTCATTTAGACTATGCTGCTCAGTTCTGGTCACCGTATTACAGAATGGATATAAAGCTCTGGAAAACGTACAGAGGATGACAAAGATGATCCCATGTATCAGAAATCTTCCATATGAAAGGCATAGAATTAGGGGGGATATGATCGAGGTGTATAAATGGAAAACAAGAATAAATAAAGGGGATGTAAATAGCGTGCTGAAAATTTCCACCCAAGACAGGACTCGCAGCATTGGTTTCAAGTTGGAAAAATTCATATTCAGGAAGAATATAGGAAAGCACTGGTTTGGTAATAGAGTTGTGGATGAGTGGAACAAACTCCCGAGTACCGTCATAGACGCTAAGACGTGTTGTTTTAAAAATAGGTTAGATAAATACATGTACTTGAATGGGTGTGGGTGGGTGTGAGTTGGACCTGACTAGCTTGTGCTACTAGGTTTTGTTCCTTCCTTAAGTGGAAGTGACCTGACTAGGTGGATCGTTGGGTTAATCCGGGGGGGACATGGACCTGCTTCGCATGGGTCAGTAGGCCTGTTGCAGTGCTCCTTCTTTCTTATGTTCTTATCACTACTACTACCACCACCCCTAACACTACTGCTACTACCACCACTACTACCACCACCATTACCACTACTGCTGCTGTCACTACCACCAGCCCTACCGCTACTGCTACTACCACCACCCCTTCCACTACTGCTACTACCACCACTCCTACCATTACTACCACGATTCTTACCACTACTGCTACTATACACAAATAACCCGCACATAAAAGAGAGAAGCTTACGACGACGTTTCGGTCCGACTTGGACCATTGACAAAGTCACACTAACAGAGGTGGAGCAGGACGGCTATATATAGGCAGGAAGAGGTGGAGGTGGTAGTAGTAGTAGTAGTACAAGTAGTACTGCTACTACCACCGCTATTAGCACTACCACTACTACTACCACCACTGTTACCACTACCACTCTTACTACTACTACCACCACCACTCCTACTACTACCACTACTGCTACAATCACTACTACCACCACCCCTACCACTACTGTTACTACCACTACTACTACTACCACCACCTCTACCATTACTACTACCACTATCACCATATTACATAACGTTTACCTTGTGTATTGAGGTCCTAGTGTATACAACTTGTGTATTATTCTTCAGTTGTATTCTGCTGAATGAAGAACTAAACCCGTGTGGATCATTCAGCACATGGAGTTATGAAGGCTTAATCCTCCGTGCACTAATTGATGCCCGCTCTCTCACCGATCAAACTGTTGTGGAAGGCTGTGGCTGCACCAGAGTACTGTGGTAACTGGTGCAGTACTGAGGCTGGAGTCTCAACACGTGGTACAACACATGTTGTGTACCACGTGTAACACCTGCCTTCCTTCCAACCCTCACCCTGACCTCGACTTGGGCTTCAACTTCCTCCCTCCCAACACTCTCCAGTTATGTTCCGGTCACATATAAATTGCAGGAAGTACTTTAAGATGAGCATTATTATGTGACACAGTGTTGTGTGTATGTTATGTGATGACGGATGATAGGCGGCCTGAGTTATGAGTGGGAGGCAGTGTGAGAGGCAGCGTGGGAGGCAGCGTGGGAGGCAGCGTCAGCTGCTGCCCAGCTATTCACCAGGATGTTGAGAGGTGGCCAGGGTATTAATACCCACTCTGGAGCTCACATCCCGTCAATGGAGGGGCATTCATGATGATCAAGAGCTCTTAATGCGGGGAATTGGAGCTACCCTTCCCTTCCATACAACAAAACCTAATTGCCTGCCTTTTCCCAGGCTCTGTAGAGTTCCCAATGTAAATAAAATTAATGTAAATAAGTCACTGACTCTTTTGGGTTACGTGAGTGAGTCTAAATTTTTTAGGTACAGGTAGATAGCGGACCTATGTTTTTGGGGCCCTGAAGCTTGAACTGTTATGGGAATCCTTTGCAATGGCTAAACTGCACCTATGGAAAATTTTATAGGGGGTTACCTGTATGTACCTCAACATTACATGCATACAAGTAATCTTATTGGGAGACAACAACCATATTGTTTACCGTAGTCACCCCGTGTAGACATGTGAGAAAACTTAACCACCCCTGGTCACGGCAGGTGGTTCCTTCGACCTCACAATCTTATCCATATCTATCCGAGACCAGTATGAATTGAACAGCACCCACAAGTACGGCGCTACTAATTGTGGACTATATAGATTACATTAGTTTAACTGAATGAAGGGGGAAGGGTAGGTTACAAATGGATATATCCATCAAGGAAAAACACTTGTATATAATCCCACCACTTACCAGATATTCTCTGGTGGTCACTTGATGTAGCTGGATCACCCCTAACCTATCCAATTACAACATACCTAACTGGCCAGTATCAGTTGCTATAACTAGAAGGGTTACTTAACTGTGGGTGATTGATGCTCCTTATTTCCTCCATTCACCATCTCATTTCGATGTCCTGCTACACTGACACAGTTCTTATTCCAGCAGGACGAGGTATCCGTTGGTTTGTCCCGGTTTAGAAATCGTGACTCCATAAAAACTTCACTATCCCCGGGACAGGAACCACGAGGTCTACACGTGTTCACTTGGAGAACAGCGACTTATTTCCCTTCAACATTCTCTTAACTTAGTGCTATTATCACCGATTACATTACAATTCACACGACGATTTAATGTCTCATAATTATTATGCACATTAGAGGTCACTCCATTAAGAGTCTTCACCAGGAATAGTTATGACACTTCCTATTAGGCCACCGTGAATGCCAATTTCCTGGTCCCATGCTTTCCCAGCCTCTTAACTCCATTCAAAACACTCCCGCTCCCTCATGCCCTGTCTCGACCTGTCCCCTGCCCATCAGCGCAGGCGCAGAGCTTCCCTGTTGGTTCTAGTCCATTTTCAAATACATTTTTTGACTCACATCAACACATTAAACACCTATTAGGTACTATAGCTTCGGAAAATTAAACATTTTCCACACTGCGGCCGAGCGGAGGTCATTGTTAGACGACTTAAATAATGCGGAGTACAATTTTCCCATCTTCACTGGCCACCTGGCTTGGGAACTCCAACATTGGTATTTACATAATCGCCAATTAATTCTTTCCACCTGTTAACTCCTCAGGTTGGGCTCCATCATAAGTACATTCAAACTTCCATGCTTCTTGTATTAACAATTTCCCTCTTATTGTAAGGTGTGACACTAAGCCTATACTCTCTGGGATAATTTATTGGGCATATTGGAATTATCAGACTCTAACAATAACAAGTATCTCTCAGTATCTCAAGTCAGCCCCAGTACATTACTGCATAAAGGCACTTCAACTCCACGGCTATCTTTATTTATTGATCCCTCAAAATGGACTAATTACTGTTCCATTCCCTCAGGGGCATCCTTGCACCTCGCATTATTTCATTAACCCCTTCATATATCTTCATTAGTTCCTCTTCAGTTGACGTCAGACCCAGGAAATTGTCCACATAAGATTATTTACCCAATTACTACGCTCAGTGGACCAACTGTGCATTAAGGTGCGCATTTATCGTCGCCTGAAGTAGGAACAATTTATTATTTAACTGTTTATTAATTATATCATTATAAGCAGTCAACAACCCTGGTGTCTTGCTCAGTTCGCAGAGCTGAGCCTTTAACTGTTCATATACCATCCTATAATTAGTAGATAATTCTGGACGGTTCAGCTTCCACGGAAGTCGCACCCAGTAATGTCCAGATTCAAATTTAACATCCTTCAGGTATTGTTCCTGAGTGAAGGAATCATTTGGACTTTCCTCATTTATATTAATCCCTATGCTGTCCAGCTCCCATAAATTAGACTGCTTCAACATCATCCTCGATAGAAGAATACTTGTACTGGGTTGACCTTTTATGAGTAAGACACCGTGACTGTATTTACTACTTCCTCTAGTCATTATTACTATGCGGTAGTTTGCCATATATTACATGGCCCGTACCAGTGTTGAGGAGAGTGACGCCGCATAGTTTTGGATTTATGCCCTTTATCCTGAATTATTACATCCAACTAGCCCTTGTGGCTTAGCGCTTCTTTTTGATTATAATAATAATAATTATTACATCCAACACCGGCAAGGCTACCTCAGCTAGGCCATCATTATTGCCATTAGCTGCAACCTTTACACCCCTCAAGGAAGGTTCCTTGATGTTGGTGAGGGGCTCTTGATTTAGGGAATTGGATCTGTGCTCCAGTTCCCCGAATTAAGCCTGAATGCCTTCCACATCCCCCCCCCCAGGCGCTGTATAATCCTCCGGGTTTAGCGCTTTCCCCTTGATTATAATAATAATGCAACCTTTACATCAGTCAGTGTAGTGTCAGGGTTATTAACATTATCATTATTGTCACCATTATTATAAGAATTACATACAACCCTGCACATAACTGTATGGTGCCTTCCCTTGTTGCATTGATAGCAACTGTTCAGTTTGGTATGACAATCCTTTACATTATGATTGTCTAGACATTTGATACATCTGTCAAGTTCTTCCATTCTTTCCACTTTAATATCCCATGAATTATAGGCATTACAATTCTTAGTGAAATGAGTACTCTCTCTCTTTTCCTTGCCTGACCTCTTATCAACTGGGTTACCCTTACTGAGGTACTTACTCCTCTTACCTTGGTGTGAGGAACCACTATTACTGATTCCTTTCACTTGATATGTGCCTATGTAACCCATAATTATGATTATTACCACTGGGATTATTTTTTCCTTTTGAGACTTGACAGATACCTCAGAGTCATTATGTGTTATATCCTTACAACTGTTAGGCTGACTGGTCTGCAATTGAACAATAATTCTTGCCGACCTAGTCTGATTTCCTCCAGACCGTACTCTGGAGGTTTTGGCAAACACACCCTTTGCATAATAGGTTGATCAACTGCCTGGTTTACACCCTTTAATTTACTCAAAGCCTTACTTTTACAGGACAGCTTTTCTTCCAATTCGTAATGTTGATTAATTAAAACATTCATTTCCTTTCCATCTGCACAATTCTCCAGCAGATCTCTTTCACAGTCTTTATACCACAATTTGTACCACTCAAATCTACTTTCTAAAACATCTAAATATAACTTTAATTCATTAAGGTTCACGGTTTCTTGATTCATTAAATCCAAGCACTTAATGTATGCCTTCGTCATATGGCCTTTAATAGCCTGTAATGATGCTTCCATTACTTTAAAATCCATGGACTTGTCAGCCACATTAACTCCATCAGATCCAGTCATGGTTATAGGATTACTAATCACCGATTATACAACTTAAGTAGACGCTTTATAAGAGTAATTCTTGCACTTTACTCTTGTATAAATCCTAGCCACATATATGCTAGCAATTAATTGGGCTAATTATCATCCACCACACGATCGATTAAATTTGTGTACCCTATACCCACTTCCTTCAATCAGTCACTTAATTATTAAGTAATTAATTCAATTTTTCACTGATTGCATCCGGTTCAGGAAGGACCAGCGGGCAGATATGGAAAATTTTATAGGGGGTTACCTGTATGTACCTCAACATTACATGCATACAAGTAATCTCATTGGGAGACAACAACCATATTGTTTACCGTAGTCACCCCGTGTAGACATGTGAGAAAACTTAACCACCCCTGGTCACTGCAGGTGGTTCCTTTGACCTCACAATCTTATCCATATCTATCCGAGACAGTATGAATAGAATAGCACCCACCAGTACGGCGCTACTAATTAATTGTGGACTTTATAGATTATATTAGTTTAACTGAATGAAGGGGGAAGGGTAGGTTACAAATGGATATATCCATCAAGGAAAAACACTTGTATATAATCCCACCACTTACCAGATATTCTCTGGTGGTCACTTGATGTAGCTGGATCACCCATAACCTATCCAATTACAACATACCTAACTGGCCAGTATCAGTTGCTATAACTAGAAGGGTTACTTAACTGTGGGTGATTGATACTCCTTATTTCCTCCATTCACAATCTCATTTCGATGTCCTGCTACACTGACACAGTTCTTATTCCAGCAGGATGAGGTATCCGTTGGTTTGTCCTGGTTTAGAAGTCGTGACTCCATAAAAACTTCACTATCCCCGGGACAGGAACCACGAGGTCTACACGTGTTCACTTGGAGAACAGCGACTTATTTCCCTTCAACATTCTCTTAACTTAGTGTTATTATCACCGATTACATTACAATTCACACGAAGATTTAATGTCTCATAATATGCACATTAGAGGTCACTCCATTAAGATTCTTCACCAGGAACAGTTACGACACTTCCTATTATGAAGTGAGGCCTATATTAACCCTTAGGCCACTGTGAACGCCAATTTCCTGGTCCCATGCTTTCCCAGCCTCTTAACTCCATTCAAAACACTCCCACTCCCTCATGCCTCGTCTCGACCTGTCCCCTGCCCATCAGCGCAGGCGCAGAGCTTCCCTGTTGGTTCTAGTCCATTTTCAAATACATTTTTCGACTCACATCAACACATTAAACACCTATTAGGCACTATAGCTTCGGAAAATTAAATATTTTCCACAACACCTTTAATAAATTAATTTTTATTTTAACTAATATTTTGCATCTAATTACACAATATTATTAATATTATTTTTAAAAAAAAAAAACCCTTCTCATACAGTAGACCCAAAATTTTAAGCAATATAGACTAAAGTGGGTTCTGGGGCCCCTCCGGTATTTTTTTTTTATATTTTATTTAAAACTCAGGTACAAAATATATGGGTACGATCAATATGTAGCAAGATACAGGCAGTGAAACAATAATCTGCAGTGACTACACAAATACCGAAGAAGCACTTATATAATAACATCAGAACTGGCTACACTCCAGTCAAACATTGCTTTTATGTACTGTGCTTCACGTGAAAAGATGGTCCTACCTAGTAATGCTTACACTCCCCCCCCCCCCTTGAAAAAATACCACTTTCACCTTAGTATACTCACTCTTGTGCATTTATAAGAGCATTTTTTTTATATATATATTTTATTTAAAAAGTACATCACAGCACATAAAAATTAACAAACACGCCTTATCTGTCAACAAATGTAATAAACTTTCCATGGCCATATGATACCACATACAAATATAATAATTATACATCATGTAACAAGTATTATCTAATGAAAACACAAACAGTAACCAAAGTAAGGAGAGAATTGATACAAACTTCCGCACTAACTACATCAAAAGTAAAACCAGATATTCTGTACTATGACTTAACGTCATAAGGTAATAACTCAAAAAAGCACAGTATGTTACATACCGTAACCCTGCAAACTAAACCCCCCTTCCCTAGACAGAACCTCCCCTTCCCCAGACAGAACCCCCCCTTCCCCAGACAGAACCTCCCCCTATCTGAAAAGTACAACATAAAATCAGAACCACAAGAGTGCACAATAAATTAAGTTAACCCTAACACATCTATAACGCTGTCCAAAAGTATGAATCTTACGACCGGTATTAGGGGCCCTGAAGCTTAAGATTCATTAGTTTCATATTAGATCCGCCCCTGCGTACAGGTACACACTGATGACTGAGATGCTAATGCAAACGTATTATGGCAACGTTTTGCTCTCCTGGATAGCGAAACGTTGCCACAGTAAAATGTCAAATTAGTTGCACTTGTGTCCTTGTACCTAGCATATAATAATAATAATAATAATAATAATAATAATAATAATAATAATAATAATAATAATAATATCCATATTTACTACAAGTACATGTACAAGGTATACAGTCCTAGCTGACATCAATAACATACTACTATATAGAAAGCGGCTTGCTATTTACCTGGAGTTTACCTGGAGAGAGTTCCGGGGGTCAACGCCCCCGCGGCCCGGTCTGTGACCAGGCCTCCTGGTGAATCAGAGCCTGATCAACCAGGCTGTTACTGCTGGCTGCACGCAAACCAACGTACGAGCCACAGCCCGGCTGATCAGGAACCGACTTTAGGTGCTTGTCCAGTGCCAGCTTGAAGACTGCCAGGGGTCTGTTGGTAATCCCCCTTATGTATGCTGGGAGGCAGTTGAACAGTCTCGGGCCCCTGACACTTATTGTATGGTCTCTTAACGTGCTAGTGACACCCCTATGCTGATGACATCATGATACATACAACAGGGCATAAGAAGATGAGCACCATTCTCAATGAAGTTCAAGCAATTTGTAATCGACTAGGCCTCATAATATCTTCCTCTAAAACAAAGATATTAACAAGCAAACGACATCCTCCGCCCATCTATTTGCAGGGTGAAATCATTAGCTACGTTAAAACCTATAGATATCTTGGTGTAGATGTACCCTTTAACAAATCCACTTTACCACAGCTAAATAAGAAATGCAAAGATAGGCTAAATGCTCTCAAAGCTGCTGCTGGCTACAACCCCAACTATGGTGTTTCGTACCATCTACGTTTGAATCAATTATCCTACCTGTCTTCGTGTCCATACATACCCCTACACCTGAATATGGGGATGAGCTTGTCATTTTTTCCAACACACACAACTACAACAGTCAGACGGACACCACACAGGTAACCCCCCAGGAAACTGGAGATGAGTCAGATGAACAGGACCTACCTGCAATGAATAATGATGAGGCAGACTTGCCACAGGCACCATCAGAGAACACTAATGTAACCATGGTACCTGTTAAGGTGATAGGTGTTAAAGAAAGCACTAACTCAGAAGTACCATCCTCCGGAGAGGCATTGGATTCGCCTGACCTTCCTCATATTATAACAAATTTCCAGAAAAAAATTGAGCATCTTGAACAGATCCTGACAAGTTTAATAAATATATGTAATCAGGATGATGATCTTGAGCATGGTGATGATGTCAAAAGTGCAGCAATCCCCGTTCAGCTTCCAGCAATTTGTAAGAAAGAAGCCCTTGACTCTTGGCTTCAAGACTTGCCTTGGAACTGGCTGCCAAGATGCCGAAAAATGCTTAAAAATAAAGGTCCTGAAGGTAAACACGTACAAACTATGCTATTTGCTCTTAAGTGCCGGCACACTATAGCCAAGCATTATAGTTTTACCATCTTATGAGCAAGAGATTGTAATAATTCACTACAATGGATACATTACAAATCTTTTCATGGAACATTGCTTTCATCAGGAAGCGGTTGCCTGACTTACATCATATTAATGCAACCAAGAATATTGATATCATCTGTTTGCAGGACTGTAGACTGAATGATGGAGCACCTCCACCAAAGTTGCCTGGATATGCAGCTTATAACCTAAAGTCAACCAACTGTTGTGTGATGTATGTCAGATAGAACTTGCCACATTCACTCATTTCCTTGCAGAGTCGAGTTAACATGCAGTATCATGGTGTCAAAGTACATGCAGGCGATTTTTCCATAAACATTTTTAATCTCTATGCCCCAGCGAACCAGCTTCGACCTGATGCTTTACCAGATCGCATCAATAGTTAACCTACCCTCATTCTTGGAGATTTTAATGCCAGACATAAGAATATTGGTGGGTCTATAAAAACACCAATGGAACTAAACTAGTGAAATTGCTAAATGAGCATGATAATGTTCGAATTGTGGGCACTACTGAGCCTACTCACTTATATGGTAGCATACTAGATCTGTGCCTTGGATTTAATACATCATATACGATGCATGACTCTGTCATAGTTGATGATCTTCTATCTGATCACTTCCCAAGACTAACAACTGTCAATCTTGATCACATCTCCAGCAATCAAGAAGCTAAATTTAGAAGGAGGAAACTTATTCTCAACCAACAACACAGAGATAACTTTATTAACCACTTGGATCAATGGTATAAGAATTACCGGCCCACTGGCACACAAAAATTTAATAATGATTTAGTTACCAATATTGAGACTGTCCTCACAGATCAAGTGGGCAGGAAAAGGAAACATAGACCCTCCACTATAAATAACAATAAAAACCAATGTAAATACTATAATGATCCAGAGCTACGCAATTTAACACATGCAGCTAGGAGGATTGGTAAAGTATACCATGAATGTAGAACCCCAGACCTGCTCAGAACGTTCCAAGCTGCACTAACAAATGCAAGGAATAGAAAGCAAGAACTTAGGCAACAGGAATGGGAACAATTTGTTAGTGGATTAAATAGGTCCACCCCTTTAAGTATGGCTTGGAAAGGTATAAATAAAATAACCAGGAAAAGACTGGCAATGTTGCTCATCCCTTTCCTCTTGAAAAAGCAAATGACCTCATAAATGACTGGTCTAAAACATCCAGGCATGAAAACCTTCCATCTCATATTAGAAAAAAATTTAGAGAGTACTTCTGAAGAAATGTTAAAACTGATTAATTTTATGAGCCATAATATTGATGAGAGTGATTGACTTTTCACGGAATATGAATCAGATAATGCGTTAACTAAAGGTCGATCAACTGCTCCTGGAGAGGATGGTATAACCTATGATATTCTCAGAACTCTAAGGCACGTGCCTGATAACGCTTCGTTGGCACTGTATAATCTCAGTTACATTGAGGACGTTCTTCCTACTTCCTGGACCAATAGTCTCATTGTGCCTATCCCTAAGCCCCAACAGCCTGATACATTTAGACCGATCTCCTTAATTAGTTGTCTTTGTAAAACCTTTGAAAGAATGATACTTAACAGACTGTACTACAGAATCAGACACCAACTTTCCCCCTACCTCTATGGGTTCATGACAGGTAAAAGTGTGCAGAACTGTATTTCCACCTTTCTCACTGCACACACCTCTACTAGTTTTACCACTTTTCTTGATCTAAAATCTGCATTTGATATTGCGAACAGAACCGTTATGCTACATGAACTAGCCAAAATGAATATTGGTGGTAGCTTACTCTGCTGGATAATAGGACACCTGTCAAACAGAGTATCCTCTGTCCTTTATCAAGGCTTTAGAAGTGATTCTAAAGAAATGTCTTTAGGTACACAGCAGGGAGGAGTTCTTAGTCCCATGCTATTTAATATTCTGATTAATGCTCTCCTAAATGCTCTACCTGCCTCACCTAAACATATAGCTATACCTGGAGTTTACCTGGAGAGAGTTCCGGGGGTCAACGCCCTCGCGGCCCGGTCTGTGACCAGGCCTCCTGGTGGATCAGAGCCTGATCAACCAGGCTGTTACTGCTGGCTGCACGCAAACCAACGTACGAGCCACAGCCCGGCTGGTCAGGAACCGACTTTAGGTGCTTGTCCAGTGCCAGCTTGAAGATTGCCAGGGATCTGTTGGTAATCCCCCTTATGTATGCTGGGAGGCAGTTGAACAGTCTCGGGCCCCTGACACTTATTGTATGGTCTCTTAACGTGCTAGTGACACCCCTATGCTGATGACATCATGATACATACAACAGGGCATAAGATGAGCACCATTCTCAGTGAAGTTCAAGCAATTTGTAATCGACTAGGCCTCATAATATCTTCCTCTAAAACAAAGATATTAACAAGCAAACGACATCCCCACCCATCTATTTGCAGGGTGAAATCATTAGCTACGTTAAAACCTATAGATATCTTGGTGTAGATGTACCCTTTAACAAATCCACTTTACCACAGCTAAATAAGAAATGCAAAGCTAGGCTAAATGCTCTCAAAGCTGTTGCTGGCTACAATCCCAACAATGGTGTTAATGTGAGAATCGTGAGAATGATGTACATAGACTATGTTAGGTCCTTAATTGATTATGCTGCTCCCATGTTGATATTAGCTAGAGAAAGTTCTCTCCGACCCTCGGAGTTAATGCAGAATGAAGCTCTCAGAATTATTATTGGGTGTCCCAGATCTACAAAAGTTCTTAACATGAGGAAGGAGCTTGGTATTTCTAGTATCAGTGATAGGATTGTTGAGATTAACACTGTACTCGGTATTAGAATGTTGAGAAATGAACCAGACTCTGTCACAATGAATCTTACCAAGTGTCTAGAGGTTTACCTGGAGTTTACCTGGAGATAGTTCCGGAGGTCAACGCCCCCGCGGCCCGGTCTGTGACCAGGCCTCCTGGTGGATCAGAGCCTGATCAACCAGGCTGTTACTGTTGGCTGCACGCAAACCAACGTACGAGCCACAGCCCGGCTGGTCAGGAACCGACTTTAGGTAAATACACACAGATCTAAATGGATTGTGAAAACGTGCAATTGCATTAAGTTTTATAACCTGCATGACCTGTACCACTGTGGGCAACAAGAGCATTTCACCCCTCCATGGAAGATGTGTTCATTTAATATCACATACCTGCAAGTCCCTCCGAAGAAGCTCATTGCTAGTAATCCCTTCCTTAAATCTCTTGTCAGAGCAACTGCTCAAGAAGAAATTTCTCGCCTAGCTGGTAGTAATAAATTATCACAAGTTATATACACTAATGGATCTAAACAGGAGTCTTCTGGCAGGGCTGCATCTGCTTTTTTGCCGCCTCCCTAGTTAAGAACGATAATAAATTTGTTGAGTTAGGCATAAGAATTAACAACTGGGCGTCTACACTGCAGGCATGAAAACCTTCCATCTCATATTAGAAAAAATTTAGAGAGTACTTCTGAAGAAATGTTGAAACTGATTAATTTTATGAGCCAAAATATTGATGAGAGTGATTGCCTCTTTACCGAATATGAATTAGATATTGCATTAACTAAAGGTCGATCAACTGCTCCTGGAGAGGATGGTATAACCTATGATATTCTCAGAACTCTAAGGCACGTGCCTGATAATGCTTCGTTGGCACTGTATAATCTCAGTTACATTGAGGACGTTCTTCCTACTTCCTGGACCAATAGTCTCATTGTGCCTATCCCTAAGCCCCAACAGCCTGATACATTTAGGCCGATCTCCTTAACTAGTTGTCTTTGTAAAACTTTTGAAAGAATGATGCTTAACAGACTGTACTACAGAATCAGACACCAACTTTCCCCCTACCTCTATGGGTTCATGAAAGGTAAAAGTGTGCAGAACTGTATTTCCACCTTTCTCACTGCACACACCTCTACTAGTTTTACCACTTTTCTTGATCTAAAATCTGCATTTGATATTGCGAACAGAACCGTTATACTACATGAACTAGCCAAAATGAATATTGGTGGTAGCTTACTCTGCTGGATAATAGGATACCTGTCAAATAGAGTATCCTCTGTCCTTTACCAAGGCTTCAGAAGTGATTCTAAAGAAATGTCTTTAGGTACACCGCAGGGAGGAGTTCTTAGTCCCATGCTATTTAATATTCTGATTAATGCTCTCCTAAATGCTCTACCTGCCTCACATAAACATATAGCTATAAGCTATGCTGATGACATCATGGTCCATACAACAGGGCATAAGAAGATGAATACCATTCTTAATGAAGTTCAAGCAATTTGTAATCGACTAGGCCTCATAATATCTTCCTCTAAAACAAAGATATTAACAAGCAAACGACATCCCCCACCCATCTATTTGCAGGGTGAAATCATTAGCTAAGTTAAAACTTACAGATATCGTGGTGTATATGTACCCTTTAACAAATCCACTATACCAGAACTAAACAAGAAATGCAAAGCTAGGCTAAATGCTCTCAAAGCTGTTGCTGGCTACAATCCCAACTATGGTGCTAATGTGAGAATCGTGAGAATGATGTACATAGACTATGACTCAAGAAATCGTAATGACACGATTGCAAATAAACCATACTCTATGACCGCGGGTTCAATCCCGGCCGGGGGTATGGTTTACATAGACTATGTTAGGTCCTTAATTGATTATGCTGCTCCCATGTTGATATTAGCTAGAGAAAGTTCTCTCCAACCCTTGGAGTTAAGGCAAAATGAAGCTCTCGGGATTATTTTTGGCTGTCCCAGATCTACAAAAGTTCTTAACATGAGGAAGGAGCTTGGTATTTCTAGTATCAGTGATAGGATTGTTGAGATTAACACTGTACTCGGTATTAGAATGTTGAGAAACGAACCAGACACAGTCACAATGAATCTTACCAAGTGTCTAGAGGTAAATACACACAGATCTAAATGGATTGTGAAAACGTGCAATTGCATTAAGTTTTATAACCTGCATGAACTGTATCCTGGAGTTTACCTGGAGAGAGTTCCGGGAGTCAACGCCCCCGCGGCCCGGTCTGTGACCAGGACTCCTGGTGGATCAGAGCCTGATCAACCAGGCTGTTGCTGCTGGCTGCACGCAAACCAACGTACGAGCCACAGCCCGGCTGGTCAGGAACCGACTTTAGGTGCTTGTCCAGTGCCAGCTTGAAGACTGCCAGGGGTCTGATGGTAATCCCCCTTATGTATGCTGGGAGGCAGTTGAACAGTCTCGGGCCCCTGACACTTACTGTATGGTCTCTTAACGTGCTAGTGACACCCCTGCTTTTCATTGGGGGGATGGTGCGTCGTCTGCCAAGTCTTTTGCTTTCGTAGTGAGTGATTTTCGTGTGCAAGTTCGGTGCTAGTCTCTCTAGGATTTTCCAGGTGTATATAATCATGTATCTCTCCCGCCTGCGTTTCAGGGAATGCAGGTTTAGGAACCTCAAGCGCTCCCAGTAATTGAGGTGCTTTATCTCCGTTATGCGTGCCGTGAAGGTTCTCTGTACATTTTCTAGGTCAGCAATTTCACCTGCCTTGAAAGGTGCTGTTAGTGCGCAGCAATATTCCAGCCTAGATAGAACAAGTGCCCTGAAGAGTGTCATCATGGGCTTGGCCTCCCTAGTTTTGAAGGTTCTCATTATCCATCCTGTCATTTTTCTAGCAGATGCGATTGATACAATGTTATGGTCCTTGAAGGTGAGATCCTCCGACATGATCACTCCCAGGTCTTTGACGTTGGTGTTTCGCTCTATTTTGTGGCCAGAATTTGTTTTGTACTCTGATGAAGATTTAATTTCCTCGTGTTTACCATATCTGAGTAATTGAAATTTCTCATCGTTGAACTTCATATTGTTTTCTGCAGCCCACTGAAAGATTTGGTTGATGTCCGCCTGGAGCCTTGCAGTGTCTGCAATGGAAAACACTGTCATGCAGATTCGGGTGTCATCTGCAAAGGAAGACACGGTGCTGTGGCTGACATCCTTGTCTATGTCGGATATGAGGATGAGGAACAAGATGGGAGCGAGTACTGTGCCTTGTGGAACAGAGCTTTTCACCGTAGCTGCCTCGGACTTTACTCTATTGACGACTACTCTCTGTGTTCTGTTAGTGAGGGAATTATAGATCCATCGACTGACTTTTCCTGTTATTCCTTCAGCACGCATTCTGTGCGCTATTTCGCCAGGGTCACACTTGTCGAAGGCTTTTGCAAAGTCTGTATATATACATCTGCATTCTTTTTGTCTTCTAGTGCATTTAGGACCTTGTCGTAGTGATCCAATAGTTGAGACAGACAGGAGCGATCTGTTCTATACCCATGTTGCCCTGGGTTGTGTAACTGATGGGTTTCTAGATGGGTGGTGATCATGCTTCTTAGACCCTTTCAAAGATTTTTATGATATAGGATGTTAGTGCTATAGGTCTGTAGTTCTTTGCTATTGCTTTACTGCCCCCTTTGTGGAGTGGGGCTATGTCTGTTGTTTTTAGTAACTGTGGGACGACCCCCGTGTCCATGCTTCCTCTCCATAGGATGGAAAAGGCTCGTGATAGGGGCTTCTTGCAGTTCTTGATGAACACGGAGTTCCATGAGTCTGGCCCTGGGGCAGAGTGCAAGGGCATGTAATTTATCGCCTGTTCGAAGTCATTTGGCGTCAGGATAACATCGGATAGGCTTGTGTTAATCAAATTTTGTGGCTCTCTCATAAAAAATTCATTTTGATCTTCGAGTCTCAGTCTGGTTAGCGGCTTGCTAAAAACTGAGTCATATTGCGACTTGAGTAGCTCACTCATTTCCTTGCTGTCATCTGTGTAGGACCCATCTTGTTTAAGTAGGGGCCCAATACTGGACGTTGTTCTCGACTTTGATTTGGCATAGGAGAAGAAATACTTTGGGTTTCTTTCGATTTCATTTATGGCTTTTAGTTCTTCCCGCGATTCCTGACTCCTATAAGATTCCTTTAGCGACGGAAAAGAATAACAGAGCGGCTAAAAGAGGTCAATATATCTGAAATGCGTAGGGAGACACTGGTCAGAGAAATAGCAAGCATCGAACTTAAGCTAAAAGAATCCTTTAGGAGTCAGGAATCGCGGGAAGAACTAAAAGCCATAAATGAAATCGAAAGAAACCCAAAGTATTTCTTCTCCTATGCCAAATCAAAATCGAGAACAACGTCCAGTATTGGGCCCCTACTTAAACAAGATGGGTCCTACACAGATGACAACAAGGAAATGAGTGAGCTACTCAAGTCCCAATATGACTCAGTTTTTAGCAAGCCGCTAACCAGACTGAGAGTCGAAGATCAAAATGAATTTTTTATGAGAGAGCCACAAAATTTGATTAACACAAGCCTATCCGATGTTATCCTGACGCCAAATGACTTCGAACAGGCGATAAATGACATGCCCATGCACTCTGCCCCAGGGCCAGACTCATGGAACTCTGTGTTCATCAAGAACTGCAAGAAGCCCCTATCACGAGCCTTTTCCATCCTATGGAGAGGGAGCATGGACACGGGGGTCGTCCCACAGTTACTAAAAACAACAGACATAGCCCCACTCCACAAAGGGGGCAGTAAAGCAACAGCAAAGAACTACAGACCAATAGCACTAACATCCCATATCATAAAAATCTTTGAAAGGGTCCTAAGAAGCAAGATCACCACGCATCTAGAAACCCATCAGTTACACAACCCAGGGCAACATGGGTTTAGAACAGGTCGCTCCTGTCTGTCTCAACTATTGGACCATTACGACAAGGTCCTAAATGCACTAGAAGACAAAAAGAATGCAGATGTAATATATACAGACTTTGCAAAAGCCTTCGACAAGTGTGACCATGGCGTAATAGCGCACAAAATGCGTGCTAAAGGAATAACAGGAAAAGTCGGTCGATGGATCTATAATTTCCTCACTAACAGAACACAGAGAGTAGTCGTCAACAGAGTAAAGTCCGAGGCAGCTACGGTGAAAAGCTCTGTTCCACAAGGCACAGTACTCGCTCCCATCTTGTTCCTCATCCTTATATCCGACATAGACAAGGATGTCAGCCACAGCACCGTGTCTTCCTTTGCAGATGACACCCGAATCTGCATGACAGTGTCTTCCATTGCAGACACTGCAAAGCTCCAGGCAGACATCAACCAAATCTTTCAGTGGGCTGCAGAAAACAATATGAAGTTCAACGATGAGAAATTTCAATTACTCAGATATGGTAAACATGAGGAAATTAAATCTTCATCAGAGTACAAAACAAATTCTGGCCACAAAATAGAGCGAAACACCAACGTCAAAGACCTGGGAGTGATCATGTCGGAGGATCTCACCTTCAAGGACCATAACATTGTATCAATCGCATCTGCTAGAAAAATGACAGGATGGATAATGAGAACCTTCAAAACTAGGGAGGCCAAGCCCATGATGACACTCTTCAGGTCACTTGTTCTATCTAGGCTGGAATATTGCTGCACACTAACAGCACCTTTCAAGGCAGGTGAAATTGCCGACCTAGAAAATGTACAGAGAACTTTCACGGCGCGGATAACGGAGATAAAACACCTCAATTATTGGGAGCGCTTGAGGTTCCTAAACCTGTATTCCCTGGAACGCAGGAGGGAGAGATACATGATTATATACACCTGGAAAATCCTAGAGGGACTAGTACCGAACTTGCACACGAAAATCACCCACTACGAAAGCAAAAGACTTGGCAGACGATGCACCATCCCCCCAATGAAAAGCAGGGGTGTCACTAGCACGTTAAGAGACCATACAATAAGTGTCAGGGGCCCGAGACTGTTCAACTGCCTCCCAGCACACATAAGGGGGATTACCAACAGACCCCTGGCAGTCTTCAAGCTGGCACTGGACAAGCACCTAAAGTCAGTTCCGGATCAGCCGGGCTGTGGCTCGTATGTTGGTTTGCGTGCAGCCAGCAGCAACAGCCTGGTTGATCAGGCTCTGATCCACCAGGAGGCCTGGTCTCAGACCGGGCCGCGGGGGCGTTGACCCCCGGAACTCTCTCCAGGTAAACTCCAGGTAAGTTCGATGCTTGCTATTTCTCTGACCAGTGTCTCCCTACGCATTTCAGATATATTGACCTCTTTTAGCCGCTCTGTTATTCTTTTCCGTCGCCTGTAAAGGGAGCGCCTGTCTCTTTCTATTTTACATCTACTCCTCCTTTTTCTTAGAGGAATAAGCCTTGTGCATACATCGAGTGCCACCAAGTTAATCTGTTCTAGGCATACGTTGGGGTCTGTGTTGCTTAGTATATCTTCCCAGCTTATATCGGTTAGGACTTGGTTTACTTGGTCCCACTTTATGTTTTTGTTATTGAAGTTGAATTTGGTGAATGCTCCCTCGTGACTAGTCTCATTATGTCGTTCTGGGGCTCCACGCATACATGTCTGAACCTCAATTATGTTGTGATCTGAGTATATTGTTTTTGATATGGTGACATTTCTTATCAGATCATCATTGTTAGTGAATATGAGGTCTAGTGTATTCTCCAGTCTAGTAGGTTCTATTATTTGCTGGTTTAAATTGAATTTTGTGCAGAGATTTAAAAGCTCGTGTGAGTGTGAGTTTTCATCAGAGCTGCCTGCTGGTGTTATTACTGCAACAATATTATTTGCTATATTCCTCCATTTTATATGCCTTAAGTTGAAATCCCCCAGGACCAAGATGTTGGGTGCAGGAGCTGGAAGATTTTCCAGACAGTGGTCAATTTTTAACAGCTGTTCCTGGAATTGCTGGGATGTTGCATCCGGAGGCTTGTAGACTACCACTATGACTAGGTTTTGGTTCTCGACCTTTACTGCTAAACCTTGCACTACATCATTTGAGGCATTAAGGAGTTCTGTGCAAACAAGTGACTGTAGGCAACAAGAGCATTTCACCCCTCCGTGGAAGATGTGTTCATTTAATATCACATACCTGCAAGTCCCTCCCAAGAAGCTCATTGCTAGTTATCCCTTCCTTAAATCTCTTGTCAGAGCAACTGCTCAAGAAGAAATTTCTCACCTAGCTGGTAGTAATAAGTTATCACAAGTTATATACACTGATGGATCTAAACAGGAGTCTTTTGGCAGGGCTGCATCTGCTCTTGTTGCCACCTCCCTAGTTAAGAATGATAATAAATTTGTTGAGTTAGGCATAAGAATTAACAACTGGGCGTCTACACTGCAAACTGAATTGTTTGCAATCCTAATGGCGCTAAAGCTAACCTATGACACTGAGCTTGACTCTATCATCATTACTGATTCTATGTCATCATTGAAGGCTCTTGACTCATATAATGACTCCAACAACATGCTCATTGGAGAAGCCAGGTATAGATACTCAAAAATTAGGGACAAAGGAATTAATGTACAATTGCTATGGATCCCATCACACATTGGATTACTCCTTCATGATAAAGTTGATATGTTAGCCAAGAAGAGTACCCAGAAGGAGAATGTAGAATATAACTTTGGTATAACTGTGTCTAGCATTAGGAATAATATTAGGAGTGAAGTAAATAATGAAAATGATTGTTATAGGAATGCAGTTAGAAGCCTGAGTAGATCTATAACCCACTATGATAACATGAACGTAGATAAATATGTTTATGGAGCAACGTGCAATGTGAACAGACTGACTGATGTTGTAGTGGCCAGGCTTAGGCTTGGTTACAAGTACTTCTGGCAGTTTGGGAGACACACAGATGATCAAACTAAATGTAAATTATGTGATCAGGTATATGGTCACTCTTTTGAACACTATGTGCTTAATTGTCCACTTATTGAGGAATACAGAGACAGACAGTATAATAACCTATGTGACATGTCAAGATATCTTATTAATGAAAATAAGATACCCGATATACTAAGCAAATTTCCTAAATTTGCTTGTAACAGATAAGTGAACTATAGATATGTAGATATAAATCCATATGTATTCCTGTTAACCCTTTGGGGCCTAGTTCCTAGGCCTTTTGTGTATCCATATGCTCTCGCGCTACCGTCCACAGGATGGATATGGAGTGCACAATAAACTAGCCATTTCAGTGGCAAAATCTAATCTGCAAACTGAATTGTTTGCAATCCTAATGGCGCTAAAGCTAACCTATGACACCGAGCTTGACTCTATCATCATTACTGATTCTGTCAGCATTGAAGGCTGAACATTAAAATGGTATAAAATACCGACAGGTTGTTAGGTCAGCCACATATGCAACAGTTAGGTATCTTTATTTCGAAACGTTTCGCCTACACAGTAGGCTTCTTCAGTCGAGTACAGAAAAGTTGATAGAAGCAGAAGATACTTGAAGACGATGTAATCAGTCCATCACCCTTGAAGTTTTGAGGTGGTCAGTCCCTCAGTCTAGAGAAGAGTATTGTTCCATAGTCTGTTCCATAGTTCAGACTATGGAACAATACTCTTCTCCAGACTGAGGGACTGACCACCTCAAAACTTCAAGGGTGATGGACTGATTACATCGTCTTCAAGTATCTTCTGCTTCTATCAACTTTTCTGTACTCGACTGAAGAAGCCTACTGTGTAGGCGAAACGCTTCGAAACAAAGATACCTAACTGTTGCATATGTGGCTTACCTAACAATCATTGAAGGCTCTTCACTCATATAATGACTCCAATAACATGCTCATTGGAGAAGCCAGGTATAGATACTCAAAAATCAGGGACAAAGGAATTAATGTACAGTTGCTATGGATCCCATCATGATAAAGTTGATATGTTAGCCAAGAGTACCCAGAAGGAGAATGTAGAATATAACTTTGGTATAACTGTGTCTAGCATTAGGAATAATATTAGGAAAGAAGTAAATAATGAAAACGATTGTTATAGGAATGCAATTAGAAGCCTGAGTAGATCTATAACCCACTATGATAACATGAACGTAGATAAGTATGTTTATGGAGCAACTTGCAATGTGAACAGACTGACTGATGTAGTGGCCAGGCTTAGGATTGGTTACAAGTACTTCTGGCAGTTTGGGAGACACAGATGATCAAACTAAATGTAAATTATGTAATCAGGCATATGGTCACTGTCTTTAACACTATGTGCTTAATTGTCCACTTATTGAGGAATACAGAGATAGACAGTATAATAACCTATGTGATATGTCAAGATACCTGGAGTTTACCTGGAGAGAGTTTCGGGGGTCAACGCCCCCGCGGCCCGGTCTGTGACCAGGCCTCCTGGTGGATCAGCGCCTGATCAACCAGGCTGTTGCTGCTGGCTGCACGCAAACCAACGTACGAGCCACAGCCCGGCTGATCAGGAACTGACTTTAGGTGCTTGTCCAGTGCCAGCTTGAAGACTGCCAGGGGTCTGTTGGTAATCCCCCTTATGTGTGCTGGGAGGCAGTTGAACAGTCTCGGGCCCCTGACACTTATTGTATGGTCTCTTAACGTGCTAGTGACACCCCTGCTTTTCATTGGGGGGATGGTGCATCGTCTGCCAAGTCTTTTGCTTTCGTAGTGAGTGATTTTCGTGTGCAAGTTCGGTACTAGTCCCTCTAGGATTTTCCAGGTGTATATAATCATGTATCTCTCCCTCCTGCGTTCCAGGGAATACAGGTTTAGAAACCTCAAGCGCTCCCAGTAATTGAGGTGTTTTATCTCCGTTATGCGCGCCGTGAAAGTTCTCTGTACATTTTCTAGGTCGGCAATTTCACCTGCCTTGAAAGGTGCTGTTAGAGTGCAGCAATATTCCAGCCTAGATAGAACAAGTGACCTGAAGAGTGTCATCATGGGCTTGGCCTCCCTAGTTTTGAAGGTTCTCATTATCCATCCTGTCATTTTTCTAGCAGATGCGATTGATACAATGTTATGGTCCTTGAAGGTGAGATCCTCCGACATAATCACTCCCAGGTCTTTGACGTTGGTGTTTCGCTCTATTTCGTGGCCAGAATTTGTTTTGTACTCTGATGAAGATTTAATTTCCTCATGTTTACCATATCTGAGTAATTGAAATTTCTCATCGTTGAACTTCATATTGTTTTCTGCAGCCCACTGAAAGATTTGGTTGATGTCCGCCTGGAGCCTTGCAGTGTCTGCAATGGAAGACACTGTCATGCAGATTCGGGTGTCATCTGCAAAGGAAGACACGGTGCTGTGGCTGACATCCTTGTCTATGTCGGATATGAGGATGAGGAACAAGATGGGAGCTAGTACTGTGCCTTGTGGAACAGAGCTTTTCACCGTAGCTGCCTCGGACTTTACTCTGTTGACGACTACTCTCTGTGTTCTGTTAGTGAGGAAATTATAGATCCATCGACCGACTTTTCCTGTTATTCCTTTAGCGCGCATTTTGTGCGCTATTACGCCATGGTCACACTTGTCGAAGGCTTTTGCAAAGTCTGTATATATTACATCTGCATTCTTTTTGTCTTCTAGTGCATTTAGGACCTTGTCGTAGTGATCCAGTAGTTGAGACAGACAGGAGCGACCTGTTCTAAACCCATGTTGCCCTGGGTTGTGTAACTGATGGGTTTCTAGATGGGTGGTGATCTTGCTTCTTAGGACCCTTTCAAAGATTTTTATGATATGGGATGTTAGTGCTATTGGTCTGTAGTTCTTTGCTGTTGCTTTACTGCCCCCTTTGTGGAGTGGGGCTATGTCTGTTGTTTTTAGTAACTGAGGGACGACCCCCGTGTCCATGCTCCCTCTCCATAGGATGGAAAAGGCTCGTGATAGGGGCTTCTTGCAGTTCTTGATGAACACAGAGTTCCATGAGTCTGGCCCTGGGGCAGAGTGCATGGGCATGTCATTTATCGCCTGTTCGAAGTCATTTGGCGTCAGGATAACATCGGATAGGCTTGTGTTAATCAAATTTTGTGGCTCTCTCATAAAAAATTCATTTTGATCTTCGACTCTCAGTCTGGTTAGCGGCTTGCTAAAAACTGAGTCATATTGGGACTTGAGTAGCTCACTCATTCCCTTGCTGTCATCTGTGTAGGACCCATCTTGTTTAAGTAGGGGCCCAATACTGGGCGTTGTTCTCGATTTTGATTTGGCATAGGAGAAGAAATACTTTGGGTTTCTTTCGATTTCATTTATAGCTTTTAGTTCTTCCCGCGATTCCTGACTCCTAAAGGATTCTTTTAGCTTAAGTTCGATGCTTGCTATTTCTCTGACCAGTGTCTCCCTGCGCATTTCAGATATATTGACCTCTTTTAGCCGCTCTGTTATTCTTTTCCGTCGCCTGTAAAGGGAGCGCCTGTCTCTTTCTATTTTACATCTACTCCTCCTTTTTCTTAGAGGAATAAGCCTTGTGCATACATCGAGTGCCACCGAGTTAATCTGTTCTAGGCATAAGTTTGGGTCTGTGTTGCTTAGTATATCTTCCCAGCTTATATCGGTTAGGACTTGGTTTACTTGGTCCCACTTTATGTTTTTGTTATTGAAGTTGAATTTGGTGAATGCTCCCTCGTGACTAGTCTCATTTTGTCGCTCTGGGGCTCCTCGCATACATGTCTGAACCTCAATTATGTTGTGATCTGAGTATTTTGTTTTTGATATGGTGACATTTCTTATCAGATCATCATTGTTAGTGAATATGAGGTCTAGTGTATTCTCCAGTCTAGTAGGCTCTATTATTTGCTGGTTTAAATTGAATTTTGTGCAGAGATTTAAAAGCTCGTGTGAGTGTGAGTTTTCATCAGAGCTGCCTCCTGGTGTTATTACTGCAACAATATTATTTGCTATATTCCTCCATTTTAGGTGCCTTAAGTTGAAATCCCCCAGGACCAAGATGTTGGGTGCAGGAGCTGGAAGATTTTCCAGACAGTGGTCAATTTTTAACAGCTGTTCCTGGAATTGCTGGGATGTTGCATCCGGAGGCTTTTAGACTACCACAATGACTAGGTTTTGGTTCTCGACCTTTACTGCTAAAACTTCCACTACGTCATTTGAGGCATTAAGCAGTTCTGTGCAAACAAGTGACTCTGCAAGCAAATTTCCTAAAATTGCTTGTAACAGATAAGTGAACTTTAGATATGTAGATATAAATCCATATGCATTCATGTTAACCCTTTGGAGCCAAGCTCCTAGACCTTTTGTGTATCCATATGCTCTTGCGCTACTTTCCACAGGATGGATAAGGGGTGCACAATAAACTAGCCATTTCGGTGGCAAAATCTAATCTAAATCTTCGTGTCATCGGCGAATTTGCTCATATCACTAGTAATTCCCTCATCAAGGTCGTTGCTATATATTATAAACAACGAAGGGCCTAACACTGATCCCTGTGGAACACCACCTGTTACAGATCCCCACTCAGATTTAACCCCATTTATGCACACTCTCTGCTGTCTGTGAGCCATGACAGCACTTTTTCTCCAGTGTCATGAGCTGCCACTTTCTTTAACAGTCTGTGGTACGAAACTCTATCAAATGCCTTACTAAAATCCAAATAAACATATCTGAGTAATTGAAATTTCTCATCGTTGAACTTCATATTGTTTTCTGCAGCCCACTGAAAGATTTGGTTGATGTCCGCCTGGAGCCTTGCAGTGTCTGCAATGGAAGACACTGTCATGCAGATTCGGGTGTCATCTGCAAAGGAAGACACGGTGCTGTGGCTGACATCCTTGTCTATGTCGGATATGAGGATGAGAAACAAGATGGGAGCGAGTACTGTGCCTTGTGGAACAGAGCTTTTCACCGCATTCTTTTTGTCTTCTAGTGCATTTAGGACCTTGTCGTAGTGATCCAATAGTTGAGACAGACAGGAGCGACCTGTTCTAAACCCATGTTGCCCTGGGTTGTGTAACTGATGGGTTTCTAGATGGGTGGTGATCATGCTTCTTAGGACCCTTTCAAAGATTTTTATGATATGGGATGTTAGTGCTATTGGTCTGTAGTTATTTGCTGTTGCTTTACTGCCCCCTTTGTGGAGTGGGGCTATGTCTGTTGTTTTTAGTAACTGTGGGACGACCCCCGTGTCCATGCTTCCTCTCCACAGGGTGGAAAAGGCTCGTGATAGGGGCTTCTTGCAGTTCTTGATGAACACGGAGTTCCATGAGTCTGGCCCTGGGGCAGAGTGCATGGGCATGTCATTTATCGCCTGTTCGAAGTCATTTGGCGTCAGGATAACATCGGATAGGCTTGTGTTAATCAAATTTTGTGGCTCTCTCATAAAAAATTCATTTTGATCTTCGAGTCTCAGTCTGGTTAGCGGCTTGCTAAAAACTGAGTCATATTGGGACTTAAGTAGCTCACTCATTTCCTTGCTGTCATCTGTGTAGGACCCATCTTGTTTAAGTAGGGGCCCAATACTGGACGTTGTTCTCGACTTTGATTTGGCATAGGAGAAGAAATACTTTGGGTTTCTTTCGATTTCATTTATGGCTTTTAGTTCTTCCCGCGATTCCTGACTCCTATAAGATTCCTTTAGCTTAAGTTCGATGCTTGCTATTTCTCTGACCAGTGTCTCCCTACGCATTTCAGATATATTGACCTCTTTTAGCCGCTCTGTTATTCTTTTCCGTCGCCTGTAAAGGGAGCGCCTGTCTCTTTCTATTTTACATCTACTCCTCCTTTTTCTTAGAAGAATAAGCCTTGTGCATACATCGAGTGCCACCAAGTTAATCTGTTCCAGGCACAAGTTGGGGTCTGTGTTGCTTAGTATATCTTCCCAGCTTATATCGGTTAGGACTTGGTTTACTTGGTCCCACTTTATGTTTTTGTTATTGAAGTTGAATTTGGTGAATGCTCCCTCGTGACTAGTCTCATTATGTCGGTCTGGGGCTCCACGCATACATGTCTGAACCTCAATTATGTTGTGATCTGAGTATATTGTTTTTGATATGGTGACATTTCTTATCAGATCATCATTGTTAGTGAAGATGAGGTCTAGTGTATTCTCCAGTCTAGTAGGCTCTATTATTTGCTGGTTTAAATTTGTTGGGTTTATCAGGGCCACTGACAGCATACGCCGTATTGAGCCCGGTTCAAATTATCTATTGTGATCAACAGCCTCAAAAACTTTACTGAAGAAAGTTCGTAAATTAGTTTAGCAGGAACGACCCCTCGTGAATGCATGTTGAGTATCATTAATCAGATTATGCTTACCTGGAGTTTACCTGGAGAGAGTTCCGGGGGTCAACGCCCCCGCGGCCCGGTCTGTGACCAGGCCTCCTGGTGGATCAGAGCCTGATCAACCAGGCTGTTACTGCTGGCTGCACGCAAACCAACGTACGAGCCACAGCCCGGCTGGACTGGAACCGACTTTAGGTGCTTGTCCAGTGCCAGCTTGAAGACTGCCAGGGATCTGTTGGTAATCCCCCTTATGTATGCTGGGAGGCAGTTGAACAGTCTCGGGCCCCTGACACTTATTGTATGATCTCTTAACGTGCTAGTGACACCCCTGCTTTTCATTGGGGGATGTTGCATCGTCTGCTAAGTCTTTTGCTTTCGTAGTGAGTGATTTTCGTGTGCAAGTTCGGTACTAGTCCCTCTAGGATTTTCCAGGTGTATATAATCATGTATCTCTCCTGCCTGCATTCCAGGGAATACAGGTTCAGGAACCTCAAGCGCTTCCAGTAATTGAGGTGTTTTATCTCCGTTATGCGCGCCGTGAAGGTTCTCTGTACATTTTCTAGGTCAGCAATTTCACCTGCCTTGAAAGGTGCTGTTATTATGCAGCAATATTCCAACCTAGATAGAACAAGCGACCTGAAGAGTGTCATCATGGGCTTGGCCTCCCTAGTTTTGAAGGTTCTCATTATCCATCCTGTCATTTTTCTAGCAGATGCGATTGATACAATGTTATGGTCTTTGAAGGTGAGATCCTCCGACAGATCACTCCCAGGTCTTTGACGTTGGTGTTTCGCTCTATTTTGTGGCCAGAATTTGTTTTGTACTCTGATGAAGATTTAATTTCCTCGTGTTTACCATATCTGAGTAATTGAAATTTCTCATCGTTGAATTTCATATTGTTTTCTGCAGCCCACTGAAATATTTGGTTGATGTCCGCCTGGAGCCTTGCAGTGTCTGCAATGGAAGACACTGTCATGCAGATTCGGGTGTCATCTGCAAAGGAAGACACGGTACTGTGGCTGACATCCTTGTCTATGTCAGATATGAGGATGAGGAACAAGATGGGAGCGAGTACTGTGCCTTGTGGAACAGAGCTTCTTATAATATCAGCTATAAATGACTCGAAGATCTTGGGATCTTAATACAGGGAATTCTTCACTTGCCTAACCTTTGTGCATGACCTGCTTCCACATTGGACACATGTGATACCACCTATGACTGCTGCACCTCACCTGCCTGCAATATATAAGCTAATTCTTCGCAGATTTACTATATTCTTTTCAAGATTGATGGAGTGACCACATCGACTCAAAGCTGAGGGACTGATTACCTCAAAATCCTGTTCTTCACCGTTTTCCTTTGTATGGACTGGCGAAACGTTTCCTCAGTAAAGATACCCAAGTGTTGCACATGTGTCTAATTTATCAACTTGTCGGTTCTCTGAACCATTCATCTACATTATTATTATAATTGGTGCGTTCCGGCGGTAGAGCGTTTACACGGCTCCTCTTCCACCCTGAAAGATTCACTCCAATCAATATGGGTGACTTTGTCAATGGTCCAAGTCGGACCGAAACGTCGTCGTAAGCTTCTGTCTTTTATGTGCGGGTTATTTGTGTATCGTTCCAGTCACGGTATTGTGCCTTTTTGTTATTTATTAAATATGGGTGTCTTTTCCTGATCAGGGCTTTACTATAGTAATTTTACCACTTGCATTTTTTCTGTCTAATGTTTTCTTGGCGAAACACTACATTTTACTGTACTGGAACATTTGTGCCACTTGTATTTCTAACTTCAGATTATAATTACGTTGCGGTGTCCGACAGATTGTAATAATGTTGGTAGAATTACCGACAATATGTACAGTAAAAGGACACAAGTGCAACTAATGTGACATTTTATTGTACTGTTTGTAACGGCTTGGCAAAACTCCTGGAGAGCGAAACGTTGCCACAATAAAATGTCAGATTAGTTGCATTTGTGTCCTTTTACTTTACAACTTCAGATTTAAGAGACTTCAGATTATATGAACCCGGGCAGCAGATGGTGTCAGTACGGCTCACCTTGGTGTCGCCCTTAATAACATCAATAACAATAACACGTGAGTTCCCTCGTAAAGGAATCTTTTTGTGTTTCCGCAGGAAACCTTATTTCATTTCCAATTTCCAGACAAATTTGGGCATCATATATATTTTCCTGACTCCTGAGAAGCACGACCCATTACAACATAAGTTGTGGTGACACTAAAACTTCAAAAACAACACATAGTAAGTTTATATTGAGGCCTCGTTCATAATTTGAAATTTGCGTTGGTTTTTTATTAGATAAGATTTGGTTGGTATTTTAAACCCGGGGGGAGGGTTAGCCACCAGTTTAATACAGTAGATCATCGGGAACTGTCAGTGTTGGTGTAAATGGTTAGAAAACTGACAGGTTGATGAGACACATGAGTAACATTTGGAAGTTTTTAATTAAACATTTCTTCAGTAAAGATTCCCAGATGTTGTATAACAATCTCATTCTCCAGCTTGTGGGTTAGTAAGTCAGTAAGTTTATTCAGGTACACATAAATACAGTTACGTAAGTTTTCGTACATAGCAGCATATGTGTAGGTTACCTAGGATAACCCAAGAAAGTCAGTCAAAGCGACATATCCATTTATCACACTGTGTTATTTCCATTATTATTATAATCAAAAAGCACTTCTTTTTGATTATAATAATAATAATAATCCATTATGGATCTTTAACCTTGTCCCCCAGGATGCGACCCACACCAGTCCACTAACACCCATGTACTACCTGCTTACTGCTATGTGAACAATGACAGTGGATGTAAGGTACCTACTTACTGCTAGGTGAACAGTAACAGTGGATGTAAGGTACCTACTTATTGCTAGGTGAACAGTGACAGCAGTGTAAGGTGATTAACACCAAGGTGCTTACTTACTGATAGTGACAGCAGGTGTAAGGAAACATGAGCATTTCCACCTGTGCCGGGGATTGAACCATGGACACTCAGCATGTGAACCAAGTGTGCTATCCACCAAGTCATGATAACCCTGGGTAATTACTAAGTTTAGGGGATTTATTGAGCTTTGCTAAAGTTTATAATAAATAGTGTGCAATATTGATTGGTGTGTGCAATGGAAATAATGATAAATAAGACAGTTGTAACACTTGGGACTGATCAGTCCCTCACTGAGGGTGAGGGACTGATGACGTCAGTACAACTGCTACTTCCAGTGTTGCATTCATTAGTATCACTGAGGAAGCCTGTTGTCAGGCAAAATATTTTCAAGAATAAAGTTGCCCAAGTGTTGCAAATATGTCTTATTTATCAAAATGTTCGTATTGTATGCCATTGATAATGTGATAATGAAGATAATTATATTTTGTGCAAATTGGAAAAACAATGATTTGGGGTATTTTTTATTTTGAGAAGAAATATTTATAAAATGACCCTTATTTAACTATAGTAACCAATCTAATGTAACCTAACTTAGCCTAATCCAACCTTACCCGACCAAATCCATCCCAGTACAACCTCTCCCATCTAAGACAATCTAGCTCAGCATAAAATGATGTACACTCAGGAGATATTTATTTCTCAAGTGTTGGTAGCATTGGAACTCCTTACGGCAGTCGTGCACCCTGATTAGCTCAGTGTTTAATTTACTTCATACGTTCTACCTCAAAAACAGCTGTTTCCCACTGAGACAGGGTAACCTGAAAAAAGAAGAAATACTTGTTCCATCACTGTCTTGCCAGAGGTGTGCCAATACTACAGTTCAAAAACTGCAACATATCTCCATTCTTCCTTCAATATGCTGGCACTGTACTTCCTACCTCCAGGACTCAAGTCCTGCTAACCGGTTTCCCTGAATCCTTTCATTTAACGTTACCATGCTCACATTCCAACAGCACGTCAAGTCATAAAAACCGTTTGCCTTCACTTGTTCCCATATAGCATACTCATGCACGTTTGTTGAAAGTCTAAGCCCCTCGCCCCTTCCTCCAACCTTTTTTAGGATGAACACTACCCCACCATCCTTCCACTACAGATTTATACACGCTTCAAGTCATTCTATTTTGTTTCTTCCTCTCTAAATGTCTGAACCATCTCAGCAACCCCTCAGTACCCCCACACCTCCTCATATCCAAGCTGTGAATTCTCTACATAATATTCACACCATACATTGCCTTCAGACATGATATTTCTACTGCCTTTAGCCTTCTCCTTGTCTCAACATTCACCATTCACCATTCATGCTTCACACCGGATAAAGGCTCGACATATATGTTTAACCCCTTGACTGTCGCAACCCCAAATCCTGAGGTGTCTCCTGGTGTCGAAAAATTTTTGAAAAAAAAAAAATGAATTTTTCCTATGAAATGATACAGAATCTTTTCCCAATGGTAATCACACCATAAGAATGAAATTTGGTGGAAAACTTATGAAATTACACTCTCGCAAAGTTAGCGACCTCGGCAATATTTACGAATCGGCAATTTTGCCCACTCTGAGCCCTATTTTCGGCTAATTCCATTGTTCCAGTCGACCAAACTTGTAGCTATTTCTTTAGAACTTCATTTGTTCTATCGATTGAATACAAGAAACTGCCCATTTACCGATTTCAACTACCCAATAGTGTGGTTAGAAATTTGCAATTTGGCCAATTTCACGCAAATTAAAAAATATGCCTATTTCAAAATAGGATCCAGAATGAACAGTGCAAACATTCCTGGCTCTAAAATAACATTTTCTTTGTTCATCAGTAACATCTCCAGGCTCCTCTGATATTACTCTTGATTTCTATTTTGAATTTTTATTCAAACAAAAGATAGAAGATTTATTGTTATGCAGACTACTGCAAAATTGTAATAATTGTATAAATAATGTCGACCCATTCATGACTGCATATTAAAATGGCTAGTTGGACATTTATTGGACAATGACATCATTTATTTGCTTTTGAACATTTGCAAAAATCAAACATTTCCCCTACTTTGAGCTCCATTTCCAGGTTCTTTTCATAGTAAAACCAATCAAAATCACCTCTATTTCTATAATATGTTTTCCATTCTAACAAATGGCACCAAGAAAATGAGAATACAACCATAAATACTATACGAAAATACACCACAAAATTGGCGTTTTAATCCAAAAACACAGTCGGAGTTTTTTTTTTCTCATTATGCACTGCATGCAGCAGGATTTTTTTATGTGGTGCGCACTGACCACACAGACCCATTCCCTCACATGTGGGCTACAAGCTTTCTCCTGCTTGATTTGAAGCCGCTAGAATTTTTGAGTATATATACGTCAAACACGGTGGCTCATAACATGTATATATACGACCGAAACAGTGAAAGGGTTAATGGGGTGTTCAATTAAAATAGCCATGAAGTGGACTAAATCAACTGTATTGGACGTCTATCTGGTCCAGTTGTACATTCAGTGAAATGGACTGACTGCTTAATTGCAAGTTTCTGCAGTCCAACATTTGTCCTGGATGTGTCCATTATCATTGTTTCTAATACCAACCTCTTGATGTGGAGGTCATCACACCTGTTGCCTGGTCCCAGACGAAGCCTTTCTGGTGTGGGGATCATCACATCTGTGGCCTAGTCCTAGACCAGGCCTCCTAGTGTGGTAATTACATGAGATTTTCCTAGTGTAAGACTGCATGTATATGAGCTTTTGGTATCCAGTCTCTGGCAGGCACTGCTGGTGTGTAATGGTACTTTAAGTATGTACATAAAAATAGTGGAGCAGTGCAGTGCCCAAACTAGGCAGGTTTTTTCATGCCCTTCGTGATGTTCAAGTGTTTTAGCTTAGCTTCAGTGACCCCTGCTGCTCATGCACAATAAAGAGAAAGCAGTTTCACACCAGATTCACTCATGATGCCACCTCTGATTTTTTTTATAAGTATACTAGTATAAAATGTTGGTATAACAGATCTCCTTGTGACAGAATTTGGACAAAATGGACAAAACATTTGGCTGGGTAAAGACTCAGTGAGTCTGCTACAGGAATTGTCTGGTAGTGTCATTGATGTAGTGAATGGACCCTGCTGCACTGTAACTTCAGTGCAATGGATCTTAAACAGGTTTCACTGTAATTATTTGTCCATGACAACATAACTGTAGCACCAGCCATTATTTTCCTAACTCACTAAATTTTAATGAAGCCTTTGTGCCCCTAGATAGATTCATCACTGCCATGTTAAATTTAGCCCCATGGTTCTCATGTATTTGTATTGAGACTAACTAACTGCTACCCACATCTGTGGAAATGGCACCAGCTTCTGATTCCTCATTTGTTGTGGTCATGTAATCAATGAGACTTTAATTTGTCTACAATGTACATATAATTCTGTTGATAGAACAAGCATTAAATAACACTTGTTTTATTTCCACAGGGTTGGTTCCAGGCTCAACCCAGTCATATACGATGAAGCGGAAATTAGACAACCGTATACGTATTCTCATTGAAAATGGAGCTGCTCTGGGGCACAGAACCCTCATGGTTTTGGTGGGAGACAAGAGTCGGGACCAAGTATGTCACTTCATGCTGCTTTTAAATAAATGTATTTTATATAGGCTTGTTAACTAAAGTTCTGTATCATAACAGTAGCAGTTATAGAACAATTCTGTTTATACACTCTTAGGTTTTTAATGTTACAAGTGTATTGAATATTTTAGTGCAAGTTTTATATGTATTGACATTTTCTGAAGTGCAAGTTTTGTAATTTTTATTTTTACAATATTTTAGGAAGACCCATTTAGATTCTATGGGTCATTTGTAATACAGTGGACCCCCGGTTAACGATATTTTTTCACTCCAGAAGTATGTTCAGGTGCCAGTACTGACCGAATTTGTTCCCATAAGGAATATTGTGAAGTAGATTAGTCCATTTCAGACCCCCAAACATACACTTACAAACGCACTTACATAAATACGCTTACATAATTGGCCGCATTCGGAGGTGATCGTTATGCGGGGGTCCACTGTAGTAGGGTATTATGACTTGTGATACAGTAGATCACCTTTTGTGTCTCCACCTACTGCTTTTCCATCTGTTTGCAATTAATTTTTTTTTTTAATATTTCTGTCTTTTGCCCCGAAGGTTGCCGCCTTTCATAGAGGTTCTACCCATTTCCTACCTTGCACTCCGACATGGCCAGCCATCGTGGTGGCACAGGCAGGCCAGTTCCCTTCCCATGCACCTCGGGCCTCCTTGTTTCATGGTAGACCTAACTTTGTTTACACGCTCTTCCTCGTCTCCTGTCTTGTGGATGTATACCATGCTGTTACTCCTGTGTTGTTGCTATATTTCTGATTTTTTTTTGCCCCGTGCTATCTGGACATCAATCATGGCACAGCATCAAAGAGGAAATTTAGTGTAAGTGAAGATGCAAAGAAGAGTAATAGTCATACTTAAACTTGGTGTATGTGTGGTTGATGCAGGTAAGATAAATGCATGTGTGATGATAACCCATTTGTGACATGCTGAAAAAAAAAAAAAGGGAAAGTGGTCAATACAGGTAAAAAAGCTTAAAAATTGCTGAATGGTTGGATTCAGGAGAAAAAAGTGTGCCACTTAATTTCCTTGTGATCCATGAGAATGCTCTATTTTTAATGTTAAACGGTGTGAGCAGGAAGTATAACCTGTAAACAAGTGTACCTTTAGCCATGAATGGTTTAGGAGTGTGCAGTACTCTTTATAACAGAAAGTTCACACTGTCACTATGGACAAAATTCGGAATTACCGACTTTTTTCCATTTTATCCAGTAGTTCCAACTGTTGTTCAGCCAAATTTGCTTTCTTCTAAAATTGTCAAAATCTTTTATTGAGAGGTTTTACTGTATTTCTATGGATGAATCCTTATGTGTAAAATCATTTATATTGTAGTCTATTGTCACTCTTATTTGGAGTATACCTTATTTGGAGGTCAACACCCCTGTAGCCCGGTCTGTGACCAGGCCTTGGGGTAGATCAGGGCCTGATCAACCAGGCTGTTACTGCTGGCTGCACACAAATCGATGTCAGGTGCTGACTTTAGGTGTCTGTCCAATGCCTAACTTGAAGACAGCCAGGGGTCTATTGGTAATCCCCCTTATGTATGCTGGGAGGCAGTTGAACAGTCTTTGGACCCTGACACTAACTGTGTTGTCTCTTAGAATACTTGTAGTGCCCCTGTTTATCATTGGGGGATCTTGCATCTCCTGCCAAGTCTTTTGCTTTTGTAGGGAGTGATTTTCGAGTGCAAATTTGGTACTGAACACCTCTAGGTATTCGAAGTGTATATTATAATGTATCTTTCTCACTTGTTTTTCAGGGAATGCAATTCAAGGACTTAACCGTTCCCAGTAATTTAGGTGTTTTATCATACTTATGTGTGCCATGAAGGTTCTCTGTACATTCTCCAGGTCAGCAGTTTCACCTGCCTTGAAAGGGGCTGTTAGTGTACAGTAATATTCCATCCTAGAGAGAACAAGTGATTTGTAGAGAATCATCATGGGCTTGAACTATTAAATAAATTAATAATGTTTTATATATTTTTCAGAATTTATAAGTTTATGTTGAATTTTAGTGATGTATTTTTCATCATACTAATTATATTGTTAATGTGTGTTATTTTTGCACACTATTAGGTTGTATTTTTGCATCACATGCTCTCCAAGTCGAGCCTAAAACAATCCAACGTTCTCTGGTGCTACAAGAAAGAGCTGGCTTTCTCCTCCAATAAGAAGAAGAGGATGAAGCAACTCAAGGCCAGGTTAAGGACAGGACTGGCAGAGATCAATGAAGATGATCCCTTTGAAATGTTTGTCTCCATGACAGACATCAGATACTGCTTCTACAGGGAAACACACAAGATACTGGGAAACACTTACAGGATGTGTGTGTTGCAGGTCAGTAAGTTTTGTAAAGGCTATAATCAAAAGCCTAGCTGTGGGGGGGGGGGGGGGCACTGGGGGAGACAGGGAAGGAGGGGGAGCAGAAGTAACCAGGGATGAAGCAAAGGTGGCAGTCACTTTCCCTGAACACATTCAGGCATATTTAGTGCCTTTTGTGTCTTTGTATTTTTCAGATATGTAGCCTTCTGTACCACCAGAACATACAGATGGATGAGCACTGCAGAAGGCCTATTGGCCTATGCTAGGCAGATCCCCAAACCTAACCTTTCTCACACATAATAGAGGACTACTGCAGTATGCCTACTGGCCCATGATAGGCAAGTTCCTCTTGAACCCAGTCCTTCCAATAATATATACATGTATAATAAAGACAAATTGCAGTTACAGTAAACTTTGCTTAGATGATAAAACAACAGATTAGCACTGCAGTAAGCCTTTAGGCCCATGCTATGCAGGTTCTGTAATAGTAATGGTAATCATGGTATGGGAATGTTGACAAGTTGTAGCTGATAATGACACACAAGCAGCATATGGAAACTTAAGAATACATTTTGCCTCACAACGTTCTTTATCAAGTCTGACATGTCATATCTGGTGGTAGTATAATATACTGTATATAGACATAAGAGAGGAACGTAGTTAGGTGTTAACACAAAAAATAAAGCAGGTATTAGAGAAGCACTGCAGTTGGTCTACTGACCCATGGTAAGTAAATCTTCAGATATGTTAGCTTGTTGAGTAGTACTTGTTGCAACAGTGGTGGTAGTAGTAGTAGTAGTGGTGGGGTTGGTGGTGGTGGTAGTACTAGAGAAGACTTTCAGTTTATCCACATATTTACAGAAAGTATTCAGTACTGGGGTAGTGGCTTCTCATTTGATTCACCTTTTTGAATAATGATATGAAAAACATGTAAAATCAGTTTAAAACTAAGTTCAAACAGAAATGTGGTAATAGTTTGTAATACACGCAGCAGAGGGTATTAAAAAGAAAAAGATTCCATGAAGAAATTGCAGATGTGGAAATATCAGATGCCTGGAAGAAATAAAGTTTGCCTTAGATTTTGTTATTAATGAATTAAAACATAATTGTTTTTTTTTTTTTTTATAAATTTAGCGGGTGAAATCAAAAGCATTTGGGAAATACAAATACTATAATGTGACCCAGTGAGAAATTTTGGCAGATGTTTGCTTAGATGTCAGAGACAGTCAGCCTGAAACTGTGCAGGAGTTTCTTTCATTTTAAGACACGTGCAAAGAGATAATGACACATACAAAGAGATAATGACACATACAAAGAGATAATGTGATGAAAGGTTTAAAAAACTGACAAGTTGAAGATTGAGACACTTATGCAACATATGGGAATCTTTATTGAGGAAACGTTTCGCCACACAGTGGCTTCATCAGTCCAATACAAATCAGAAGGGTGTAAGGAGAGGAGGAGTTTGAGGTAATCAGTCCCTCAGCCTGGAGTCGATGTGTTCAGTTCATCATTCTTGTAGAAAGTACAGCATAGGGCCATAGATGTGGCTTATATACTGTAGTCAGGTGAGGCGAAGCAGGAGGATGTGGGATCATAGTGGTACCATCCACTAGTCGAAGTAGGTCTTCGTCCAAAGGTTGAAGAATTCTTTGTATCAAGATCACATGATGTTGCAGTGTCTGACAGATGTGATAAATGGTTTAAAAAAACGACAAGTTAAAGACACTCCTCCTCTCCTTATACCCTTCTGATTTGTATTGGACTGATGAAGCCACTGTGTGTCAAAACGTTTCCTCAATGAAGATTCCCATATGTTGCATAAGTGTCTCAATCTTCAACTTGCCGGTTTTTTAAACCATTTATCACAACTGTCAGATACTGCAACATCATGTGATATTCATACAAAGAATTCTTCAACCTTGTCCAACCTTTGGACGAAGATCTACATCAACTAGTGGATGGTACCACTATGACCCTGCCTCCTCCTGCTTCGCCTCACCTGACTACAGTATATAAGCCACGTCTATGGCCCTATGCTGTACTTTCAACAAGATTGATGGACTGAACACATTGACTCCAGGCTGAGGGACTGATTACATCAAACTTCTCCTCTCCTTACACCCTTCTGATTTGTATTGGACTGATGAAGCCACTGTGTGGCAAAACGTTTCCTCAATAAAGATTCCCATATGTTGCATAAGTGTCTCAGTCTTCAAAGAGATAATGACATGTATAAAAAGATAATGACACATACAAAAGGATAATGACTACTAACAGTAAGACACATTCAAATGTTGAGAAACTGACCATCAACAGAATACTGTACTAAGATTCATGATTGCCACTTGCATGTCTTCCATTTATACTAACCTCTCAACATAGCACAACATTTTTTTTTGAACCTTGGCAATAAGTAATTCAGTGTTGGAATGATGTGGAGAAATTTTCTCCAGGAGGGGGTGTCAGCCCCCTTCAGTCCCTTTCAGCCATGAGGGGCCCAGCCCTCTCAGAAGGGGCAAACATCTTGTTTACTGCTATATCAAGTAATTGATCCCAGATGCAGTACGAGTATGTGACGTGGCTGCGGCTTCTTGCAAGAGTCCAGTGTTGCAAATAGTTTAGTTTAATAAGAGACAGTCCATCTCTTACCTTAGCAGGACAATTAAGGAAAATCCTGCTCCCACTTTATTACCATGGTAAAGATAGTGTACGTTGTTGTCTATGCTTAAGACAGCAAGAATCAATCATTCTGCTTTGCTTCCTAGTGGAAGTTTGGCAAAGAAGCAAAATGTACTAGGTCATCGTTTCCTTTATGCTGGGGACAAGCGAGGTGCGGGGAGACGCTGTGAGGTCAGATTACTTTTTGCCCTACTGTGACTCTCACTGATGCCAGGACAACCAACAAAGAACACTGATCCATGCGTTAGTGTGAACAAAGTGTCTCACAAAACACAGACACTTACAGAGAAGTGTGATCAGCTTCTTTAGTAAACAGATTGTGAATAAATGAACAAATCTTGATGAACAGTGTAACGAGTGTTGCGATCCAACAGTGTGGTGCGACATTCTTCAACGAACACTATTCTTCAATCAAGTCATCGGATATCCGTGTGTAACTATGGGTCAGATACATATACCCAGGTAAGTGTACTAAGACGTATTCGAGTCCTATTGACTGCGCAGTTGAGAACAAAATTATGATCTAGTAACTTATCATAAACCCTGGTGAGGAGCAGACCTTTCAGTCCACACAAGTAAGTTTTCCAGTCAGCAATCAGTTAATAAAATATGCTGACATAATACCTCCTAGGGGTAATTTATTTCCATTATATATCTTTTACAGCCTGTTGAGAAGTGGCTATGACAGCTTCTCAAGACCTCGCCTGCAGGGGCGGCTGTGTAGGCAAAAGCTGTCTATCAAGCTAAGTTCTCCTATATTTAATCTTTAACCTTAGTTGTACCATTTCTCAACAAATTGTTTGTCAGCTTCAAAGTAATTGTCTGCTAAGACACGTAAGGCTATTTGATAATTGCCTTTTACCACCGGAAATGACTTAATCAGTTCATAGGGTTCTCCCTTCACAAGACATTTAAGATAATTGAACTTAGCAATCTCATCTATGTCAGTTCGTGAATTTACTATGGATTGAAAACGACTAATGAATTCTTTGTAATTACGACTTTGGAAAATAAATAATGGCAAGGTAGGTAAGCTTGGTAATGGGACACTTGTTGTTCCAGGTTGCAGGTGTAACAGGTATTTGACCACTAGTTACAGTAGGTCTCTGTGACAGAGTTTTGCGGCAGGTAGCCTGTACTCCTGTCCACCTTAATTGTTGATTACTAAAAATATCCAAAACATTTTTAATTTCATCCTCAGATAGATCTGATTCTAGAAAGTTTCTTTCATATTTTTCACAGTTTGAATTAATTATTTTCAGATGCTGTGTAATTAAAATTTTACTTCAAGATCATCAAACTCTGTTTTTGTATCTTGAGTTAATCCTACACAGACTGAAATTAGATTTTCTAATTGTGTAGTCTTAGTCTGTAAAAACTGAAACTGAGTTTTCAAATGAGCTATTTTAATGGGATACTGAAAATTCTAGCACCACACTTAGAGTGTTTAAAAAACACTGTACTGCTATAAACAGCTGAGTTTTTGTTATGCTCAAGTCAGCAGTAATTGAGTCAGACACTGCTGACCCACTGAGCTTAACCTCAGGGTCAATGACCATGAAGGGTACAGGGAACATATGGCTGGATGATGCATCTGGTGTTTATATCCTGGGTTTGCAGTGTCAGTTTAACACTGTTGAGTCACAGTAAATAATGACTTTATACACTTCATTCACTATACACTATAAATGTTACTGAATAACTGTAAATCACACGTGTATATTTCTTACACATATTTAAATGTCGCTGTTAATATATATATGAAAGCTTACACTTTATATATAATATCCTTTAATATAACAGTTAAATCTATAAGAGACAAACATAAACACAACCTCGTCTCTTAATTTCTGTCTATAAACATTATAAACACTATGTGTATATACACTCAGACAAACTGAGTACAACTAAGGTTAAAGATTTAGTATAGGGGGATCTTAGGTTGATAGACAGCTTTTGCCTACACAGCTGCCCCTGCAGGCGAGGTCTTGAGAAGCTGTCATGCCACTTCCCAACGGGCTGTAAAATTGGAAATAAATTACCCCTAGGAGGTATTATGTCAGCATATTTTATTAACTGATTGCTGACTGGAAAACTTACTTGTGTGGACTGAAAGGTCCGCTCCTCACCAGGGTTTATGATAAGTTACTAGATCGTAATTTTGTTCTCAACTGCGCAGTCAGTAGAACTCGAATACGTCTTAGTACAATTACCTGGGTATATGTATCTGACCCGTAGTTACACCCGGATATCCGATGGCTTGATTGAAGAATAGTGTTCTTTGAAGAATGTCGCACTACACTTTGTTGGATCGCAACACTCGTTACACTGTTCATCAAGATTTGTTCATTTATTCACAATCTGTTTACCAAAGAAGCTGATCACACTTCTCTGTAAGTGTTTATTGTGTTTTGGGAGACACTTTGTTCACACTAACGCATGGATCAGTGTTCTTTGTTAGTTGTCCTAGCGTCAGTGTGAGTAACAGTAGGGTGAAAAGTAATCTGACCTCACAGCATCTCCCCGCACCTCGCTTGTCCCCAGCATAAAGGAAACGATGACCTAGTACATTTCACTTCCTTGCCAAACTTCCACTAGGAAGCAAAGCAGAATGCTTGATTCTTGCTGTCTTAAGCATAGACAACAACGTACACTATCTTTTCTATGGTAATAAAGTGGGGGGCAGGTTTTTTCTTAATTGTCCTGCTAAGGTAAGAGATGGACTGTCTCCTATTAAACTAAACTATTTGCAACATCGGACTCTTGCAAGGAGCTTCGGCCACTTCACATACTCGTACCGCATCTGGGATCAATTACTTGATATAGCAGTAAACAATTGTTTGCCCCTTCTGAGAGGGCTGGGCCCCTCATGGCTGAAAGGGGCTGAAGGGGGCTGATATCCTCCCCCTGGAGAAAATTTCTCCACAAATGATGCTTTAGCTTACTCTGCTTTCTGCAATGAGTGAAGACATACAGTAGGGCCCCACTTATAGGGCAGGTTAGGTTCCAGGCTACTGCCATAAAGCGGAAATCGCCATCAAGTGGAACACCCTTTTTTCCCCCTTATAAATGCATACAAATACTAGATAACAAGTTTACACTAACATATATTAAGTTAGAAATAGAACTAGGCATCAAAAAACAATAAAAAAGTACAATACACACATAGTGCACTCATTACTTACCTTAAAATATTTATAGTCTTAATCTAGGGTGAGATGAGTAGTATTTATTGTAAGAAATCAAGTGTGGTATGTATGGTAGTCAGCCGGGCTACCATACCAGGCCACCCCACCTACACATAATATTCTGTTACATTTAAGCATCCCAGAGCGATAAAATGCATATACAGTGGACCCCCGGTTAACGATTTTAATCCGTGCAAGAGGGCTCATCGTTATGCGAAATAATCGTTATGCGAATGAATTTTCCCCATAAGAAATAATGGAAATCAAATTAATCCGTGCAAGACGCCCAAAAGTATGAAAAAATTTTTTTTTTACCACATGAAATGTTAATTTTAATACACACAAACTGAAAAAGGCATGCACAATTAAATGACACTTACTTTTATTGAAGATCTGGTGATGATTGATGGGATGGGAGGAGGGGAGAGCATTATCTTCTTACTGTTTAGAAGGGGAATCCCCTTCCATTACGACTTGAGGTAGCAAGTCCTTTTCCGGGGTTACTTCCCTTCTTCTTTTAATGCCACTAGGACCAGCTTGAGAGTCACTGGACCTCTGTCGCACAACAAATCTGTCCATAGAGCTCTGTACCTCCCGTTCCTTTACGATTTGTCTAAAATGGGCCACAACATTGTCATTGAAATAGTCACCAGCACGGCTTGCAACAGCTGTGTCAGGGTGATTTTCATCTATAAAGGTTTGCAGTTCAACCCACTGTGCACACATTTCCTTAATCTTTGAAGTAGGCACAATGGATTCCACAACTGGCATAGGCTTCTCAGGGTTAGCCCCAAACCCTTCAAAATCTTTCTTAATTTCCATACTAATTCTCACCCTTTTTACCACAGGGTTGGCACTAGAAGCTTTCTTGGGGCCCATGGTCACTTATTTTCCAGAAACAGCACCGAAAACACTGTAATAATACGAAATATTCCGAGTGTATGCTTGGATGTTACCGCGGAGGCTGGCTGGTAAACAATGGGACGGCCGGCACATGTGAGGCTGGCTGAGGGCACATTGGACGCGTCTCGGACGAAAATCGGTAAGCGGGTTTTTAATCGGTATGCGCGGCAAAAATTTTGCGATAAAAGTAATCGGTATGCGGAAAAATCGCTATGTGATGCCATCGTTATGCGGGGGTCCACTGTACAGTTTACTCATTACTTACCTTAAAATATTTGTAGTCTTAATCTAGGGTGAGATGAGTACGTACTATTTATTTTAAGAAATCAAGTGTGGTATGTATGGTAGTCAGCCAGGATACCATACCAGGCCATTCCACCCTCACATATATTATATGATATTTAAGCGTCCCAGAGCGATAAAATGCATATACAGTTCACTCATTACATACCTTAAAATATTTGTAGTCTTGATGTAGGGCCAGGAGTGAGTAAACGAGATAAAACGAATAAATGAGAGAGAGAGAGTGAGTCAGTTCACGAGGGAGGACAGGCACAGAGTTATGTAAGCAAACCAGGCGAATGTAAGTTTTGTAAACAAACAAAGTGTACACGTCTGGTTTGTGTACAAGTTACATTGTGAACAAGTTGTCTCTACATTGACACGGTAGAATAAATAAAGAAGAACACTCCCATTCTCATGTAACACCATTTTTAGAAGAAATGACGCTCTGAGTGAAGGCAATGGAAATAAGTCACTCTGTCTGACTTTTTTGGGTTATCCCAGGTTCTCTACACATATGCTGTTATGTATGATAATCTATGTAACTGTATTTGTGTATACCTGAATAAACTTACATGCATACAAAAGGAATAATTTTCTACAGTTACCCCCAGTAACACATTTTCTATGTTAGACGAGAGAAAATATTATTCTTGCCATCACTTGTACAAGTTATCTGGCTACCACATCTCATATTTATGTTTATTTATTCTATTGTGGGGTGTATTTATCATCTTTATATGTTATGTATCGTGTTTATTATATAATTTTGAAAAAAATGTCATAGATGGATTAATGAAAATAGTATGTATATTAACGTAATATACGACATTTAATGAGACGCGATGATTGTTATTCTTACTAATATGACGTCTCGAGACATAAGACACTCTTACTGATTTTAATGTGTACCTGCATGCCAGCACAGTATGTAAGTTTATTTAGGTACAGGTATACATAAGTATAATTATCAGAGTACCTATACAGTGGACCCCCGCATACCGTTGGCATCACATAACGATTAATCCGCATACCGCTTGCTTTAATCGCAAAAATTTTGCCTCGCATACCGCTTAAAAACCCGCTCACCGATTTTCGTCCGAGACGCGTCCAATGTGCGCCCTCAGCCAGCCTCACATGTGCCGCCGGTGGCATTGTTTACCAGCCAGCCTCCGCGGTAACATCCAAGCATACAATCGGAATATTTCGTATTATTACAGTGTTTTCGGTGCTTTTTCTGGAAAATAAGTGACCATGGGCCCCAAGAAAGCTTCTAGTGCCAACCCTACAGCAATAAGGGTGAGAATTCCAATAGAGATGAAGAAAGAGATCATTGATAAGTATGAAAGTGGAGTGCGTATCGCCGACCTGGTCAGGTTGTACAAGAAACCCCAATCAACCATCGCTACTATTGTGGGCACCAGAAAGGCAATCAAGGAAGCTGTTCTTGCCAAAGGTTTAACTGTGTTTTCGAAACAAAGATCGCAAGTGATGGAAGATGTTGAGAGACTCTTATTGGTGTGGATAAATGAAAAACAGCTAGCAGGAGATAGCGTCTCTCAAGCGATCATAAGCAAAAAGGCTAGGAAGTTGCATGAGGATTTAATTAAAAAAATGCCTGCAACTAGTGCTGATGTGAGTGAATTTAAGGCCAGCAAAGGTTGGTTTGAGAGATTTAAGAAGCATAGTGGCATACATAGTGTGATAAGGCATGGTGAGGCTGCCAGTTCGGACCACAAAGCGGCTGAAAAATATGTGCATGAATTCAAGGAGTACATAGAGACTGAAGGACTGAAACCTGAACAAGTGTTTAATTGTGATGAAACAGACCTGTTTTGGAAGAAAATGCCAAGCAGGACCTACATTACTCAGGAGGAAAAGGCACTCCCAGGACATAAGCCTATGAAAGACAGGCTTACTTTGTTGATGTGTTCCAATGCTACTGGTGATTGCAAAGTTAAGCCTTTATTAGTGTATCACTCTGAAACTCCCAGAGCGTTCAGGCAAAAGAATGTCCTCAAGGAGAATTTGTGTGTGCTGTGGAGGGCAAACAGTAAGGCATGGGTCACTAGGGACTTTTTCTATGACTGGTTACACCATGCATTTGCCCCCAATGTGAAAGATTACCTAACTGAAAAGAAATTAGAACTTAAGTGCCTCCTGGTGTTAGACAATGCCCCTGGTCATCCTACAGACGTGGCAGAGCGACTTTATGGGGACATGAAATTCATTAAGGTGAAGTTTTTGCCTCCTAATACCACTCCTCTCCTGCAGCCCATGGACCAGCAGGTTATTGCAAACTTCAAAAAACTGTACACAAAAGCTCTGTTTGAAAGGTGCTTTGTAGTGACCTCAGAAACTCAACTGACTCTAAGAGAGTTTTGGAGAGAGCACTTTAATATCCTCAATTGTGTAAACCTTATAGGTAAGGCTTGGGAGGGAGTGACTAAGAAGACCTTGAACTCTGCTTGGAAGAAACTGTGGCCAGAATTTGTAGACAAAAGGGATTTTGAAGGGTTTGAGGCTAACCCTGAGAGGATTATGCCAGTTGAGGAATCCATTGTGGCATTGGGAAAGTCCTTGGGGTTGGAGGTTAGTGGGGAGGATGTGGAAGAGTTGGTGGAGGAGGGCAATGAAGAACTAACCACTGATGAGCTGATAGATCAACTTCAACAGCAAGAGGCCAGACCTGAGGAAACTGGTTCAGAGGAGGGGAGAGAGAAATTGAAGAAGTTGCCTACTACAAAGATTAAGGAAATGTGTGCAAAGTGGCTTGAAGTGCAAACCTTTTTTGATGACAATCACCCTAACACAGCTATTGCAAGCCGTGTTGGCAACCTATACACTGACGATGTTGTGAAACACTTTAGGGAAGTCATAAAGGAACGAGAGGTACAGGCCACTATGGACAGATATGTTGTGCGAAAGAAGTCCAGTGACTCTGAAGCTGGTCCTACTGGCATTAAAAGAAGAAGGGAAGTAACCCCGGAAAAGGACTTGACACCTCAAGTCTTAATGGAAGGGGATTCCCCTTCTAAACACTAACACTCTCTCTCCCCTCCTCCCATCCCATCAATCATCACCAGATCTTCAATAAAAGTAAGTGTCATGTAATTGTGCATGCCTTTTTCAGTTTGTGTGTATTAAAATTAACATTTCATGTGGTAAAAAAATTTTTTTTTTCATACTTTTGGGTGTCTTGCACGGATTAATTTGATTTCCATTATTTCTTATGGGGAAAATTCATTCGCATACCGATTATTTCGCATACCAATGACCCCTCTTGCACGGATTAAAATCGGTTTGCGGGGGTCCACTGTATATAAAATATGAAATAACTTTTAAAAACACTTGAAATTTAGTTGTTTCCAGACATAATGGAGAGACTTAGTGCTTGGATCTCACAGAGAATGTAAACAAACTGGGTGGGGCGCGGTGACCGTACAGTGGACCCTCGCCTAACGAACGCATCGCATAACGTTAAATCCGCCTAACGAAGCGTTTGAGTGTAAAAATTTTGGCCTGCTTAACGATAAAAAACTCGCCCATTGCGATTCCTCCCAAACCTGTCCGTCCAGCCTGAGCGCCTCAGCTGCCTTGCCGTCATTGTTTACAAGCCAGGGTGGCCGGTTGCATGCATACATTCGATACATTTTGTATTATTCCATTGTTTATAGTGCTTGTAACTGCTAAATAAGCCACCATGGGCCCAAAGAAAGCTTCTAGTGCCAGCCCTGTGGTAAAAAGGGTGAGAAATACTATCGTACTGCAGTCAAGTGTTGCTGCACCACAGTCAGCTGTTGCTGCACCACAGTCAGCTGTTGCTGCACCAATCTGCTGCACCATGGTTAGCTGCTGCTGCACCACAGTCAGCTGTTGCTGCACCATCAGCTGTTGCTGCACCACAGTCAGCTGTTGCTGGACCAGTCAGCTGTTGCTGCACCACGATCAGCTGCTGCTGCACCACAGTCAGCTGCTGCTGCACCATGGTCAACTGCTGCTGCACCACAGTCAGCTGTTGCTGAACCACTGTCAGCTGCTGCTGCACCAGAGTCAGCTGCTGCTGCACCATGGTGAACTGCTGCTGCACCACAGTCAGCTGTTGCTGAACCACAGTGAGCTACTCCTGCACCACGGTCAGCTGCTGCTGCACCACAGTCAGCTGCTGCTGCATCACAGTCAGCTGCTGCTGCACCACCATCAGCTGCTGCTGCACCACCATCAGCTGCTGCTGCACCACAGTCAGCTGCTGCTGCACCATGGTCAACTGCTGCTGCACCACAGTCATCTGTTGCTGAACCACTGTCAGCTGCTGCTGCACCATGGTGAACTGCTGCTGCACCACAGTCAGCTGTTGCTGAACCACGGTGAGCTGCTCCTGCACCACGGTCAGCTGCTGCTGCACCACAGTCAGCTGCTGCTGCACCACAGTCAGCTGCTGCTGCACCACCATCAGCTGTTTCTGAACAACATGACTCGTCCCGAACCTGTCCGTCTAGCCTGAGCACCTCAGCTGCCTTGCCGTCATTGTTTACAAGCCAGGGTGGCCGGTTGCATGCATACATTCTATACATTTTGTATTATTCCATTGTTTATAGTGCTTGTAACTGGTAAATAAGCCACCATGGGTCCAAAGAAAGCTTCTAGTGCCAACCCTGTGGTAAAAAGGGTGATAAATGCTATCGTACCACAGTCAGCTGCTGCTGCACGATGGTCAGCTGTTGCTGGACCAGTCAGCTGTTGCTGCACCATGGTCAGCTGCTGCTGCACCATGGTCAGCTGCTGCTGCACCACAGTCAGCTGTTGCTCCACCACAGTCAGCTGTTGCTGCACCACCATCAATTGTACTACTCAAAGATGTGGAGAGAGTGTTGGTGTGGCTCAACGTGAAACAATTACCGAGAAACGATTAACCCCAGAGGGTTAGCCACCCAGGATAACCCAAGAAAGTCAGTGCATCATCGAGGACTGTCTAACTTATTTCCATTGGGGTCCTTAATCTTGTCCCCCAGGATGCGACCCACAACAGTCAACTAACACCCAGGTGTACAGGAAAAAATGCCTGGAACTAGTGCTCATATTGGTGAATTTAAGGCCAGCAAAGGTTGGTTTGAGAGATTTAAGAATTGTAGTGGCATACACATTGCAATAAGGCATGGCGAAGCTGAAAAATTCATCCCCCAACAAGTGTTCAGTTGTTAGGTAAGACACATATGCAACAGTTAGGTATCTTTATTTCGAAACGTTTCGCCTACACAGTAGGCTTCTTCAGTCGAGTACAGAAAAGTTGATAGAAGCAGAAGAGACTTGAAGACGATGTAATCAGTCCATCACCCTTAAAGTTTTGAGGTGGTCAGTCCCTCAGTCTGGAGAAGAGCATTGTTCCAAAGTTTGAAACAGGATGGGCCAGAGCAGGCAAGGCAGGATAGGCCATAGCAGGCAGTGCAAGATTGGCCAGAACAGGCAGGACAAGACAGGTCAGAGCAGGCAAGGCAGGACAGGCCTGAGAAGGCAAAGCAGGATAGACCAGAGCAGGTAGGGCAAGACAGGCCAGAGCAGGCAAGGCAGAATAGGTCAGAGCAGGCAAGGCAGGATAGGCCAGAGGAGGCAGGGCAAGACAGGCCAGAGCAGGTAGTGCAAGATAGGCCAGAGCAGACAAGGCAGGGCAGGCCTGAAAAGGCAAGACAGGATAGGCCAGAGCAGGTAGGGCAAGACAGGCCAGAGAAGGCAAGGCAGGATAGGCCAGAGCAGGCAAGGCAAGACAGGTCAGAGCAGGCAAGGCAGTACAGGCCAGAGCAGGCAAGGCAGGATAGGCCAGAAGAGGCAAGGCCAGAGTAGGCAGGGCAAAACAGGCCAGAGCAGGCAAGGCAGTACAGGCCAGAGCAGGCAGGGCAGGACAGATGCATCATGCAGATTAGGTTTGTTAGTTTTATATGAAAGTCGCAAGTGGTATATAAAATTATTTTTCCATCTTGAGGGCATTTCAGTGGTGGATGGCTACAGGGTATACTATGTCAATACTGGGAACTGACCATCATATGCCTGCTCCTCTTTATTGTCAGACAAATACGTAATACAGAAATACTGTACCACGTCACAATGCAGCACCACAAGGCCACCGAACTGCTGATCATATATCCTCTTATTTGAGACATGGTGATCATTTTCTAACTGCACTTTCTGCTATTAACAAGAAGAAAGGGGCTCAGAAGAGATGTTATGTGTGTGTACTTACACCACAAGATGGCCTGCTTACCACAGAGATACACTCTTTGTGTGTGGAATGTAAAGCTCCACTGTGTATGTGACTGTGTTTCTAGAAGCTCCATGTACTGCAACAGCTCTTTACACAAACAGGAGGACCCTGCTTAACAGCGCTTCATGTTACAACATTTCGCCAATGCAGTGGTTTTCAATTATACCCAGTCTTCATTTATTCAGACTTCATATATTGTAGGTACAAGGACACAAGTGTAATTAATGTGACATTTTATTGTGGCAATGTTTCGCTCTCCAGGAGTTTTATCAAGCTGTTACAAACAATACATGGACACATAGGGTATATAGAGGCTTAAAATGAGGAATAATACTAGTGGTAGTCATAGTAATATTAGTTGTAGTAGTAGTAATACATGTGGTAGAACAATTAACTTGCACATGAGTAAAAGGCTAAAAAAAAAAGCTATTACTTGGGTAGCATAAAAATAGGTTAGACAAATATTTCTGTTAGTGGTTGGATCTGAGAAGACCTGTTTCTCCTCTGTTATGTTCTTGTGTAGTATTAGCAGTAGTGACTATGTGATGGCAAGGTTTATTGTTTTGAGGAGGATTTTTGCTAATACTTCATAGATGATGAAGCTGCCTTTATTTTGCTTGATTGTGTTAGAAACAGCGATTAATGATGATTCAAGGCATTCACATTTGCAGAAATTAAGTTTTCTGATCACTAAAAATATCACTACCACCCTCTACAAAGGTAAAGGGTGGTAGTGATGGTAGAGGGTGGTGGTGGTGGTGGTGATGGTAGAGAGTGGTAGTAGTAGTGATGGTGGTAGAGGGTGGTTGTGGTTGTGATGGTGGTAGAGGGTGGTAGTGATGGTGGTAGAGGGTGGTAATGATGGTGGTAGAGGATGGTAGTGATGGTGGTAGAGGGTGGTAGTGATGGTGGTAGTGAGTGGTAGTGGTAGTGATGGTGGTAGAGGGTGGTTGTGGTTGTGATGGTGGTAGAGGGTGGTAGTGATGGTGGTAGAGGGTGGTAAAGATGGTGGTAGAGGATGGTAGTGATGGTGGTCAAGGGTGGTAGTGATGGTGGTAGAGGGTGGTAGTGGTAGTGATGGTAGTAGAGGGTGGTTGTAGTTGTGATGGTGGTAGAGGGTGGTAGTTATGGTGGTAGGGGGTGGTAGTGATGGTGGTAGAGGGTGGTAGTGATGGTGGTAGAGGGTGGTAGTGATGGTGGTAGAGAGTGGTAGTGACGGTGGTAGAGAGTGGTAGTGACGGTGGTAGAGAGTGGTAGTGATGGTGGTAGAGGGTGGTAGTGATGGTGGTAGAGGGTGGTAGTGATGGTGGTAGAGAGTGGTAGTGATGGTGGTAGAGAGTGGTAGTGATGGTGGTAGAGAGTGGTAGTGATGGTGGTAGAGATATCCTCTCCTCCCTCTCCCCTCCTCGCTGTCTTCCATATGCCAACAAGAGTCTTGAGTGAAGGTAAAAGTGATGTTAAATGTTCATTTATCCATTTCATTAGTGCTTTATATTTATTTGTCATTGTTTTCTGTATGTAAAACTATAGTTATCCTCTATAAAATGTATTTTTTGTTAATATTTTTGGGTTTCTGGAACGGATTAATTGGATTTATATTATTTCTTATGGGAAATATTGCTTCAGTTTTTGTCAGATTCGGTTTTCGTCAGACTCTCTGGAACGAATTAACCTGTAAACAGTCCAAGCAGATTTATGTTCACATGTGTAGTGCTACAAAAGTAGATCTACGTTTTTTACATATTTTCAAATATAACAAAAAAAAAAGTAGATCAAAGTTTTTTTTACACATTTTCAAATGTAAAAATACATAAAGAAGATCTACTTTTTTTACATACAGTGGACCCCTGCTTAACGATCACCTCCCAATGCGACCAATTATGTAAGTGTATTTATGTAAGTGCTTTTGTACGTGTATGTTTGGGGGTCTGAAATGGACTAATCTACTTCACAATATTCCTTATGGGAACAAATTCAGTCAGTACTGGCACCTGAACATACTTCTGGAATGAAAAATATTGTTAACCGGGGGTCCACTGTATATACGTTTGGACCGTTTACAGGTTAAAGACGAAAACCAAGGTTCCACTGTAGTTGAAATTTCGGAAAGAATATAAGGATAAGTTTGGTAGACAGAATTTGTGTGTTTTTCCTGGTAATCTATGTCTCTCAACGAAAGTAACTGAAATACCTGGGACAAGTGGGTGGTTGTCTCTTTCTTGTACTTTATTAACCCTCTGACTGTTTCGGTCGTATATACAGTGGACCCCCAGTTCGCGAAGCCACTGGTAGCCGATAAATCCAGTATCCGAAGTGTTATATCGCAAAAAAATTGCCCCGGTTTCCGTAACAAAACCCGGTACACGATACGATTCGTACGAGACGTGTCAACATGTGGCCTGAACTGCCCCGTGTGTGCCAGTGTTTATAAGCCAGCCAGTGTGCGTGCATCTAAGGATACATTCGGTACATTCCATATTATCCATATTATCACTGTTTCTGGTGCTTGTTTCTGCAAAATAAGTCACCATGGGCCCCAGGAAAGCTTCTAGTGCCAACCCTTCGAGACCAAGGGTGCTAATGACTATTGAAATGAAGAAAGAGATGATTGCAAAGTATGAAAGTGGAGTGCATGTGTCGGACCTGGCCAAGTTGTATAGTAAATCCCAATCAACCATCTCTACTATAGTGAGCAGGAAAACGGAAGGAAGCTGTTCTTGCAAAAGGTGCAACTGTGATTACAAAACAGCCGATCGCAAGTGTTAGAAAATGTTGAGAGAGAGTTACTGGTGTGGATAAATGAAAAACAGATAGCTGGAGATAGCATCTCTCAAGCGATCATTTGTGAAAAGGCTAGGCAGTTGCATGAGGAATTAATTAGAAAAATGCCTGCAACTAAACTTAATATTTCATGTGGGTAAAAGTTTTTTTTCATACTTTTGGGAGTCTTACACGGATTAATTTGATTTCCATTATTTCTTATGGGGAAAATTGATTTGCTTTCCGATAATTTTGCTTTACGATGAGCTCTCAGGAACGGATTAATGACATGAACCGGGGGTCCACTGTATATGTCTTACGAGAAAATGTGTGTGACGTGTATATACTCAAAAATTCTAGCAGCTTCAAATCAAGCAGGAGAAAGCTGGTAGGCCCACATGTGAGAGAAAGGGTCTATGTGGTCAGTGTGACTCTGTATAAAAAATCCTGCAGCACGCAGTGCATAATGAGAAAAAAAAAACTCTGACCATGATTTTGGATTAAAACGCCGACTTTGAGGTGTATTTTCGTATAGTTTTTATGGTTATATTCTTGTTTTCGTAGTCACATTTTGATAGAATGGAAAACAATGTATTATAGAAATAGAGGTGATTTTAATTGGTTTTACTATGAAAAGGACCTTGAAATGGAGCTCAAAGTAGGGGAAATGTTTGATTTTTGTTATGTTCAAGAGTAAACAAAAGATATCATTGTCCAATAAATGTCCAACTAGCCATTTTAATATGCAGTTATGAATGGGTTGACATTATTTATACAATTACAGTGGACCCCCGCATACCGTTGGCATCATATAACGTTAAATCCGCATAGCGATACATTTTATCACTAAAATTTTGCCACACATAGCGCTAAAAAACTCACTCAACGCTATTCGTCCGAGACGCGTCTATGTGAGGCCTGAGCCAGCCTCACATGTTCCGCCGGTGGCATTGTTTACAAGCCAGCCTCCGCGGTAACATCCAAACATACAATTGGAACATTTCGTATTATTACAGCGTTTTTGGTGATTTTATCTACAAAATAAGTGACCATGGGCCCCAAGAAAGCTTCTAGTGCCAACCCTGTGGTAAAAAGGGTGAGAAATATTATCAAAATACTGTGGTCCCATGGTCAACTGCTGCTGCTGCTGCTGCTGTAGCACTGTCAGCTGCTGCTGCTGCTGTAGCACTGTCAGCTGCTGCTGCTGCTGTAGCACTGTTGTTGGTGTGGCTTATTGAGAATACCAAGAAACAATTAATGCCAGAGGGTTAGCCACCCAGGATAACCCAAAAAAGTCAGTGTCATCGAAGACTGTCTAACTTATTTCCATTGGGGTCCTTAATCTTGTCTCCCAGGATGCAACCCACACCAGTCGACTAACACCCAGGTGAACAGGGAAAAATGCCTGGAACTAGTGCTCATATTGGTGAATTTAAAGCCAGCAAAGGTTGGTTTGAGAGATTTAAGAATCGTAGTGGCATACACAGTGTGATAAGGCCTGTTCTGGAAGAAAATGCCAAACAGGACCTACAGTACTCAGGAGGAAAAGGCACTCCCAGGACACAGTGTCTCATCAGTCATTGCTGCATCTTCAATAAAGGTAAGTGTCATTTATTCTTCATTTAGTAGAGTAGTACTTGCACAATATATATTGTGCATGTACTACTCTACTATTGTGCATGTATCCTTCTCTTTGTGTATAGGAAAATGTATATTTCATGTGGTTAATTTTTTTTTTTCATATTTTTGGGTGTCTTGCACGGATTAATTTGATTTCCATTATTTCTTATGGGGAAAATTCATTCGCATAACGATAATTTCGCATAACAATGAGCTCTCAGGAACGGATTAATATCGTTAGGCGGGGGTCCACTGTATTACAATATTGCAGTAGTCTGCATAACAGTGAATGTATTTATTGTTTGAATAAAAATTCAAAATAGAAAGCAAGAGTAATATCAGAGGGGCCTGGAGACGTGGCTGATGAACAAATAAAATATTATTTTAGAGCCAAGAATGTCTGCATTGTTCATTCTGCACCCTATTTTGAAATTGGCAAATTTTTTAATTTGCATGAAATTGGCCAAATTGCAAATTTCTGACCACTTTATTGGGTAGTTGAAATCGGTAAATGGGCAGTTTCTTGTACTCATTCAATAGAAGAAATAGTTATGAGTTTGGTTGACTGGAACAATGGAATTAGCCAAAAATAGGGCTCATAGTGGGGGAAATTGCTGATTTGTAAATGTTGCCGAGGTTGCTAACTTTGCGAGAGTGTAATTCCGTAAGTTTTCCATCAAATTTCGCACTTTTGGTGTCATTACCATAGGGAAAAGATTCTCTATCATTTCATAAGAAAAAAAAATTTTTTTTTTTTTAAATATTTTGCGACACCAGGAGACATCTCAGGATTTGGGTTGTGACAGTCAAAGGGTTAAGTATACAAAAAAATTGAATGTGATTTCTTCTTTGGGTCACCTTGCCTTGGTGGGCTGTTACTGTACTTAAAATTTTTTTTTCTCTATTTTCTTGCTAAGATTTAAAAATGTTCTTTTATAGGACTTTGAAGCCTTGACTCCAAACATATTGTGTCGCACCATAGAGACTGTGGAAGGTGGCGGCCTCATTGTGATACTTCTGCAGACTGTTACCTCACTGCGGCAGCTGTATGCACTTAGCATGGATGTACATGCTCGCTACCGCACCGAGGCTCACCGATATGTGGTACCCAGGTTCAATGAAAGGTATAGTATAATAATAATAATAATAATATTATTATTTTTTATTATCACACTGGCCGATTCCCACCAAGGCAGGGTGGCCCGAAAAAGAAAAACTTTCACCATCATTCACTCCATCACTGTCTTGCCAGAAGGGTGCTTTACACTACAGTTTTTAAACTGCAACATTAACACCCCTCCTTCAGAGTGCAGGCACTGTACTTCCCATCTCCAGGACTCAAGTCCGGCCTGCCGGTTTCCCTGAATCCCTTCATAAATGTTACTTTACTCACACTCCAACAGCACGTCAAGTATTAAAAACCATTTGTCTCCATTCACTCCTATCAAACACGCTCACGCATGCCTGCTGGAAGTCCAAGCCCCTCGCACACAAAACCTCCTTTACCCCCTCCCTCCAACCTTTCCTAGGCCAACCCCTACCCTGCCTTCCTTCCACTACAGACTGATACACTCTTGAAGTCATTCTGTTTCGCTCCATTCTCTCTACATGTCCGAACCACCTCAACAACCCTTCCTCAGCCCTCTGGACAACAGTTTTGGTAATCCCGCACCTCCTCCTAACTTCCAAACTACGAATTCTCTGCATTATATTCACACCACACATTGCCCTCAGACATGACATCTCCACTGCCTCCAGCCTTCTCCTCGCTGCAACATTCATCACCCACGCTTCACACCCATATAAGAGCGTTGGTAAAACTATACTCTCATACATTCCCCTCTTTGCCTCCAAGGACAAAGTTCTTTGTCTCCACAGACTCCTAAGTGCACCACTCACTCTTTTTCCCTCATCAATTCTATGATTCACCTCATCTTTCATAGACCCATCCGCTGACACGTCCACTCCCAAATATCTGAATACGTTCACCTCCTCCATACTCTCTCCCTCCAATCTGATATCCAATCTTTCATCACCTAATCTTTTTGTTATCCTCATAACCTTACTCTTTCCTGTATTCACCTTTAATTTTCTTCTTTTGCACACCCTACCAAATTCATCCACCAATCTCTGCAACTTCTCTTCAGAATCTCCCAAGAGCACAGTGTCATCAGCAAAGAGCAGCTGTGACAACTCCCACTTTGTGTGTGATTCTTTATCTTTTAACTCCACGCCTCTTGCCAAGACCCTCGCATTTACTTCTCTTACAACCCCATCTATAAATATATTAAACAACCACGGTGACATCACACATCCTTGTCTAAGGCCTACTTTTACTTGGAAAAAATTTCCCTCTTTCCTACATACTCTAACTTGAGCCTCACTATCCTCGTAAAAACTCTTCACTGCTTTCAGTAACCTACCTCCTACACCATACACTTGCAACATCTGCCACATTGCCCCCCTATCCACCCTGTCATATGCCTTTTCCAAATCCATAAATGCCACAAAGACCTCTTTAGCCTTATCTAAATACTGTTCACTTATATGTTTCACTGTAAACACCTGGTCCACACACCCCCTACCTTTCCTAAAGCCTCCTTGTTCATCTGCTATCCTATTCTCCGTCTTACTCTTAATTCTTTCAATTATAACTCTACCATACACTTTACCAGGTATACTCAACAGACTTATCCCCCTATAATTTTTGCACTCTCTTTTATCCCCTTTGCCTTTATACAAAGGAACTATGCATGCTCTCTGTCAATCCCTAGGTACCTTACCCTCTTCCATACATTTATTAAATAATTGCACCAACCACTCCAAAACTATATCCCCACCTGCTTTTAACATTTCTATCTTTATCCCATCAATCCCGGCTGCCTTACCCCCTTTCATTTTACCTACTGCCTCACGAACTTCCCCCACACTCACAACTGGCTCTTCCTCACTCCTACAAGATGTTATTCCTCCTTGTCCTATACGTACACGAAATCACAGCTTCCCTATCTTCATCAACATTTAACAATTCCTCAAAATATTCCCTCCATCTTCCCAATACCTCTAACTCTCCATTTAATAACTCTCCTCTCCTATTTTTAACTGACAAATCCATTTAATAATAATAATAATAATAATAATAATAATAATAATGATGATGATAGTACGTATCTTAATTTCTGGGAGGTATTATGTTGCTAGACAGCATCCACCCAGGGAGGTACTATCGTTCTGCCAAGTGAGTGTAAAACAGAAACCTGTAATTGTTTTACATGATGATAGGATTGCTGGTGTCTTTTTTCTGTCTCATAAACATGAAAGATTTCAGGTATATCTTGCTACCTCTAATTACATTTGGGTCACACTACACATACATGAGTTTTCTTCTATTTTCTTACTAGTTCTCGTTCTTGTTTATTTCCTGTTATCTCCATGGGGAAGTGGAACAGAATTCTTCCTCCGTAAGCCATGCGTGTTGTAAGAGGCAGCTAAAATGCCAGGAGCAGCAAGGGGCTAGTAACCCCTTCTCCTGTATAAATTACTAAATTTAAAAAGAGGGCATATAAATCTGTTGTGGAAGGAAGGCAAGGTTGTCCTAGGAAAGGTTGGAGGGAGAGGGTAAATGTGAGGGGCTTGGACTTCCAGCAAGTGTTCCTGAGCATATTAGACAAGAGCAAGTGCAGATGAATGGTTTTTATGACTTGACGTGCTGTTGGAGTGTGAGCAAGGTAATATTTATGAAGGGATTCAGGAAAACTAGTTAGCCAGACTTGAGTCATGGATGTGGGAAGTACAGTGCCTCCACTCGGAAGGAGGGGTGTTGATATGTTGCCTTTTTTTAACTGTAGTGTAGGTATGCCTCTGGCAAGACAGTGATGAAGTGAATGATGAAAGTTTTTTTTTTTTTTCGGATCACCCTGCCCTGGTGGGAACTACCAATTTGTTAATAAAAAATGCCATTGATATGCATTTTGTTTGTTCTCACTACCTCTTCATCCGGTGTGTTTACTTACTGTATCACCTATTCTGATATTGCAAGATTGCTTCTTAGTATTTCCCTGCATCTGTAGCAGCTATATACGTCCCATGACTCCCTCTAGTTGTGTCTTAAACTGTTCCCATGCAGTATATGTACTTTATTCTCTGAGTGTTTTGTGTTATAAGTTCCTGTCCTTTTTTCTTTGAATGTTGTTGGTTGAATTTCTTCATTCTCCTTGTACTCCATTTATCATAGCTCTGGTACCTCAAGTAAATAATTTGATCTTCTGTGGTTTCTTCATTAATCAGGTGTGGGTTGTATGCACACTCTGAGGAAGGTTTAACAAATGTTGTATATAATGTCCTGTTCAGATTCCTGAATTTATTTTTTAGGTTAACTAGTTTTGCATATTTCTCTGAAGTTATATAATTAGTATGTACTTCTGGTGATATTCTTCCTCACAGAGCTTGCTCCTTGCTTGTTATTTGCAATGTTTTCTAGTTAGGAACAGATAATAGTATGTACTTTACTGATAAATGGCAAATGTTGTGTTTCAGGTTCATATTATCCTTGGCCTCGTGTACAACCTGTGTGGTGATGGATGATCAACTCCGCATCCTGCCAGTCTCATCTCACTTACGAGACCTCCAGCCAGTGCCTCCAATTTCAGCCAGTACCCCACTCTCTCCTCAAGATAGTGAGCTCAAGGATCTTAAAGAGTCACTTAAGGATAATCCTCCAGTAGGATTGTTGGTGGATCTCTGTAAAACTTTAGATCAGGCATGTGTATTTCTGCGTTACATCTTTAACTACCAGAATTTGTGTAAATATTTGTATATTGTTCTAATGCCACAGTATCACATTCATTCTGACCAAAGTACTCACTGAGTATGTGTGTGTGTGTGGGGGGGGTGATTGTGAGTGTACCAACTCTTCACTGATTGCTACGAGACCCACTCTCTCCTGTTTCCAAGAGCCTTGTCATACCTTTATAATAAATATTAAGCTATGTATGGATCCTGCCTCTATTACAGTATTGTACATGTTGATTAAGAGAGTGATGAAAATGACATTTATTTGGAAAATTAATGTTCATTTGAAAAATACATGGCAGTGATATGACAGATAATTGATTTAATAAGTGATATGACTACCCTTTGGTTTTATAAGCATTGCTACATGCTTTGGCATAAAATCGACTAATGTTGAACACATTCTGGCAAGTTCTTCGTGATGGTACCAGGTCCTAATAACAGCATCAGTTAGCTTCTCCACAGTTGAGCAGTCCTATTTTGTGATCCTGTGTTTGGTTATTGCCCATAGATTCTCAATTGGGTTGAGGTCAGGAGAGTTTCCAGGTCAATTTAGAATGCTTAGCCCACTCTCTTTGAAGAATATCAGCATTTTTCTGGAAATGTTGCATGGAGCAAGATCCTGCTGGAATATGCCTTCTTCATCAGGAAAGTCTCTGTCCACAATGGGAAGCAAATGAGTTGCCAGGATTGCCTTGTATTTGTCATTGTTCATCATTCCCTCAACAATAACAAACATTTCTATGACTCATCTGAGTTTTTACTTCCAGTTGTCCTACTGTTCCTGTGTCTCATCTCTGAAACATTCTGGCCCTATTCACCTCATCAATTCCTCTCAGTACTTTATACATTGTTATGACCTTCCTCTCCCTCCTGTCCTCCAGTGTCATCGGGTTGAGTTCCCCTAACCTCTCTTCATAGGATACCCATTTCCTCTGTAGTGTGAGTCTGGTAGTGGTAGTGTATCTGGTGGCGGTAGTGTGTGTCTGGTAGTGGTAGTGAGTGTGTTTGGTAGTGGTAATATGGGTCTGGTAGTGGTAGTGCATGTCTGGTAGTGGTATTGTGGGTCTGGTAGTGGAAGTGTGTGTCTGGTAGTGGTATTGTGGGTCTGGTAGTGGAAGTGTGTGTCTGGTAGTGGTAGTGTGTGTGTGTGTGTGTGTGTGTATGTGTGTAGTAGTGGTAGTGTGGGTCTGGTAGTGTGAGTCTGGTAGTGGTAGTGTGTGTGTCTGATAGTGGTAGTGTGGGTCTGATAGTGGTAGTGTGGGTCTGTTAGTGGTAATGTGGGTTTGGTAGTGGTAGTGTGGGTCTGGTAGTGGTAGTGTGAGTCTGGATAGTATTGTAACTTCAGGAGTTAATGTTTTCATTGTACTATACTACTGTATTGCTGTAATATATGGGTCTGTATTGGGTTGAAAATGATGATTTAAACTCTTTTTCCCAGGCGAAGTCAGTACTGCAGTTTATCGTGGCTATCACAGAAAAGACTCTGCGTACTACTGTTACACTGACTGCTGCCAGAGGTCGAGGAAAGTCAGCAGCACTTGGAATATCAATTGGTTTGTTTCTTTATTATACAGTATATACTTTTGTTTGTTTATTTTGTTTTTATTTAGTTTTTTAAGCACATGGGCTGTTTCTTACCGAAGTAGTGTAATTGTAAGCAGTTAAGAATTTTTATGTGGATAGTGAGGCAGGTTAGAGTATGTAGGAGAGAGGGAGATTATTTCCCAGTAAAATTAGGCCTAAGACAGGGATGCATGATGTCACCATGGTTGTTCAATATATTTATAGACGGGGTTGTAAGAGAAGTGAATGCTCAGATGTTGGCAAGAGGTGTGGGATTAAGAGATAAAGAATCTAACACAAAGTGGGATTTGTCACATTTGCTTTTTTCTGATGACACTGTGCTTCTGGGAGTTTCTGAAGAGAAGTTGCACAGGTTGGTGAACTAATTTGGAAGGGGATGTAAAAGAAGGAAATTAAAAGTGAACATTGGAAAGAGCAAGGTGATGAGGATAGCAAAAAATTTAGATAATGAAAGATTGAATATCAGATTAGAGGGAGGGAATATGGAGGAAGTCAATGTGTTCAGATATTTGGGAGTGGACGTGTCAGCAGATGGGTCTATGAAAGATGATGTGAACCATAGAGTTGATGAGGGGAAAAAGGTCAGTGGTGCATTAAGGAGTATCTGAAGACAAAAGAACTTTATCCTCGGAAACAAAGAGGGAAATGTATGAGATTAAAATGGTACCAATACTCTTAAATGAGTGTGAAGCATGGGTGATGAATGTTGAAACAAGGAGAAGGCTGGAGGCAGTGGAGATGTCATGTCTGAGGGCAATGTTTGGTGTGAACATTATGCAGAGAATTTGTAGTTTGGAAATTAGGAGGAGGCGCGGGGTTACTAAAAGTATCCAGAGGGCTGAGGAGGGGGTGTTGAGGTGGTTCGGACATTTAGAAAGAATGGAACAAAATAGAATGACTCGGAGGGAGTATAAATCTGTAATGGAAGGAAGGCGGGTTAGGGGTTGACCTAGGATAGGTTGGAGGTAAAGAAAGTTTTGTGTGTGAAGGGCTTGGACTTCCAGCAAATGTGCATGAACGTGTTAGGAGCAAGTGGAGGCAAATGGTTTTTATGACTTGACGTGCTGTTGGAGTGTGATGAAGGTAACATTTATGAAGGAATTCGGGAAAACTGACTAGCTGGACTTGAGTCCTGGAGGTGGGAAGTACAGTGTCTGCAATCTGAAGGAGGGATGGTAATGTGTTGCAGTTTTTGAACTGTAATGTAGATGTGCCTCTGGCAAGAGTGATAGAATGACTGATGATGAAAGTGTTCCTTCTTTTTCAGGTCACCCTGCCTTGGTGGGAAATGGCTGATATGTTAAAGAAAATAATAAATCATCATTCATTATCCATCTTGCCAGAAGTGCACAGAGACCACAGATAAAATATCTTTCCAAATTGCAACATCTCTGCCCCTCTTTTGTAGTGGAGGTGCTGTACTTTATACTTCCAGCACTCAAGTTCTCCTAAATTTTGCTCATCCAGCAGTACCTCAGACCCTAAAAAACCACTTGTCTCTTCTCACTCTGAACTATCATAGTCACACACATGCTGAACGCTCAAGCTTCTACCACTAAAAACTCTTTTATCCTCTTCTTCCCTCCATCCCTTCATAGGATGACAAGTATGTCTTCCTCCCTCCCACCACTCTGGATTTATATGCCCTCTTTGCTATCCTTTTTTTTTTTTAATTTCTTTCACCCTTTTTACATGGCTTATCTACTTCAACAACATCTCCTCCCGCCTTTGAATTATATCTTTTATAATCTCACACTCACATCTCCTCCAAGGTAAGTGTAAATATTTCTTATTTATAAATTAAAGTGTAAATATTTCTTATTTATAAATTAAAGTGTAAATATTTCTTATTTATAAATTATGTACATTGTTTCAATGTGAATAGTGTTGGTAGCTTCAGCTGTTCCCTCCACCACCACTAATATATACGGCTTCTCTTAGTGGCCTTTATAAACCCAACAACACCACCAGCACTTACTCCTCACATATGTTATGACATATTTTATTCATTCTAGAGTATATATTTTGTTTCTTTGTTATTAATATTATTTATTATATCATATTAGATGAATTGTGATGGATAAATAAGCCTTAGAGATGATATTAGTGTCACATTGAAGCATAATAAACTTGCCTGCTCTCGCCTCCTACCTGTGCCATACACCAACAAAAGTCTTCAATAAAGGTAAGTATGACGTTAAATGTTCATTTATCCATTTTATTAGTGCTTTATATTCATTTGTCATTGTTTTCTGTATCTTTCTTTCAACACACCGGCCGTATCCCACCCAGGCAGGGTGGCCCAAAAGGAAAAACGAAAGTTTCTCCTTTCATATTTAGTAATATATACAGGAGAAGGGGTTACTAGCCCCTTGCTCCTGGCATTTTAGTCGCCTCTTACAACACGCATGGCTTACGGAGGAAGAATTCTGTTCCACTTCCACATGGAGGTAAGAGGAAATAAACAAGAACAAGAACTAGTAAGAAAATAGATGAAAACCCAGAGGGGTGTGTATATATATGCTTGTACATGTATGTGTAGTGTGACCTAAGTGTAAGTAAAAGTAGCAAGACATACCTGAAACCTTGCATGTTTATGAGACAGAAAAATGGACACCAGCAATCTTGCCATCATGTAAAATAATTACAGGCTTTCGTTTTACACTTACTTGGCAGGACAGTAGTACCTCCCTGGGCGGTTGCTGTCTACCAACCTACTACCTATGTGTTTTCTGTACGTAAATCAATATTTAATCTTTAAAAAAATATTTTTTGTTAATACTTTTGGGTGTCTGAAACGGATTAATTGGATTTCCATTTTTTCTTATGGGGAAAATGGTTTCACCAGTCGTGAATTTCGCCATTCATCAGACTCTCTGGAACAGATTAATCACAAAACTTGGGGGTCCACTGTACTTCAATGAACATTGAAAATAAATAAGTTAAAAATATATTTTACCCAGTGGATTTTATGCATAATTTTAAGTCTGTTATATCAAGGGTTTACTACACTGATAGACCCATAGTTTTGTTCATATCTACATCTTTCTTCTTTCAATGTACCAGCCGTATCCCACTGAGGTGGGGTGGCCCAAAAGAAAAAACTAAAGTTTCTCTTTTTAAATTTAGTAATATATACAGGAGAAGGGGTTACTAGCCCCTTGCTCCCGGCATTTTAGTCGCCTCTTACAACACGCATGGCTTACGGAGGAAGAATTCTGTTCCACTTCCCCATGGAGGTAAGAGGAAATAAACAAGAACAAGAACTAGAAAGAAAATAGCAGAAAACCCAGAGGGGTGTGTGTGTATATATATGCGTATATATATGTGTAGTGTGACCTAAATGCAAGTAGAAGTAGAAAGACGTACCTGAAATCTTGCATGTTTATGAGACAGACAAAAGACACCAGCAATCCTACCATCATGTAAAACAATTACAGGCTTTCGTTGTACACTCACTTGGCAGGACGGTAGTACCTCCCTGGGCGGTTGCTCATATTTACATATTGTGTAAAATTATTTTCAAGAAACTGTAAAATTCTCTATATTTTTCCAGCTGGTGCAATTGCCTTTGGTTACTCCAACATCTTTGTTTCTTCTCCGAGCCCAGAGAACTTGAACACACTTTTTGAGTTTGTTGTGAAAGGCCTGAATGCCATGGGTTATGAAGAACACCTCAACTATGAGGTTCTACGCTCCACTGACCCACAGTTCAAGAAGTGTGTGATGAGGGTGACTGTGACTCGTGATAGACACCAAGTTATCCAGGTTGGTATATGTCTCTATAGCTTTACTAATTCCTATTATGTCCCTCTATAGTTTTAAAAAGTTTGCTTGAGTTACTTGTGTGTTTTGCCACAAATTTCAATAATTTAGCTAAGGTTTACTGCTGGTTTTACTGGAAAATGTGACAGCTTCCCAAAGTTATTTATTGGGTTGGTGGAAAGGGAATATAATGGAGAGATGTGGAATGTTCACAACTATCACACAATTTGAAGTTGAAATTTTAGACATTATTTCAATCCATCATGAACCAATATCAAGTCGCAGATGGTCCAGGACAAACTTAAGATGTCGGTCTAAACTTTCTTTCTAAACATATGTGAACTTTCCACATAGTTCCTTGGTCCAGCTTTTTATATCCCTTTTCTACAGCCATGAATGTAAGACTGTCTTTCCCTTGTACATTTTAGAATTACTCACATTAGGTCTTCCATGGAAATACAGATAGGTCTCTCATAACTTGGCTTTAAGCAGTTCATATTTATTAGAATGCTACTCAAATTTATTTCCCAAAATTATTAGAAAGTTTCTCCAGCCTGTGTTTAACACAGCTAAAGTTGGAAAAAATTATTTTGGGTTGGTTCCCATGTGGAAAATTCTCTGCATTGTAAAGTTGAGGAAAAATTTGAATCAGGCTGATTACCATGTGGAAAATTTCTCTTTGCACAGTAAACATCTCCACTGTTTTAGGGAGGCCTAGCATCACTCTCCTTTCCCCTTTACACTGATGGTCAGTTTGTGGACATGTCTCATACCATTCTATGTCTTGTATTAATAAAGGGGATATTAATAAGGTCTTGAGGATGTCTCTCCAAGAGAGAACCCGCAGTAATGGATTTAAATTAGATAAGTTTAGATTTAGAAAGGACATAGGAAAGTATTGGTTTGGAAACAGGGTAGTTGATGAGTGGAACAGTCTACCTAGTTGGGTTATTGAGGCTGGGACTTTGGGTAGTTTCAAATCTAGGTTGGATAAGTACATGAGTGGGAGGGGTTGGATTTGAGTGGGACTTTCACATCAGAGCTTGTTTCTTGGGTGGCATTGAGAGTTGGGTTGGGCAAATGTTTTGTTAGTGGGATGAATTGTAAAGGACCTGCCTAGTATGGGCCAGCAGGCCTCCTGCAGTGTTCCTCCTTTCTTATGTTCTTATGTTCTTATGCTCTATATTTTGGATATTTTCATCCCCCAATCTTATTTCTGGATATTATTGCTGGTAGGTGGTCATAGATGATGGGGCTGGTAGGTTGTCCATGTGGTAGCAGCTACGGTACGAAACGTTATTACTGTGAGTGTTGGTGATAGGTGGTGATACTGCTGATAGGTGGTCATAGGTGATGGGGCTGATAGGTTGTGGCTGTTAGTGATGGTGGAAGAAGTTAGGTGATGATTGTGCTGGTAGATGGCAATGTTAGATTAACGAGCAACCTCATCTACAATGTAGGGTATTTTTTTTTTTTTTTTCAACAAGTCGGCCGTCTCCCACCGAGGCAGGGTGACCCAAAAAAGAAAGAAAATCCCCAAAAAGAAAATACTTTCATCATCATTCAACACTTTCACCACACTCACACATTATCACTGCTTTTGCAGAGGGTATTAAGAGCTATATTATTTTTGACAAAATATGCACTTAAAAATCTGTATGGCTTTTTTGGAGGTGCTGTGTACCTAATCCTATTTTTCACATAACAGAAAACATTGGATATCAGATTGGAAGGAGGAAGTATGGAGGAAGTGAATGTGTCCCAATAATTGGGAGTAGACTTGTCAGTGGACGGATCTATGAAAGATGAGAGGGAAAAAGATGGGTGGTGCACTTGAAGCAAAAAGGGGAATGTACCAGAGTATAATGGTACCAACCCTCTTATATGGGTGTGAAGAATGGGTTTTAATGTAGCAAGGAGGAGGCTAGAGGCAGGGGAGATGTCTGAGGCAATGTGTAGTGTGTATATTATACAGAATTCATGGTTTGGGGATTAGAAGGAGGTGCAGGGTTACTAAAAGTATTATCCCGAGGTCTGAGAAGGGACTTTTCAGGTGGTTTGGATATTTAGAAAGGTTGGAGCAAAATAAGATGACTTGGAGTCTTTGTATATAAATCTGTAGTGAAGAGAAAGCAGGGTAGGGGTTGTCTTAGGATAGGAGTGAGTGGAGGCAAGTGATTTTCATGACTAGACTAGTGTTGGAGTGTGAGCAAGGTAACATTTATGAAAGGATTAATGGAAACTACTTAGCTGGACTTGAGTCTTGGATGTGGGAAGTACAGTGCCTGCACTCTGAGAAAGGGGTGGAGATATTTGCAGTTTGGAAGAGCATCTGAGCTGTATTGTCGGCACATCTCTGGCAAGACAGTGATGGAGTGAGTGATGGTGAAAGTGTTTCTTTTTTTCCAGGTTACTCTACCTCGGTGTGAAGTGGTTGGTGTGCTAAAATAAATTCAGGAACATAAGGGCTACATTATATTAGACCTTACTGTATTTGTCATTATCATCCTTTCTATTGATTTAAACTTTTAACTGTGTCCAAGGTACACTCAAGTGATGTCAGTGTATCTGAAGTACCGTGGAGAACTGGTTAGATAAGTACATTTACCTGCATGAAACAAACATAAGACAAATGTTACTTTTCTGTTAGCAGCACGATGTCCAGCAGCCTCTCCTTGGAAATCCCTTTGGGGTGCCATTTCAGATTACACAGTGGCTGTTGATTAACAGTTTTGTTATTCATATAATTTGCCCCAAAGGAGCGTATATCTCAGCATTTCACTATCATCTAAAATGCGTAGTGATACTTGGGTTTGGGTGAATCACCCACGTATCACAGGATCTATTGGTAATTCCAGTCAAATCTCAATCCTACCTATTAGCTGCAGCTAACGTAATTAGGTGTGGGTATCACTGGACTTAACTGGGAATTGTAACTGACCCAATTTTCCCTAGTTTGTGGTAGGGGCAGTATGACCCAGTATTGATGTCTTGAGTAGGCTGCTACAGATATGTAGTTATGTCCTCACTCATTGATAGGGAGTCACTTCCGTCAGTTTTTACGCAATAGGCTGATATCTTGTCCCTTTGTTCATAACACCTGAATGCATATCGCAACAGAAACTTTACACTTATCAGGATTATACCGTGGATGATACACTTGTGTTTCTTTTTAAGACTAGTTTTCCTAGTGGAGATTGACAGTATTTCAGAGTTTATTGCACAGTGTCAGTATTTTCTTTGTTCTCAGTGGGAGATTTGTGACGTGTGTTCATGCTCTGATATCTAAATTCAGCCTGGCTTGTCGCCCTATCCAGAGCCTACCAGTTCACCCTTCGTACAAAAGAACTGCTGAGTTTGCCTTTATATCTTTCCTTACTACACATTGCAACAGTATTCAATACAAGAGAGCAGGTTTCTTGTTGCCTAGCTATAGACAAGAATTCCTAATAGTACCAACTTGTAGATAAAGTGAAGTGCAGGTTTACATGCAATTTTCCTGCTATGGAGAAAAGAGTAATTACTCTCGTTTAACCTTGTGTTAAGTTGATCAGGAACTCTAGCAAGGAGAGAAAGGTGTGCCTCGTGATGTTATGTTACACATATGGTTTTAATAAAGCTGTTTGCAAAGAAGGAAGAGTCCACTAGCCCCTTCCAGGAGGGCTAAGTTCCTCAGAGGGCTGAGGAAGGCTGAGAGATACCCCCTTTACTGGAGAATTTTCTCCACAAGTACTAATATATACAATTTTTTATATCTTCGAACATACCACCTACCAATATTTTTGACCTCAGCACAATTCTTTGTGTCTTCTTCAGTGTCTTCATGCTTTCGAAAAAACCTAAGTCCAGGAGGGTTCTCACAGTGTATCATGGTTAACCACATGGGTGATGACTATGTTTCTGATGTACTACTGTACCTAACTAGCATACGTATACAATGAAACCAAGAGCTGTTGTTCCACCACCAGCTTCCCTTCCACCAAACAGGCTGAGGAAGTATCATAAAGATGACTTATTTCAAATTTATTACAGTTTCATGATACTAACAGTGGAATTTATCAGTAAAGCACACTGTAGATTTAAACCAGCATAACCCAGTAAAGCTAAGCAGTATGACTTGTTTCCATGTTTTGATGAGTATTACACCTTGAAACAGTTGTAACATAAGTATTCATTGTACATAGTGTTAGATGACCAAAAAATAAATTAATAGATTAAAAAAGAATTACATATTTTACAAGTTTATATTATATATTCCAAGTGGAGCAATGATTGGTGCATTTCCTCATGAAACACATCTAATGTCACATCATATTTCCTTGAACGCACTTAACCTTTTAAGGGCCCGTGCCGTAGTTCTACGGCTTTGAAGCCAGGGTCAGTGCCGTAGTAGTACATCATGAGCTCAGCTCACTCAGAAAAGCTGTGAGCGGTAAATTTGGGCCTAGATATGAGAGAATACATCTATGTGGTATGTGTGCACCACATAAAACAAACCCTGCAGCACACAGTGCATAATGAGAGAAAAAAACTGAGACTGTAATTTTTTATTAAAACAGCAACTTTGCAGTGTTTTTTCATATGTTTTTTATAGTTGTATTTGCGATTTCTTGGTCTCATTTGATAAAATGGAAAATACATTACAGAAATAGAGATGATTTTGATTGGTTTTAGTATGAAAATTGCTTGAAACTGAGCTCAAAGTAGCGGAAATGTTAAATTTTTGCTGATGTTCAGGAGTAAACAAATGACATCACACATCTAATACATGCCAGCTGGTGGGTCTAATATACATTCACAAATGTGGTGATATTATTTATACAATTATTTCAATATTGCATAACAGTAAATCTTCTATTTTTTGGTTTGAATAAAAATTCATTATGTGAATAAAAAATCAAAATGGGATTCACTTATAAAGCCTGAAAATGTAAGTAATGAACAGAGGAAATGTTAGTTTAGTGCCAGGGATGTCTGCATTGTTTATTCTGGACCCTGTTTTGAAATTTGAATTTTTTGAACTTTACATTAAATTACCAATTTCTGATCACTTTATTTTGTAGTTGAAACAGGTGAGTTGGCAATTTCTTGTGCTCAATCAATAGAATAGAAGTAATACTAGTGAAATAGCTAAGAATTTGGTTGACTGAAATGACGTAATTGGCTTAAAATGGGAATCAAATTTGGCAAAATCGCCGATGCATAAATATCGCTGAGACATTAAAATTCGCAAGAGCATAATTTCATCAGTTTTCCATCAAATTTTGTACCTTTTGTTTTATTACCTTCAGAAAAAGATTCTCTACCATTTCATAAGAAAAAATAACAAAATTATTTTTTGAAAATTCTTGGACACTGAAATTTGGCCTCTGGACCCTGAAAGGGTTAAGGGTTAACAAGGTTTTCATTTAAGACTATTATACAATAGTTTTTAAAAAAGTGTGTGGAATATTAAATACTTGTTATAGTGTCCATTTCTTGGGTATGTCTTATATGAATATTATTAACAGCAAGTAAAATAGAATAAAAATATTAATTTTTCTTGCAGTATATTACACCTAACGAGAGCAACACTCTGGGTCAAGCTGAGCTTGTAGTAATTGATGAAGCTGCAGCTATTCCCCTGCCACTTGTTCGCAAGCTTCTGGGCCCATACCTGGTGTTCTTGTCATCTACCGTGTCAGGCTATGAAGGCACAGGCAGGTCCCTCTCCCTCAAGTTGATAGATCAGCTCAGAAACCAAGCCAAAGGCAAGGCTACAGACTCTAGTGTTTCTGATAAGAAGTCAGCAACAGCAGAGCTTGGTAGAGTCTTACATGAGGTATGACGCTAATTGTATTTAATTATTAATTGTAAAATTACTTTCTTATTTATGTGTTGTACATATTGGAACATAGTGTGACTTGGTGTAAAGGTCATACCTGACTTACTTTCATTACATTACTGTTGTACAGTATTGACAAGTTGATGAATATGACAACTTGGGCCAAAAGTTCAGTGACCCACTTCCACCAGTAGGCCCTGCCCACCTATGATGATGCTCTAAACTGCTCCACCTCTCTTTGGCTTCAGTATATTATTTCTTTATTGAATTGAAAAAGTCACTAATTAGCAAAATGATTTTTTTGTAAAAAAATTATTATTTGTCATGTGTCTGATGTATAGATCTCTAGTTTTTCCAGAGAGAGTAAAACAACACTCAGTTATCAACTGAGTGCTGGCATTATGTTGCTCTGTGCAAAACAAAATAAGTTTACAAACCATACCCCCGGCCGGGATTGAACCCGCGGTCATAGAGTCTCAAAACTCCAGCCCGTCGCGTTAGCCACTAGACCAGCTAGCCACAATAAGATTCATCCAACTAGGTATATTTCTACACCATAGGAAGGTTAGCAAAGGCACCTCTGACCACAAATGCAAGTTTTTACAGACAAATCTCCAGCTAGCGTGGCCACGCTAGCTGGAGATTTGTCTGTAAAAACTTGCATTTGTGGTCACAGAGGTGCCTGTGCTAACCTTCCTATGGTGTAGAAATATACCTAGTTGGATGAATCTTATTGTGGCTAGCTGGTCTAGTGGCTAACACGACGGGCTGGAGTTTTGAGACTCTATGACCGCGGGTTCAATCCCGGCCGGGGGTATGGTTTGTTTGCAATCGTGTCATTACGACTTCTTGAGTCAAAAAAAGTTTGTCTGCACATCTAATATTTTCTTTTAATAACTTTAGCCTATCCAATATATAAAAATTAGACTAAAATTAAAAACCAGTCTAATAGAGCTGATGAAGTCACTGTGTTGAGGTGATGTGGGCAGTGAGCAGCATGACTGATGAGTAAGACACATGTGCAACAGCTAGGCATCTTTACTCTGAAATGTTTTGCCTACACAGGAGTCGAATACAGAGGCAGCAGCAGAAGCAGTAAAGATGCAAAGACAATGTAATCAGTCCATCATCCTCGAAGACGTAGCTTTGAGGTGGTCAGTCTCTCAGCCTGGAGAAGAGTTCTGCTTGATAGTCAGGAAAATTTGTTCCAGAATATGGAACAAAACTCTTCTCCAGGCTGAGAGACTGACCACCTCTAAGTTAAGTCTTCAAGGGTGAGGGACTGGTTATATTGTCTTTGCAGCTCTACTGCTTCTGCTGCTGCCTCTGTATACGAATGAAGAGGCCTACTGTGTAGGCAAAACGTTTCAAAATAAAATAAAAATCCCTAGCTGTTTAGATGTGTCTTATCAACTTGTTGGTTGGTATAGTATAGCATTATGATACTCAGCAGCATGACTGGTGTCAGTTAAGTTCTACATGAGTGGAACAAACTGTAAAGTAGCATTATTGAAGGAAATTCTTGGATAGCTTTAAGAAAAGTTGGATAGATATGTGGCTGGGAATGATTGAGTGAGAGTTGGATGTGCCTAGCATAGGCCATAAAGGTTACCTGTAGTGCTTATCTCTTAACATTTTTTGTTATTATATATGAATTAAAACAATGGATTGACAGCAGTTGTAGATTAGTGGAATATATGAATGTGAGCAGCACCTCCCAGACATGGACAATAGGAAGACTACAGTGCTCACAAGCAGTGTCCAGAATATCTTGCTGCCAGGTTTATCAAGGCTGGGAGTCGAAGCAAGCATGGTATTAGTTGAGTGAACGCAATTTTGTTGTACCTACATATGTGGTCAGGCTTCAAACACCTTTTATTGTACAGCAATATAGGAGTGGCAGGGACTGCCTGCACATGTCAAAGCCTGTCCTAGCATGAGCCAATTCAGGAAGAGCTACAGTAAGGGAGGAGAGTGATTTCTTGTATAGCTAACATTCATGTACCTATTATTATAAGATGATGATCTCTTTAATATTAATGCAAGCAACTCAGTTTACCTTTTTTTTTTTAACACATCGGCCATCTCCCACTGAGGCAGGGTGAACCATATGAAAGAAAATCCTCAAAAAGAAAGAAAATACTTTCATCATCATTCAACACTTTCATCTCGCTCATATATAATCACAGTCTTTGCAGAGGCACTCAGATATGACAGTTTAGAAGTCCCTCCAAACTGCCAATATCCCAAACCCCTTCTTTAAAGGGCAGGCATTGTACTTCCCATTTCCAGGACGCGAGTCTGGCTAACTGGTTTCCCTGAATACCTTCACAAAATATTACCCTGCTCACACTCCAACAGCTCGTCAGGTCCCAAAAACCATTCATCTCCATTCACTCCTATCCAACACGCTTACGCATCCTTGCTGGAAGTCCAAGCCCCTCGCCCACAAAACCTCCTTTACCCCCTCCCTCCAACTTTGAGGATAACCCCTGCTCTGCCTTCCTTCCCCTACAAATTTATACCCTCTCCAAGTCATTCTGCTTTGATCCTTTCTCTCTAAATGACCAAACCACCTAACAACCCCTCTTCAGCCCTCTGACTAATACTTTTAGTAACTCCACACCTTCTCTTCTAAATCCATAAATGCAATGAGAACTTCCCTACCTTTATCTAAATACTGTTCACATATACATGTATGCTTCAATGTAAATACTTGATCTACACATCCCCTACCCACTCTAAAGCCTCCTTGCTCATCTGCAATCCTACTCTGTCTTACCTTTAATTATTTCAATAATAACCCTACCGTACACTTCACCTGGTAAACTCAGTGAACTTATTCCCCTATAATTTTTACAATCTCTTTTGTCCCCCTTCCCTTTATATAAAGGAACTATACATGCTCTCTGCCAATCCCTAGATACCTTCCTCTCTTTCATACATTTTTTTTTTTTTCAACAAGTTGGCCGTCTCCCACTGAGGCAGGGTGACCCAAAAAAGAAAGAAAATCCCCAAAAAGAAAATGCTTTCATCATCATTGAACGCTTTCACCACACTCACACATAATCACTGTTTTTGCAGAGGTGCTCAGAATACAACAGTTTAGAACCATATACGTACAGTGGACCCCCGGTTAACGATATTTTTTCACTCCAGAAGTATGTTCAGGTGCCAGTACTGACCGAATTTGTTCCCATAAGAAATATTGTGAAGTAGATTAGTCCATTTCAGACCCCCAAACATACACGTACAAATGCACTTACATAAATACACTTACATAATTGGTCGCATTCGGAGGTAATCGTTATGCGGGGGTCCACTGTATAAAGATACACAACATATCCCTCCAAACAAAAAAACCAGCCACTCCAACACTATATCCCCCCCTGCTTTTAACATTTCTATCATGATCCCATCAGTTCCAGCTGCTTTACCTGCTTTTATTCTATGTAATGCCTCATGCACCTCCCCCAGACTCACATCCTGTTCTTCTTCACTCCTAAAGGATGTTATACTTCCCTGGCCAGTGCATGAAATTACCACCTCAATTTCTTCATCTTCATTTAACCCTTTTACTGTATTCGACGTATAAATACGTCTTACGAGCCAATGTTTCTGACGTATATATACTCAATAATTCTAGCGGCTTCAAATCAAGCGGGAGAAAGCTGGTAGGCCCACATGTGAGAGAATGGGTCTGTGTGGTCATTGAGCACCACATAAAAAAAATCCTGCAGCACACATTGCGTAATGAGAAAAAAAAACTCTGATCGTTTTTTTGGAATAAAATGCCGACTTTGAGGTGTATTTTCGTATAGTATTTATCGTTGTATTCGCGTTTTCATGGTCTTAGGTGATAAAATGGAAAAATATTACAGAAATAGAGATGATTTTCATTACTTTGACGATGAAAACGACCTTGAAACTGAGCTCAAAGTAGCGGAAATGTTCGATTTTTACCAATGTTCATGAGTAAATAAATCACACCACATGTCCAATACACGTCAACTGGGGAGTCTAATATTCTTTCACTAGTGCACTGATATTATTTATACCATTTTTACAATAATGCAGTAGTCTGCATAACAGTAAATTTTGTATTTTTTTGTATGAATAAAAAATCAAAATAGAAAGCAATAATAATATAAGAGGGGCCTAGAGATGTGACTGATGAACAGAGCATATGTTATTTTAGTGCCACGAATGTCTACCTTGTTTATTCTGGACCCTATTTTGAAATTGGCATCTTTTTTAGTTTACATGAAATTGGCCAAATTGCCAATTTCTGACCACCATATTGGGTAGTCCAAATTAGTAAATGGGAGGTTTCTTGTACTCAGCTGATAGATAAAATGGAGTTCTAAAGAAATAGCTATGAGTTTGGTCAACTGGAACAATGGAATTGGCTGAAAATAGGGCTCAAAATCGGCGAAATCGCCGATACGCATCGCCGAGACCGCTAACTTCGCAGGAGCATAATTCCATGAGTTTTCGACCAAATTTCGAACTTTTGGTGTCATTACCATCGGGAAAAGATTCTCTATCATTTCATAAGAAAAAATAATTTTTTTTTTTCAAAAATTGAGCAACATAGAATGACAGTTTCAGAGAGGGGCCTGAAACCGTCAAAGGGATAAAAGTTCTTCAAAATATTCCTGCCATCTACCCAATGCCTTCAGCTCCCCATTTACTAACTCCCCGACTCTGTTTTTAACTGACAAATCCATTTGTTCCCTAGGCTTTCTTAACTTGTTTATCTTGCTCCAGAATTTTTTCTTATTTTCAGCAAAATTTCTTGAGAGTGCCTCTCCCACTTAATCATCTGCTCTCCTTTTACACTCTCTCACCACTCTCTTCACCTTTCTTTTACTATCCATATACTCTGCTCTTCTTATAACACTTCTGCTTTGTAAAAACCTCTCATAAGCTACCTTTTTATCTTTTATGACACCCTTTACTTTATCATTTAACCAATCACTCCTCTTTCCTCCTGCACCCACCCTCCTATAGTGACACTTCTGCCCCACATTCTAATACTGCATTTTTAAAACTATCCCAACCCTCTTCAACCCCTCCCACTACTCATACTTGCACAAGCTCACCTTTCTGCCAGTAGTTGCTTATATCTCACCCTAACTTCCTCCTTCCTTAGTTTATACACTTCGACCTCTCTCTTACTTACTGTTGCCATTTTCATTTTGTCCCATCTACCTCTTACTCTAACTGTAGCTGCAACTAAATAATGATCCAGTATATCCGTTGCCCCTCTATAAACATGTACATTCTGAAGCCTACCCATCAACCTTTTATCCACCAATACATAATCTAACAAACTATTTTCATTACATGCTATATCATACCTTGTATACTTATTTATTTTCTTTTTCATAAAATATGTATTATTACCAAACCTCTTTTTACACATAGCTCAATTAAAGGCTCCCCATTTTCATTTACCACTGGCACCCCAAATTAACTTAGTACTCCCACCACAACATTTTTACCTACTTTAGCATTGAGATCCCCAACCACAAGTACTCTCTCACTTGGTTCAGAACTCCCCATGCACTCACTCAACATTTTCCAATCTCTCTCTCCTCTACACTTCTCTCTTCTCCATGTGCATAAACACTTACTATAACTCACTTTTTACATCCAACTTTTATTTTACTCCACACAATCCTTGAATTTATATATTTATATTCCCTCTTTTCCTGCCATAACTTATCCTTGAACATTATTGCTACTCCTTCTTTAGCTCTAACTCTATTTGAAACCCCTGACCTAATCCCATTTATTTCTCCCCACTGAAACTCTCCTACCCCCTTCAGCCCTTGTTTCACTTAAAGCAAGGACATCCAGTTTCTTTTCATTCATAACATCCACAATCATCATTTTCATATCATTCGCACAACATCCATGCACATTCAAACATCCTACTTTCATGGTTTTCTTCTTTTCCTTTTTAGTAAGCTATACGGGAAATGGATGTGAAAGGATCAGAAATAAGAACAAGAACTATTAATATAAAATCAAAGAAAACTCAGATGAGTGTGTATACATAAATGTGTACATGCATTTGTGGTGTGACCTAAGTGTAAGTAGAAGTAGCAAGACGTACCTGAAATCTTGCATATTTCTTCTTCTTCTTTCAACACACCGGCCGTATCCCACCGAGGCGGGGTGGCCCAAAAGGAAAAACGAAAGTTTCTCCTTTTACATTTAGTAATATATACAGGAGAAGAGGTTACTAGCCCCTTGCTCCCGGCATTTTAGTTGCCTCTTACAACACGCATGGCTTACGGAGGAAGAATTCTGTTCCACTTCCCCATGGAGATAAGAGGAAATAAACAAGAATAAGAACTAGAAAGAAAATAGAAGAAAACCCAGAGGGGTGTGTATATATGTGCTTGTACATGTATGTGTAGTGTGACCTAAGTGTAAGTAGAAGTAGCAAGACGTACCTGAAATCTTGCATGTTCATGAGACAGAAAAAAGGACACCAGCAATCCAACCGTCATGTAAAACAAATACAGTGGACCCTCAACCAGCGATATTAATCTGTTCCTGAGAGCTCATCGTTAGTCAAAATTATTGTTAGTCAAGTTAATTTTCCCCATAAGAAATAATGGAAATCAAATTAATCCGTGCAAGACACCCAAAAGTATTGAAATTTTTTTTTTTATCACATGAAATATTAATTTTAATACACACAAACTGAAGATTACATGCACAGTTACATGACACTTACCTTTATTGAAGATCTGGTGATGATTGATGGGATGGGAGGAGGGGAGAGGTGTTAGTGTTTAGAAGGGGAATCCCCTTCCATTAGCACTTGAGACAGCAAGTCTTTTTCTGGGGTTACTTCCCTTGTTCTTTTAATGCCACTAGGACCAGCTTCAGAGTCACTGGACTTCTGTCGCACAACATATCTGTCCATAGTTACCTGTACCTCTCGTTCCTTTATGACTTTCCTAAAGTGGTTCACAACATTGTCAGTGTCACCATTAAACACTTGTTCAGGTTTCAGTCCTTCACTGTCTATGTACTCCTTGAATTCCTGCACATATTTTTCAGCTGCTTTTTGGTCCAAACTGGCAGCCTCACCATGCCTTATCACACTATGTATGCCACTACGATTCTTAAATCTCTCAAACCAACCTTTGCTGGCCTTAAATTCACTCACATCACCACTAGTTGCTGGCATTTTTCTAATTAAATTGTCATGCAACTTCCTAGCCTTTTCACATATGATCGCTTGAGAGATGCTATCACCTGCTATCTGTTTTTCATTTATCCATACCAATAACAGTCTCTCAACATCTTCTATCACTTGCGATCTCAGTTTCGAAAACATAGTTGCACCTTTGGCAAGAACAGCTTCCTTGATTGCCGTTTTCTTGGCCACAATAGTAGCGATGGTTGATTGGGGTTTTGTGTACAGCCTGGCCAGCTCAGAGACACGCACTCCACTTTCATACTTAGCAATGATCTCTTTCTTCATATCCATAGTAATTCTCACCCTTTTTGCTGTAGGGTTGGCACTAGAAGCTTTCTTGGGGCCCATGGTGACTTATTTTGCAGGTGCAATCACTAAAATGGCTGTGATAATATGAAATGTTCCGATTGTATGCTTGGAAGCGACCGCGGTGGCTGGCTGGCTTGTAAACACTGGCCAGAAGTGGACGCGTCTCAGACGGAACGAATAGTGTTGGTCGAGTTTTTTAGCGCTAATTGAGGCAAAATTTTTGCGATAAAATGTATCGCTAGTCAGATTTATCGTTAATCAATGGCATCGCTGGTCGAGGGTCCACTGTACCAGGCTTCCTTTTTACACTCACTTGGTAGGACAGTAGTACCTCCCTGAGTGGTTGCTGTCTACCAACCTACTACAGTGGACCCCCACATACCGTTGGCATCACATAACGTTAAATCCGCATACCGATACATTTTATCACTAAGATTTTGCCTCGCATACCGCTAAAAAACCCGCTCAACGCTATTCGTCCGAGACGCGTCTAATGTGCGGCCTGAGCTAGCCTCACATGTTCCGCCGGTGGCATTGTTTACCAGCCATCCTCCGCGGTAACATCCAAGCATACAATCGGAACATTTCGTATTATTACAGTGTTTTTGGTGATTTTATCTGCAAAATAAGTGACCATGGGCCCCAAGAAAGCTTCTAGTGCCAACCCTACAGGAATAAGGGTGAGAATTACTATAGAGATGAAGAAAGAGATCATTGCTAAGTATGAAAGTGGAGTGCGTGTCTCCGAGCTGGCCAGGTTGTAGAGTAAACCCCAATCAACCATTGCTACTATTGTGTCCAACAAAATGGCAATCAAGGAAGCTGTTCTTGCCAATGGTTCAACTGTGTTTTCGAAACAGAGATCGCAAGTGATGGAAGATGTTGAGAGACTCTTATTGGTATGGATAAACGAAAAACAGATAGCAGGAGATAGCATCTCTCAAGTGATCATAAGTGAAAAGGCTAGGAAGTTGCATGAGGATTTAATTAAAAAAATGCCTGCAACTAGTGATGATGTGAGTGAATTTAAGGCCAGCAAAGGTTGATTTGAGAGATTTAAGAAGCGTAGTGGCATACATAGTGTGATAAGGCCTGGTGAGGCTGCCAGTTCGGACCACAAAGCAGCTGAAAAATATGTGCAGGAATTCAAGGAGTACATAGACAGTGAAGGACTGAAACCTGAACAAGTGTTTAATTGTGATGAAACAGACCTGTTTTGGAAGAAAATGCCAAGCAGGACCTACATTACTCAGGAGGAAAAGGCACTCCCAGGACATAAAGCTATGAAATACAGGCTTACTCTGTTGATGTGTTCCAATGCTAGTGGTGATTGCAAAGTGAAGCCTTTATTAGTGTATCACTCAGAAACTCCCAGAGCGTTCAGGCAAAAGAATATCCTCAAGGCTAATTTGTGTGTGCTGTGGAGGGCAAACAGTAAGGCATGGGTCACTAGGGACTTTTTCTATGACTGGTTACACCAAGCATTTGCCCCCAATGTGAAAAATTACCTAACTGAAAAGAAATTAGACCTTAAGTGCCTCCTGGTGTTAGACAATGCCCCTGGTCATCCTACAGACGTGGCAGAGCGACTTTATGAGGACATGAGCTTCATTAAGGTGAAGTTTTTGCCTCCTAATACCACTCCTCTCCTGCAGCCCATGGACCAGCAGGTTATTGCAAATTTCAAAAAACTGTACACAAAAGCTCTGTTTGAAAGGTGCTTTGTAGTGACCTCAGAAACTCAGTTGACTCTAAGAGAGTTTTGGAGAGATCACTTTAATATCCTCAATTGTGTAAACCTTATAGGTAAGGCTTGGGAGGGAGTGACTAAGAGGACCTTGAACTCTGCTTGGAAGAAACTGTGGCCAGAATGTGTAGACCAAAGGGATTTTGAAGGGTTTGAGGCTAACCCTGGGAATCCTATGCCAGTTGAGGAATCCATTGTGGCATTGGGAAAGTCCTTGGGGTTGGAGGTTAGTGTGGATGATGTGGAAGAGTTGGTGGAGGAGGACAATGAAGAACTAACCACTGATGAGCTGATAGATCAACTTCAACAGCAAGAGGCCAGACCTGAGGAAACTGGTTCGGAGGAGGGGAGAGAGAAATTGAAGAAGTTGCCTACTTCAAAGATTAAGGAAATGTGTGGAATGTGGCTTAAAGTACAAACCTTTTTTGATGACAATCACCCTAACACAGCTATTGCAAGCCGTGCTGGTGACTATTACACTGACACTATTGTGAAACACTTTAGGAAAGTCATAAAGGAACGAGAGGTACAGGCCACTATGGACAGATATGTTGTGCGACAGAAGCCCAGTGACTCTGAAGCTGGTCCTAGTGGCATTAAAAGAAGAAGGGAAGTAACCCCAGAAAAGGACTTGACACCTCAAGTCTTAATGGAAGGGGATTCCCCTTCTAAACACTAAGACTCTCTCCTCCTCCCATCCCATCAATCATCACCAGATCTTCAATAAAGGTAAGTGTCATGTAACTGTGCATGCCTTTTTCAGTTTGTGTGTATTAAAATTAATATTTCATGTGGTAAAATTTTTTTTTTTCATACTTTGGGGTGTCTTGCACGGATTAATTTGATTTCCATTATTTCTTATGGGGAAAATTCATTTGCATAACGATAATTTCGCATAACAATGAGCTCTCAGGAACGGATTAATATCGTTATGCGGGGGTCCACTGTACTTATTCCTAGTACTATATCTCCTTTTATCTCCATGGGGAAGTGGAACAGAATTCTTCCTCCGTAAGCCATGCGTGTCGTAAGAGGCGACTGAAATGCTGGGAGCAAGGGGCTAGTAACCCCTTCTCCTGTATATATTACTATATTTGAAAGGAGAAACTTTTGTTTTTCCTTTTGGGCCACCCCACCTCGGTGGGTTACGGCTGGTACGTTGAAAGAAGAAAGGATCTCTTTTTATTGTAATTGATTTTCACACAGTTACTTATCCGTACTTATCCGTTTTAACACTGTGAGCAAGTCTGCTCGCAGACTTGCTTATAGTGTCGAAGAATTTAAAAAAAATATTTTTATCATATAAAATGATAAAGAATCTTTTTCTGAAGGTAATGAAACCAAAAGTTTGAAATTTGATGGAAAACTTACGGAATTACACTCTTGTGAAGTTAGCAGTCTCTGCCATATTTACACTTCAGTGATTTCACCTACTTTGAGCCTTATTTGAGGCCAATTCCTTAGTTCCATGTAACCAAACTCATAGCTATTTCACTAGAACTCTTTTTATTCTATCAATTGAGTATGAGAATCCGCCCATTTACTTATTTCAACTGCACAAATAAGTGATCAGAAATTACTAATTTGGCCAATTTCTCATAAAATTCAAGAAAGGCCAATTTCAAAATAGGGACCAGAATTAAATAATACTAATATTCCTGGCACTCAAATAACATTTTCTCTGTTCATTAGTCATGTCTCCAGGCCCCTCTTATGTTACACTTGCTTTTCATTTTGAATTTTTATTCATACTAAAAATAGATGATTTACTGTTATTCAGACTACTGCATCATTGTAATATTGTAATTGTATAAATAATATCATCGCATTCACGAATGCATTTTAGACCCACCAGTTAACATGTATTGGATACATGACGTGATTTGTTTACTCATGAACATCATCAAAAATCTAACATTTCTGCTACTTTGAGCTCAATTTCAAGCTCTATTTCTTCCATTCTATCCAATGAGACCATGAAAATAAGAATACAACCATAAATACCATACAAAGATACACTGCAAAGTTGCTGTTTTAACCCTTTGAGGGTTTTCGTCGTACTAGTACGTCTTACGCGTAGGGGTTTTTGACGTACTAGTACTCATAAATTCTAGAGGCCTCAAATCGAGTGGGAGAAAGCTGGTAGGCCTTCATATGAAAGAATGGGTCTATGTGGTCAGTGTGCACAGTCTAAAAAAAATCCTGCAGCACACAGTGCATAATGAGAAAAAAAAACCTTTTACCATTTTTTTTTAATAAATCAGCGACTTTGCAGTGTATTTTCGTATGGTATTTATTGTTGTATTCTAGTTTTCTTGGTCTCATTTTATAGAATGGAAGACATATTACAGAAATTGAGATGATTTTGACTGGTTTTACAAAGAAAGGTGCCTTGAAATTGAGCTCAAAGTAGCAGAAATGTTCGATTTTTACCAAACTTCAAAAGTAAACAAATCGTGCCAAGCGTGCAATATACGTCAACTGGTGAGTCTAATATTCTTTCACAAGTGCACCAATAATATTTATACCATTTTTTACACTAATGCAGTAGTCTGCATAACAGTAAATCTTATATTTTTTGTGAAAATAAAAATTCAAAGTGGAAAGCAAAAGAATATAAGAGGGGCCTTGAGACATGACTAATGACTAGAGGAAATGTCATTTTAGTGCCAGGAATGTCTTTCTTGTTTATTCTGGACCCTATTCGGAAATTGGCATCTTTTGAAATTTGTGTGAAATTGGCAAAATTGCTAAATTCTGACCACTGTACTGGATAGTTGAATTTCATAAATGAGTGGTTTCTTGCACCCATTCGATAGAAAAAATGGAGTTCTAGCGAAATATTCATGTTTTTTGTCGACTAGTACAGTGAAATTGGCCGAAAATGGGGCTCAAAATGGGCAAAATCGCCGATGCGTAAACATCGCCGAGACCGCTAACTTTGCGAGAGCATAATTCCGTAAGTTTTCTATCAAATTTCAAACTTTTGGTGTCTTTATGATCAGGAAAAGATTCTCTATCTTTTCATAAGAGAAAATAATTTTTTTTTTTTTTAAATTTGGCCGACCCTGAGAACGAGTTTCGGAGAGGGCCTGTCGACCCTCAAAGGGTTAAATAAAAAAAGTTTCAGTTTTTTCTCGTTATTCACTGCTTGCTTCAAGATTTTTTTATACTATGCACACTGCCCATGCAGACCCATTCTCTCATATGTAGGCCTACCAGCTTTCTGAATTTGAAGCTGCTAGAATTTTGGTCTGTTACAGGACTGAGACTGGCTTCAAAGCTGTAATATTAGGGAACTGACACCGAAGGGGTTAAATAAGATCTTACAAGGACCCCAGTGGAAATAAGTCACTTTGACTTTTTTGGGTTATCCTAGGTAATTTACACATGTTACTTCTTCTTTCAACAAACTGTCCATATCCCACCGAGGCAGGGTGACCCAAAAGAACAACAAAAGCTTCTCTTTTTTACTTTAGTAATGTATTCAGGAGAAGGGGTTACTGTTTTCTTGCTCCCGGCATTTTGGTCGCCTCTTACAACACACATGGCTTATAGAGGAAGAATTCTGTTCCACTTCCCCATGGAGAACACATGTTACTGTGTATGATAATTTGTGTAACTGTGTTTATGTGTACTTGTACCTACAGATTAAATAATCTTACAGTTTTACCTTAATTTTTAAATTTATATGCATTTTTTATATACAGTGGAACCTCTACTTGCGATCATGTCCACATGCGAGTTTTTCCAAATACGAGCAGTCAATGGGTCGATTTTTTGCTTCCATACGCGAGCAAAATTTCCACAAACGAGCAGACCTCAAGGCAGGTTCCTTGACACTGGTGAGGGGGCTCTTGCTCTTAATCTCGGGAATTGTATCTCATTTGTTTGTTGGACTATCTTATTGAAACTTGGGCAATGTATGATGGAAAGATGCTTCTTAATGTACACCAAAAATGAAAGCAATCTAAGCATAAATAATGGAGTTCACTTTTCAGCAATTAGCCGCCCCTTAGCGGTAATTTTGAATGGTTTTTATGGTTGTATTCTTGTGTTTTTGGTCTCATTTGATAGAATGGAAGATATATTACAGAAATAGATATGATTTTAATTGCTTTCACGACAAAAAGTACATTGAAATAGAGCTCAACCTAGGGGAAATGGTCCATTGCTTGGCTGTTTCAGAGTAAACAAATGACATCACTGTCCATTCCAATATGCAGTCGTGAATGGGTTGACATTATTTATACAATTATTGCAATAAGGAATAAAAGTAAATCTTATATTTGTGTGAATAAAAATTACAAATTATTTATATAATAATAATAACAATATGTATAATAATACGTATAATAGTATAATAATAATAATAATAATAATAATATAATATGTATAATAATAATACATATATATAATGTACTACATATAACAATTATAATAGACGGCTTCAAAAGGCCGTAACTAGATGGCAGTGTTTACCACAACAAAGAGGGAGTGGTTGTGGCTGCCTCCACCTGTTACATAATGACATATTTTATTCATTCTAGAGTATATATCATGTTTCTATGTTATTTTTATTGATTGTTATGTCATACTAGATGAAATGTGATATATAAGTAAGCCGCATAGATGATATTAGCAAAATTATTCATGAAGTATTTTCATCGGTCTCCAGACAAACTCTCGTCCACCCCCGACACCGCCCATACCACTACATGAATGACATATTTTATTCATTCTAGAGTATATATCATGTTTATATGTTATTCATATTGTTTGTTATGTCATATTAGATGAACTGTGATGGATAAATAAGCCGTATAGATGATATTAGCTAAATTATTCATGAAGTATTTTGTCCAGTCTCCAGACAAACTCTTGTCCACCGCTGACACTGCCCATACCACCACATGAATGACATATTTTATTCATTTTAGAGTATATATTAGGTTTGTATGTTATTTATATTGTTTATTTTGTCATATTAGATGAAGTGAGATAGATAAATAAGCCGTAGAGTTGATATTAGCGAAATTATTGAAGTACAGAATTCCACTGGAAAGGATTAATTGCATTTCAATTAATTTAAATGAGGAAAATTGACTCTGCAAAGGAGCAAATCCAGTTGCAAGCAAGGTCATGGAACGGATTAAACTCGCAAAGGGAGGTTCCACTGTAATTACATTAAAAAATTATTATTAAAAAAAGGGTATTTGTAGAAGTGCATCAAGTTCTTAAAGACAGGATTATTACACTACTTGTAAACAGATAACTCTGGAGGAGTCTATACGATACAAGATGGGTGACCCAGTGGAAGCTTGGCTGCACCAGCTGCTGTGCCTGGAGGCCTCTCTCTCCACCCTCCCTCCCACCTTGCCGCAACCCAACGAATGTCAGCTCTTCTATGTCAACAGAGATACCCTCTTCGGTTACCATAAGGTTAGCTAAATCATCTTTATTTCCACTACAATATTCAAAATTAATGATTTCACATTATTTTTCAGGATTTAAGAATTTTTCTACCACATTTATAGTTTCTAAAGTAAAATGAGTTAAAGAAGAAAAAATATACATTATATATCGTTTAGTTACCATCTTGTCTGAAACATGACTACATCAAAATTTAAATGATCATCCACACTGCAACATCTCCATCTATCCTTCAGAGTGCAGGCATTATACTTCCCACCTTTAGAACTGCAACATCATCACCCATTCTTCAAAGTGTAGCCACTTTACTTCCAATCTCTAGAACTACAATATCTCTGTTTATTTTAAAGAGTGCAGGCACTATACTTCCAACCTCTGGAGCTGCAACATCACTGCCCATCCTTCAGAAAACTGCAGCATCACTGAACCTTTTGAAAAGGACTAAAATAATATGAGTACAGCAGATAGGTTTATAGAATTTGAATTGTGTAAAATAGGTAGATTTTGTAAGGTTATGCAGAATATAAGTGAAAGGTGTTGCAGTGATTGCATCAGTTTTTGTTATCCCAAAGAGGATAAAATGGATAAGCTGAAGAAAGTAACAAGTTTGATAAAATACTGTCCTCTTTTTTGAAGAAAATGCTTTTAAGGCTGAACATGGAAGAAAGTTCTTATAAAATCCAACACAGAAGAAAGTCCTTATAAAGTCCAATTTGGAGGATTGACATAGCCCCTCTGTTCAACTGACTAATTGGGAAGAGCAGGTGGCCAGTAATGAAAGTTATGGTGGAAAGAGAAAAGATTGTTTTGCCGTGATTGCAACAAATATGAACAATTCTGGGGCCAAAGGACTTTGTTCATTATTTCCAAATCTACTGACCTAGTGGACTTTGTTCAGTATTTCTGAAGTCCGTTCAATGGAGAGTTTATTTTATATGCAGTTAGATAAGAATAACTGTAAAGGAAGGGGTGAGAAACATTTCACATCTAGTCACAAAATGAGAGATGAATCTACCTGGTTAATGATATACAGTGAATTCCACATGACACGGTGGTTATGTTCCTGAAAATGTGTTGTTTGTGAAGGGTGTGTTATGTGAACTGATGATCAAGGAAGGAAAATACATTTATGTTCTGGGAACCTTAACTAAAGTAATACAAGGTTACCTAAAACAGTTCTTTAACTTCTGGTTGGTAGTACTTGTAGGTTATGACATGTGTGGAGAGTATTGTGTGATTGCTGAGGTGCATGGTTGTTGTTGAGCTGAGCTGGATGGTTGTTGTTGGGCTAAGGTGCTGGGTTGTTGTTGGGCTGAGGTGGAGGGTTGTTGGGCTGAGGTGAATGGTTGTTGTTGGACTGAGGTGAATGGTTGTTGAGCTGAGGTGGATGGTTGTTGTTGAGCTGAGGTGGAGGGTTGTTGTTGGGCAGAGGTGGAGGGTTGTTGGGCTGAAGTGAATGGTTGTTGAGCTGAGGTGGATGGTTGTTGTTGAGCTGAGGAGAATGGTTGTTGTTGGGCTGAGGTGGATGGTTATTGTTGAGCTGAGGTGGAGGGTTGTTGTTGGGCTGAGGTGGAGGGTTGTTGGGCTGAGGTGAATGGTTGTTGTTGGACTGAGGTGAATGGTTGTTGAGCTGAGGTGGATAGTTGTTGTTGAGCTGAGGTGAATGGTTATTGTTGGGCTGAGGTGGATGATTGTTGGGTTGTTGAGTTGTTGCTTGTTGGGTTGAGGTGGATGGTTGGTGTTGGACTTAGGTGGATGGTTATTGTTGCACTGAGGTGGATGGTTGTTGTTGCACTGAGGTGGATTGTTGTTGTTGGACTGAGATGGATGGTTTTGTTGGACTGAGGCAGATGGTTGTTGCACTGAGGTGAATGGTTGTTGGACTGAGGTGAATGGTTGTTGTTGGGCTGAGGTGGATTATTGTTCTTGGACTAAGGTGAATGGTTGTTGTTGGACTGAGGTGAATGGTTGTTGTTGGGATGAGTTGGATGGTAGTGGCTCTTGTTATGATTTAGATTGTAGTGGCTCTTGGGCTGAGATGAATGGTAGTAGAGTAGACAACCACATTTTGTGCAGGACATACTTCATGAAAGGAGATATCCATGGAGGCACAGTAGGTGAAGTGAACAACTTAGGGTAAAAAATAGGTTAGGTTCCATACCCCTCCAAATTTCCTTATAAATACACATTTCACCTAAAATAAAAACCTAAGTATTGTACAGTGATTTTAAAAGGCAAGCAGATATTATGGCCATATTAAAGTATATTATTATAGAATAATCCTGGGTGATTTAACTTAGTATAACCTAAGAAAGTCAAGAAATGTGCAATGCACTTATTTTAATTTTGATTGTTGTTGATTAAGTTGCTTGATGTCAGTGGAGAGATGTGGTGCAGCCCTAATGGGCCACAGATGGGGTGGATGAAGTAGAGGCTGGGGTTTGTGGGCTGATGTGGATGACTGGGGTTTACTTGCTAAAGTGGATTTTTGGGGTTCATGGGCTGAAGTGGATGGCTGGGGTTCATGGACTGATGTGGATGGCTGAGGTTCATGGACTGATGTGGATGGCTAAAGTTCATGGGCAGAGATGGATGGCTGGGGTTCACTGGCTAAAATGGATGGCTGGGAATCACTGGCTGAAGTGGATGGCTGGGGTTTATCGGCTGAGGTCAGTGCAGAGTTGTTGCTTACATGTGTATCTGCTGTGTATTATTCAGCAGTACTTTATACAGCTGATAGCAGGACATCATCAGCTGCTCCAGACTCCACTACCGAGCAGTGCTTCTTCTAGATGTGTCAGGGTTCTCATCAGTGAAAAAAGTCGCTGCAAGTTTAACAGCAACATAAAACTGCTCACCTAACCATTAAAGTGTTAACCGTTTCTCTGCAGGCTCCTCATCCTCATCCTCCTCAATCTCTACTATCTGGGAATTCAGCTCTGTCAACATTCTCTCTCCACATCTTTCTTCCACTTCATCTTCTAATAGTTCACTGATGCCTTCTGGCTGCATGTCTTCAAAGCCCTGCCACTTGACAGTCTCCTTACCAGCTGAAAATTTTTCTTAATTTGACTTTCTTGTGAGAGAAATTCTGTGAAATTATTCACCACACTAAGATATAATTTTCTGCAGACTGCATTTATTGTTGGTTTTGGTACATATCCCGTGCAGCTTTGATGTGGGTTAGACATCTGCAATGTTGAATTTATGCCAGAACTCTGGCAATCCAAGCTCTGAGTCATCATCCATTGGACAAGAGGTGAATACCCAACCTTACCTATTGGCCAGTACATGAGAACTGCTAGGTGACTACCCTAGCCTTACCTATCGTCCAGTACATGAGAACTGCTAGGCGATTATCACAGCCTCGCCTACTGTCCAGTACATGACAATTGCTAAGTATCTACAGTCTCGCCTATTATCCAGTACATGACAGTTGCTAGGTGACTGCCACAGCCTCACCTACTGTCCAGTACATAACAGGTGCTAGATGACTATCACAGCCTCACCTACTGTCCAGTACATAACAGATGCTAGGTGACTACTACAGTCTCACCTACTATCCAGTACATGACAGTTGCTATGTGACTACCACAGCCTCACCTACTGTCCAGTACATGACAGTTGCTAGGTGACTATCACAGCTGCACCAAACAATCTTTTAAAAATATTATATCATTATCCTTGACCCTCTCTACCAGATAATTAATGTACAGTGGTCCCTCAAGTTACGAACTTAATTCGTTCCAGAAGGCTGTTCGAGTGCCGATACCGAACGAATTTGTTCCCATAAGGAATAATGTAAATTAGATTAGTCCATTTCAGACCCCCCACAAATACACTTACAAAAGCACTTACAAAAATACACTTAAATAATTGTTCGAGTTGGGAACAGTTCAAAACCCGAGGTACCACTGTATTTGGTTAAGAAAATGTCTAACAATTCTTTGTCTTTCAACAAACCGGCCATATCCCACCAAGGCAGGGTAGCCCAAAAAGAAAAATGAAAGTTTCTCTTTTTAAATTTAGTAATACATTTACGGGAGAAGGGGGTTACTAGCCCTTTTCTCCCGGCATGTTAGTTGCCTCTTATGACATGCATGGCTTATGGAGGAAGAATTCTGTTCCACTCCCCCATGGAGATAAGCAGAAATAAACAAGAACAAGAACTAGGAAGAAAATAGAAGAAAACCCAGAGGGGTGTGTGTATATATATGCTTGTACACGTATGTGTAGTGTGACCTAAGTGTAAGTAGAAGTAGCAAGACGTACCTGTAATCTTGCCTATTTATGAGACAGACAAAAGACACAAGCAATCCTACCATCATGTAAAACAATTACAGGCTTTCGTTTTACACTCACTTGGCAGGACGGTAGTACCTCCCTGGGCGGTTGCTGTCTACCAACCTACTACCTACAATATACATGTATATATCTATGTATCCTAGGTAGTAGGTTGGTAGACAGCAACCACCCAGGGAGGTACTACCGTCCTGCCAAGTGAGTGTAAAATGAAAGCCTGTAATTGTTTTACATGATGGTAGGATTGCTGGTGTCTTTTTTTCTGTCTCATACACATGCAAGATTTCAGGTACGTCTTGCTACTTCTACTTACACTTAGGTCACACTACACATACATGTACAAGCATATATATACATACCCCTCTGGGTTTTCTTCTATTTTCTTTCTAGTTCTTGTTCTTGTTTATTTCCTCTTACCTCCATGGGGAAGTGGAACAGAATTCTTCCTCCGTAAGCCATGTGTGTTTTAAGAGGCGACTAAAATGCCAGGAGCAAGGGGCTAGTAACCCCTTCTCCTGTCTATATTGCTAAATGTAAAAGGAGAAACTTTCGTTTTTCTTTTTGGGCCACCCTGCCTCGGTGGGATACAGCCGGTGTGTTGAAAGAAAGATATACAGGTACCATCCGACTTACGACCGAGTTCGGTTCCGGGAAACCGGTCGTAAGTCGAAATGGACATAAGTCGAACTTTACTACTGAATATCAACATTACATTTTTGCAATGACTTTATTTTATTGTTTTATTTTGGTATTTCATGTTTTACTTTACTTTTTATGCTGTTAGTACTGTATTTTATACTGTAAGGTTTAGGATAAACACTGTGTACAACACAAACAGTTGTTTATTTCCCAGAAATTTGGCATAAAAAACACGGTCGTAAGTCAAGTAGTTGTATGTCGAGCAGGTCGTAAGTTGGATGGTAGGTGTATATGTATATTCTAGGTAGTCCTAGGTAGTAGGCTGGTAGACAGCAACCGCCCAGGGAGGTACTACCGTCCTGCCAAGTGAGTGTAAAACAGAAGCCTGTAATTGTTTTTCAAGATGGTAGGATTGCTGGTGTCTTTTTTTTTCTGTCTCATAAACATACAAGTTTTCAGGTACATCTTGCTACTTCTACTTACACTTAGGTCACACTACACATACATGTACAAGTATATATATACATACCCCTCTGGGTTTTCTTCTATTTTCTTTCTAGTTCTTGTTCTTGTTTATTTTCTCTTATCTCCATGGGGAAGTGGAACAGAATTCTTCCACCATAAGCCATGCGTGTTGTAAGAGGCGACTGAAATGCCAGGAGCAAGGGGCTAGTAACCCCTTCTCCTGTATATGTTGCTAAGTAAAAGGTGAAGCTTTCGTTTTTCCTTTTGGGCCACCCCGCCTCGGTGGGATACGGCCGATGTGTTGAAAGAAGAAAAGATATACACACACATACACATACTTATACATGCATGTGTAGCGTGACCTAAGTGTAAGTGGAAGTAGCGAGAAGTACCCAAAACCTGGCATATTTATTAGATAGAAGAAGGCTGGAGGCAGTGGAGATGTCATGTCTGAGGGCAATGTGTGGTGTGAATATAATGCAGAGAATTCGTAGTTTGGAAGTTAGGAGGAGGTGCGGGATTACCAAAACTGTTGTCCAGAGGGCTGAGGAAGGGTTGTTGAGGTGGTTCGGACATGTAGAGAGAATGGAGCGAAACAGAATGACTTCAAGAGTGTATCAGTCTGTAGTGGAAGGAAGGCGGGGTAGGGGTCGGCCTAGGAAGGGTTGGAGGGAGGGGGTAAAGGAGGTTTTGTGTGCGAGGGGCTTGGACTTCCAGCAGGCATGCGTGAGCGTGTTTGATAGGAGTGAATGGAGACAAATGGTTTTTAATACTTGACGTGTTGTTGGAGTGTGAGCAAAGTAACATTTATGAAGGGATTCAGGGAAACCGGCAGGCTGGACTTGAGTCCTGGAGATGGGAAGTACAGTGCCTGCACTCTGAAGGAGGGGAGTTAATGTTGCAGTTTTAAAAACTGTAATGTAAAGCACCCTTCTGGCAAGACAGTGATGGAGTGAATGATGGTGAAAGTTTTTCTTTTTCGGGCCACCCTGCCTTGGTGGGAATCGGACAGTGTGATAAAAAAAAAAAAAAAAAAAAAAAAAAAGACACCAGCAGCCCTACCATCATGTGAAACAATTACAGGTTTCTGTTTCACACTCATTTGGCAGGATGATAGTATCTCCCTCGGTGGTTGCTGTATACCAACCTACTGCCTAGATGTCTAACAATTATTTACTATAATTTCTATTTGAATATTTTCAATGATGTTGACTGCACATCAGTGTTTGTTAGTTTACACCACACAGTGGCTTCATCAGTCCAATACAAAGCAGGTGTAAGGAGAGGAGGAGTACGAGGTAAACAGTCCCTCAGCCTGGAGTCGATATGTTCAGTCCATCAATCTTGTAGAATTGAACATATCGACTCCAGGCTGAGGGACTGATTACCTCGTACTCCTTCTCTCCTTACACCTGCTTTGTATTGGACTGATGAAGCCACTGTGTGGCGAAACGTTTCCTGAATAAAGATTCCCATGTGTTGCATAAGTGTCTCACTCTTCAACTTGCGGTTTTCCAAACCATTCATCACATACTTTGTTCCTGTGGCAGACATGTGAAGTATAAGTTGGAACTTTGTAAATCAGGGGTTTACTGTTTAGTCTGCCTGAAATACACAGTAGCATGCTAGTGGCTTTCTTTGGTGAATAACAATATTTTATTACATATAAACTACATTTTGTTTGCTTCAGAAAGAAATAATTTGTTTATACAAGAATAGTAGTTGTTTATGCTGTTTTTTTTTTTTTTGGCCTAGATGATGGACTTGCAAATAGTAGAATATATACAAAGGTTTAATATTGAATTATTGTTCTCTTTGTATTAAGCTTCACTTGTTGTATTGTAGGTGTCTGAGAAGTTTTTAAAGGCCGTGATGGGACTACTTGTGTCATCACACTACCGTAACACACCTGATGACTTGCAGACACTCTCTGATGCTCCGGCACATCACCTCTTTGTCTTGCTCCCACCACAAGATCAAACTAAAGGAGATGCTTTACCCTCAGTGCTTTGTGTTATCCAGGTATGGTAAACTTTGAGTAAGATGAGTTTAAATTGGCCAAGTTATTAGTTTGTCTCTGGGCATTTCCTTCTATTATATATTTTATTTTGAATTGTATTTTAGTTTTTAAACAATCTTGCAAATGTTGTGTAGACACTAAATTTCTTTGAATTCCTTTTGATACCATATGTCACTTTGGTTCTGATTGGGTTAATCAGAGGAAAGTGTTGTCACAGGAGTAGTGTTTATGGCACTCAGTAGACACATGATTGAGTCTTCACTTATCCTAATGGTTTACTGATCCGGTTAGCCGGACTTGAATCCTGGAGTGGGAAGTACATTGCCTGTGCTCTGAAGGAGGGGTGTTGATATGTTGCAGTTTTTTAACTGTAGTATAGGCATGCCCACAGCATGACAGTGATAGATTGATTGATTATGAAAGTGTTTCTCCTTTTTTTGGGTCATCCTGCTTCAGTGGGAAATGACTGATGGGTTAATAAAAGAAATTATAACATTGTTGATGCTAATAATGCTTCCTCTCTGTAGTGCTCTCTGTTTTTTTTACTGACTAAGTTTCCTTAATACCCTTTCAGGGTCGAGAAGCCCTCTCCTAAAATTGTTCTCAGGGTTAAAAATTTTTTGGAAAAAAAAATTATTTTTCTTACAAAATGATAGAGAATCTTTTCCCAATCATAATGACACCAAAAGTGTGAAATTTGATGGAAAACTCACGGAATTATGCTCTCGCAAAGTTAGCGGTCTCGACGATGTTTACGCATCAGCGATTTCGCCAACTTTGAGCCCTATTTTCAGCCAATTCCTGTGTACTTGTCGACAAAAATCATATTTATTTCACTAGAACTCCATTTTTTCTATCGAATGAGTACAAGAAACCACCCATTTACCAATTTCAACTATCCAGTAAAGTGATTAGAAATTGGCAATTTTGCTAATTTCACACAAATTTCAGAAGATGCCAATTTCCAAATAGGGTCCAGAATAAACAAGACAGACATTCCTGAAACTAAAATAATAAGTTCTATGCTTGTTAGTCATGTCCCCAGGCCCCTCTTATATTTCTTTTGCTTTCCACTTTGAATTTTTATTCTTACAAAAAATAGAAGATTTACTGTTATGCAGACTACTGCATTGGTGTAGAAATGGTATAAATAATATCAGCGTACTTGTGAAAGAATATTAGACTCACCAGTTGACGTGTATTGGACACATGGCATGATTTGTTTACTTTTGAACTTTGGTAAAAATTGAACACTTTTGCTAATTTGAGCTCAATTTTAAGGTACTTTTCATTGTGAAACCAATCAAAATCATCTCAATTTCTGTAATATGTCTTCCATTCTATAAAATGAGACCAGGAAAACTAGAATACAACCATAAATACCATATGAAAATACAGTGCAAAGTCTCTGTTTTAATCCAAAAGCACTGTGTGCTGCAGGATATTTTTTTATACTGTGCACACTGACCACATAGACCCATTCTTTCATATGTAGGCCTACCAACTTTCTCTCGCTAGACTTGAAGGCGCTAGAATTCAGGGATTCTAGTATGTCAATAACCCTGGTGCATAAGCCGTACTAGTACGTTGAAAACTCTGAAAGGGTTAACCCTTTCACTGTCGAGACCCCCACTCATAAACTTGCTCTCAGTGTCGAAGAATTAAAAAAAAAGCTGTTTTTTCTTATCAAATGATAGAGAATCTTTTCCCAGTGGTAATAACACCAAAAGTATGAAATTTGATGGAAATCTTGCGGAATTACACTCTCACTATGTTAGCGGTCTCAGCGATATATACACATCAGCGATTTTGCCCAATTTGAGCCCTATTTTTGGCCAATTCCATTGTTCCATTTGAACAAACTCATAGCTATTTCACTAGAACTCCATTTGTTCTATCAATTGAGTACAAGAAACTGCCCCTTTACTGATTTCAACTACCCAATAAAGTGGTCAGAAATTGGCAATTTGGCCAATTTCACAAAAATTTCTAAAGATGCCAATTTCAAAATAGGGTTCAAAATAAACAATGCAGACATTCCTGGCACTAAAATAACATTTTCTCTGTTCATTAGTCACGTCTCCAGGCCTCTCTTGTATTACTCTTGCTTTCCATTTTTAATTTTTATTCACACAAAAAAATAGAAGATTTACTGTTAAGCAGACTACTGCATTATTATAATAATTGTATAAATAATGTCAATCCATTTGTGAGTGCGTATTAGACTGGCCAGTTGGACACGTATTTGTTTACTCTTGAACATTGGCAAAAATTGAACATTTCCGCTCTTTTGAGCTCAATTTCAAAGTACTTTTCATCATGAAACCAATCAAAATCATCTCTGTTTCTGTAACATATCTTCCATACTATCAAATGAGACCAAGAAAACGAGAATACAACCATAAATACCATACGAAAATACACCTCAAGGTCGGCGTTATAAACCAGAAACGTGGTCGGAGTTTTTTTTTCTCATTATGCACTGCATGGTGCAGGATTTTTTTTATACTGTGCACACTGACCACGCAGACCTATGCTCTCTAATGTAGGTCTACCAACTTTCTCTCACTAGATTTGAAGCCGCTAGAATTTTGGTGTAATACTGTGGTACCAACACTGGCTTTCAACCTGTAATACTATGGCACCAACAGTGAAAGTGTTAAATATCCTCAAATACAGTAGGGTCCCACTTGTACGGCAGGTTAGGTTCCAGGCTACCACCAGAGAGCGGACATCGCCAGAAAGCAGAATGCCATTTTTTCCACTTATAAATGCATACAAATGCCAAATAACAAGTTCACACTAACATATACAGTGGTACCTCAAGTTTTGAACAGCTCCCAACTCAAACAATTATGTAAGTGTATTTTTGTAAGTGCTTTTGTAAGTGTATTTGTGGGGGGTCTGAAATGGATTAATCTAATTCACATTATTCCTTATGGGAACAAATTCGTTCAGTAATGGCACTCAAACAGCCTTCTGGAACGAATTAAGTTCGTAACTCAAGGTACCACTGCATTAAGCTGACAGTAGAACTAGGCATTAAAAAACAATAAAAAGTACATTCATTACTTACCTTAAAATATTTGTAATCTTAATGTAGGGTGGGAGTAGTATTTATTTGTAGGAAGTCAGGTGTAGATAGTTGATAGGTGTAGGTAGCCATAGGTGCAGGCAGCCATAAGTGTAGGTAGCTGTAGGTGCAGGTAGCCATAGGCGTAGGTAACCCTCCCAGGCATAATATTTGATATTTAAAATGGCCCAGAGTGATAAAATACACATACAGTACTCTCATTACTTACCTTAAAATATGTGTAGTTTTAATGTAGGGTGAGAGGTGAGTAGTACAGCCTCTCCTCACTTAATGACAGAGTTCTGTTCCTGAGACCATGTCATTAAACGAATTCGTGTCTAAGTGAGGAGCGTACTGTAATGGTAGTGAGCTATGTCACCCATCTTTGATATTGTTTTCATGTCACCTTTGCACCATTTATATAACATTTTTGGTATGTTTTTATGTTTATACAGTAGTGTACTGTATATTGAAATAAACAGAATAGAAGAAATCAGCTCTGATATACATTATTTAGGTATGAATACCGGTCAGAGAGCCATTGTAAGTCCGAGGTGTCAGTACACGAGTATGTTGCTAAGTGAGGAGAGGCTGTATTTATTTATAGAAAGTCAGGTGTAGGTAGTCAGTAGGTGTAAGTAGTCAGGAAGCCCCCCTACACCAGCTACCTCCACTGACCCAGAGTGATATTATCATCAACATATCTTGTTCACTGAGCTTAATCATTTCTAGCAACTACTTTTAGATACCATCATAAACGAAGGGATAAGTGATCAGAAGAAATCTTGCCGAGAATTGTAAACAAAGCTGAGTGCTTTAATTGGAGTGACTGGGTCAAATGCAGATTGATACACAATTTTTCTGATGCTACCACACCTTATAATTATGTGAAATTTATTTTACTGTGGGTGTGTATATCATGTTTATATCCTATGTAATGTGTTTCTTATATAATTTTGAGGAAAATATCATGGATGGATTAATAAAAATGTCTATTTTAATGTAAAATAAGACATTTAATGAGCCCAAGAGTGATTATTATTATTATGTATTAGTATTATTATTATTACTACTGTGTCAAGACTAGAGGGACACACTTAGTGATTTTAATGTGTACCTGCACACCAGCACAGTAAGTGTTTTTAGGTACAGGTATACATAAGTATAATTATAAGAGTACATATAAAATATGCAATAACTTTAAAACACTTGAAATTTTGGAAAGTTTCCAGACATAATGGAAAGATGTAAACAAACTGGGTAGCATGCAGTGACCATATTAACTCGTTCAGGGTTTCGGCCATACTAGTACAGCTTACACACCAGGGGCCATGACTACTCATAAATTCTAATGCCTTCAAATCTAGTGAGAGAAAGCTGGTAGGCCTACATATGAAAGAATGGGTCTATGTGGTCAGTGTGCGCAGTATAAAAAAATCCTGCAGCACACAGTGTGTAATGAGAAAAAAAAAAAACTTTGACCGTGTTTTTGGATTAAAACGGCGACTTTGCACTTTATTTTCGTATGGTATTTATTGTTGTATTCTAGTTTTCCTGGTCTCATTGGAATGGAAGACATATTACAGAAATTGAGATAATTTTACTGGTTTTACAATGAAAAGTACCTTGAAATTGAGCTCAAAGTAGCAGAAATGTTCAATTTTTACCAAAGTTCAAAAGTAAACAAATCATGCTAAGTGTCCAATACACGTCAACTGGTGAGTCTAATATTCTTTCACAAGTGCGCCGATATTATTTTTACCATTTCTACACTAATGCAGTAGTCTGCATAACAGTAAATCTTCTATTTTTTGTGAGAATAAAAATTTAAAGTGGAAAGCAAAAGAAATGTAAGAGGGGCATGGGGACGTGACTATTGAACAGAGGAAATGTTATTTTAGTGCCAGGAATGTCTTTCTTGTTTATTCTGGACCCTATTTGGAAATTGGCATCTTTTGAAATTTGTGTGAAATTGACAAAATTGCTAAATTCTGACCACTGTATTGGATAGTTGAAATTGGTAAATTGGTGGTTTCTTGTACTCATTCGATAGAAAAAATGGAGTTCTAGCGAAATAGTTATGATTTTTGTTGGCTAGTACATTGTAATTGGCGAAAAATAGGGCTCAAAGTGGGCAAAATTGCCGATTTGTAAACATCGTTGAGACCGCTAACTTCGCAAGAGCATAATTTTGTAAGTTTTCCATCAAATTTCATACTTTTGGTATCATTATTATCGGGAAAAGATTCTCTCTTTTCATAAGAAAAAATAATTTTTTTTTTTTAAATTTGAGGGACCCTGAGAACAAGTCTCTGAGAGGGCCTGTGAACCCTGAAAGGGTTAAGGAGTCAGGTGGGGGGGGGGGGGGGGAGCGGTGTAGCAAGTTTTTGTCATAATCTGAAGTGCCCATATTAGTGGAACGCCATAAGGCGAAACACTGTAAAGCGGGCTCTACTGTATGTGATAGTATGGCAGGCTGGAAAATCTCAGGATGGCCAGATCATGTCTGTATCATAGTAAATAGTATGCTAGGCTGGTAATCTCATGATGTACAGATCATGTCTGCATCCTAGTAGATAGTATGCTAGGCTGGTAATCTCAGGATGGACAGATCATGTCTGTATCATAGTAAATAGTATGCTAGGCTGGTAATCTCAGGATGGACAGATCATGTCTGTATCATAGTAGATTATATGCTAGGATGGCCAGATCATGTCTGTATCCTAGTAGATAGTATGCTAGGCTGGTAATCTCAGAATAGACAGATCATGTTTGTATCATAATAGATAATATGCTAGGCTGGTAATCTCAGGATGGACATATGTCTTAAAATTTTTTTAAAGTGGCATGATGAATTTCTAATTATATACTCTAACATTTTTGAATATGAAGATAAGTGTACATGATAATTAAGAGTTTTAATCTAGTGTTATATTGCCCCTTAGGTAGCACTGGAAGGTAAGATATCCAAATCTTCAGTGTTGTCTGCACTGACTCAAGGAGAAAAGCCAGCAGGAGACCTTATTCCATGGACAGTCAGTAACCAGTTCCAGAACCATGACTTTCCACAGCTCTCCGGGGCTCGTATTGTTCGCATTGCTACACATCCTAACATACAGGGAGTAAGTTAAAACCAAAACTAAACATTAACATCAAGAAGATTGACCTTTTTGCTTTTGCTCTTAAGATTTAACACAAAACACCACAAGGAAAATGTTTTTAGAAAACTGAACAACTACCTGCTGAAACTGCTGATCAACCGGGTTGTGATGGATATTTAAGTGTATTGTTGGTTGCCTGGTGTAGATGATGGGTGGCTGGGAGGGTGAGTGTGTAGTTGGTGGTGTAGGCAGTAATAAGGGTAGTGGATGACTAGGTGGTGAGGTGTGTGGATGATGTGTTAGGGCAGAAGGTCTAATAAAGTGTGGGTGTCAAGTTGTAAGGAAATGGTTTAGGTGAGGGTGTGGGGCTAGGCAAAGTTGGCCTTGAGGTAGTGGGGGAAATTTGGCCATGTTGGAATGGTGTAGATGTAGACATGTGGTCATGGGGGTAAATATTGTATGGGTGGGTTGTGGGCAGAGATTGCTGGTTGGAATGGTGTGGATGAAGGCATGTGGGAGTTGTGTGGGTGGAGGTTGTTGGGTGTGTAGCAAGGAATGGGTGAACGCAAGCAGTATGGCTGAGGTGTGTGGCTGAGGTACAGTTGACCCCGGTTTTTGTAATTAATCCTTTCCAGAGAGAGTGACTAAACCTGAATCTGACAAATTCCGAATTAATTTTCCCCATAAGAAACACACACCCCATAAGAAATAATGGAAATCCAATTAAACCGTTTCAGACACCCAAAAGCATTAAAAAAAATGTTTTCTACATGAAATATACATTTACCTACACAGAAAACAATGATAAATGAAGAATAAAACAATAACATCACACTTACCTTTATTGAAGACCTGGTGATGTATGGAAAACGGGAGGAGGGGAAAAGATGGAGGAGTTCACAGTTGTTTGGAAGGGGAATCCCCTTCCATAAAGACTTGAGGTACCAAGTCCTTATCCTGGGTTACTTCCCTTATTTGTTTTTTAATGCCACTAGGACCAGCCTGAGAGTCATTGGACCCCTGTCGCTCAAAAAAGTGTTCCAGAGAGGTCTGTTTCTGGCGTATGTTAGGAATTGTGTTAGGAGACAGGACAAGACAGTCCTTCAGTATGACACTAATATCAGCTCTACGGCTTATTTATATAGCACAATTCATCTAATATGACATAATAAACAATATTAATAACATAGAAACATGATATATACTCTAGAATGAATAAAATATGGCATTAAGAATGTCGCAAGTGGTGGTGTGTTTGTTGTGGAGTGGTGAAGGCGGCAGCAGAGGTGGCGGTGTTAGTCAGTAGCCTTATATACCTTCAACAACAATGGAGGAGTCAGTTTCGTGCTGTCCTTTTTCTATCGGTTAATCGCTTAACTTGTTGAGAGGGTTCGTGGAGATATGATGGTTGGAGTTAAACACATTAGCAGAGTGTGAGGAGGAGGAGCCCTGACTGCTGTGTTGCCTTGTTGTAGACCTAAGCGTAGAGTGAGGGAGAGGCAGGGAGCCCAACGCTCACATGCGGCATCACGTGATGTCACACATGCTAGCCACTGAGCCTAGTAAGGGGTCAACTATGTAAAACATATGGATGGTACTATGATACTCATATGACATATACAGGTCTCCCTCAACATTCGCGAGGGTTAGGGGATCAAGAGCCTCGCGAATGTTGAAAAACCGTGAATGTTTGGTGCCCCAATATATTGTAGGGAAATATAATACAATACTGCTTCCTTAACTTGTTGAACCATGAACAATCATAAAATACATGAAAATGTCGTAAATTGTACTAAATATATACATGTTATGCTTTAATAACATGTATGTTATTAAATACCACAGACTCCACCAATGCCTCCACCACTTCCCCAACCACTGCGAGTCCCTACTACCCTCCCTCCGACCCCCGCAACTGGCAGCCAGCCCTCCCACCACTCAGTGTGGTGAGTGTTTTGTTTGTTCATTATTTGCTATTAAACTACAGTATAAATAATGTAAACCCATTCATGACTGCATATTGGAATGGCTATTCGGACAGGTATTGGACGGTGACATCATGTGTTTAGTCTTGAACACAGCAAAGAATCAAACATTTCTGCTACTGCTAATAATAACAATAGTAATAATAATAATAATAATAATAATAATAATAATATAATAATAATAATAATACGATATAATTGAAGAAGGAAATTGTACAAAAATACGAGGGAGTGGTTGACACATCGTCAGTGTGGCTTTGTTTATGCTGGAGTGAGCATTAGTCTCCCTGCTCTTCCAAACATTTCACAATAATTCAGTGGTTGAGGCAGTGGTATTTAATAACATATATGTTATAAATAATAATAGTACATATTAATAACATGTATTATTATTATTAATAACATGTATGTTATTAAATACCACTGCCTCAATCGCTTCCTCACCAGCTGCCTCACCCACTGCCTCAGTTGCTGCTTCAACAGTTGCCTCAATCGCTGCCTCAACAGCTGCCTCAACAGCTGCCTCAATCGCTTCCTCAACAGCTGCCTCACCCACTGCCTCAATCGCTGCCTCAACAGCTGCCTCAGTGACCACTGCCTCAATCGCTGCCTCAACAGCTGCCTCAATTGCTGCCTCAACAGCTGCCTCAATTGCTGCCTCAACAGCTTCCTCAATCGCTGCCTCAACAGCTGCCTCAATCGCTGCCTCAACAGCTGCCTCAATCGCTGCCTCAACAGCTGCCTCAATCGCTGCCTCAACAGCTGCCTCAACAGCTGCCTCATGCACTGCCTCATGCACTGCCTCAACAGCTGCCTCACCCACTGCCTCAATCGTTGCCTCACCCACTGCCACAATCGCTGCCTCAACAGCTGCCTCAATCGCTGCCTCAACAGCTGCCTCAACAGCTGCCTCAACCACTGCCTCTACCACTGCCTCTACCACTCCAGTCACACTCAGTCTACAAGTACCAAACACAATGAATTATTGTGAAATGTTTGGAAGAGCAGGGAGACTAATGCTCACTCCAGCATAAACAAAGCCACACTGACGATGTGTCAACCACTCCCTCATATTTTTGTACAACTTCCTTCTTCAATTATATCGTATTTATTATTATTATTATTATTATTATTATTATTATTATTACTATTGTTATTATTAGCAGTAGCAGAAATGTTTGAGTCTTTGCTGTGTTCAAGAGTAAACACATGTCACCGTCTAATACCTGTCCGAATAACCATTCCAATGTGCAGTCATGAATGGGTTTACATTATTTATACTGCAGTTTAATAGCAAATAATGAACAAACAAAACACTCACCACACTGAGTGGTGGGAGGGCTGGCTGCCAGTTGCGGGGGTAGGAGGGAGGGTAGTAGGGACTCGCAGGTGGCGGGAAACTTGAATATGATTTGGCGGCTGGGAATTTGGCGGTTGGGAATTTGGCAGTTGGGAATTCGCGAATGTGTGAAGCCCGCGAAAGCTGAAAACGTGAATGTTGAGGGAGACCTGTACATATACAGGGGATCAGCAACTATGCTGACAGCTCAGTCATGTTACGTATGTCGTCTCGACATACCATACTATGCTATAGGCTGAACAGGCAGGTGGCTCTGGGCTGATTCTATACAATAGCAAAGACACATGTAACTTAGAAGTAATAGATGGTATCGAATTATAAGAACAGATCATTGTATAAGAAAAGATGGAATTGATCGATTGATCTGTATTCATGCACTCTACGGATTCTGAGGAAGAATGTATATTTACAAAGGTGAAAGTAATTAACAGCAAGGACAGACCAGGCGCGCTTAGGTCATACTGCTAAATCTCAGAATTCGGAGGGAATGTGAACACAAAAAAAAATATTTCTGAAGAATTAATCAGCTAGTAAAACACAGTTGACAACTGCATTCAACTTGATCATCTAATTATACAGGCTATGTATGTTTAAACCCAACTCTGCGAGGGTAAGATATACATATGCAGAATGGTTATCATCTCTGGGAAGATTGAATTCCTTTGCAATGGCTAACACACACCTTGACTGAGGGAGATCTGAACAAGTATCTACAAAAGATACTTAGGGGTTTCTCATTACTTGTCTTGTATGCAAAGAATAACGACATTCAGGTTGATCATCTGACTGAGTGTTAGAGGTAGAGAGTACAGAGTCAAGAGGATTGTCATCATCTGTCACATTAGTCTGGGTAGAAATATCATCCTCAACATCGCATACTAACTTCATATGATCTAAATGCAATTCCTTATACTGACCAGTTCGAATTTCTCTAACCTTATACTTATTGCCATTGATATGTTCAACTACTTGATAAGGACCAACAAACTTTTGATCGAGCTTAGGCATTGGGGATGTTTTGTTGAAGTTAGTCAGCATTACTCTTGAACCCACTTTAACTTTGATTGGCTTAGCACAGCTATTAGTTACTCTTATAAATTCTGCTGTTGACTTATGAAGTGTCTCACGGATTCTTCTAAAAACACTTTGAGCTAAGCTGGTACTAGTTGCTATGAAATCATCAGGGTTGTAATTGGGTTTCAGTGCAGAATATAACAACTCATAAGGCAAATGCTTGTCTACACCATACAACACATAATGTGGAGTGTCACCTATCGAAGCATTGTAAGCAGAATTTATGGCAAATTGAGCATCAGGTATAACTTCATCCCAAGTTTCACTATTGGGATTGATAGTGGCTCTCAAGACATCAAGTACTTTCTTATTGGTTCATTCCACTAATCCACTGCTGGCAGGATGATGAGGAACAATGGTGGATTTAGAGATCTTGTACAAGGTACACAAATTTTCAAGAATCTCATTACAGAATTCAGCTCCATTATCTGTTATCAGGGACTCAGGGGTGGTATGCCTACAGATTATACGCTCCTTGAAAGCTTTAGGTACAGTCTCGGCAGTTTTATCTGCAATAGGAACTAACTCACTGTATCTGGTGGAATGATATACTATAACACACACATGCTTGTTACCTTGGAGGGAACATTGGAAATTGGTTAACAGATTTAACAGATCTATGGCAACTCTTTCCCATGGTTCACTCATGGTGGGATACACCTGGATAGGATTTGGACCATTGACATTTCCTTTATGTTGCATACAGACACTACATTTCTTAACATACTCGGAAATATCAGTTGCCATATGTGGCCAAAAGTATTTAATTCTGGCTTGTTTTACTGAACGATCCATACCAGGGTGTGCAACACCTGGTGCATTGTGAACTAGCTGTAGAGCTGCATTCACTAGTGATTGGGGTACCCAACTCGGCTGTTCGATACAGTAATTCTTGGCTCATTACCAAGTCATTAATGGGTACTGGTGGCTTCACAGTCAGAACAAGATCTTCCTGGAGCAGGAATCGAATCACATCAGACCACAAGGGATCAGTTCTTTCTTACTGGAGGAATGAGCAACTCGGTGGAGTGGATGACTCTCCCCAGTAGAAAAAAAGATAACGCTATAATACGCAATATGAGCAAGGGAGAACGGATGTACTATCTCTCACTGCAAGCATGGGGAAAAAGAGAGGAACACGGTCAACAATACTGGTATTCATTCTGAGTCGCACACAGTGACATGAGGTATCAACTATAAAGAAACTGCACTTACAAACATTAACATGCGAAGGTTACTCGAGAAATAACTTTGTACATTACACGGATTACTGTCAACGAGGATAGTATCACCATCTGGAACATAAGGAACAACAACAAATGTCTTTCTGCAACGGCTTGTGACATCAGTAAGAGATGGCATAACTCATTACAAGTAACGTTCTTCACAAAGCGTCCTCTGGAAGGAATGACTACATGAACAAGTCGCCATCGCAGGGATAGTAGTCTCAGCACCCAGGGTTGTCTGAGGTTCCTCTGAAACTCAAGGTAACTGTACACTATCCTGCATGCACAATATTGTGGCTGGATTCCAGACAGGAGTGACAGTATTACTAGTGCCTGACCGCTCGGCTACATTAATAAGTAATTCACGGATCTATGGAAACTTAATCTGAACTTCACATTCTGCAGCACTTTAATAAATCTCAGATACAAGCTGTGAGAACAAACACATTGTCTAGCTAGGTATTGTCTTTCAGTCAGTAAGGGGATATTGGGACTGGGGACTGATTCATGTTTACTTGGACTGGCATGATACACTAAGTGAGCATTCAAAAGTGACTGTGGCATTGTCTCAGGGAACTTACACAAGGATATTAATGCAAGAATAATAGAGAGAATATATGACACAGTAAGCTTAAATGGGAAGAAAATATTTAACTATTCTGCACAAGTAAAGAAAAAATGACAAGTCACACTGTAGAGCAAGGGAAACTCGCATATAACACTCAACTGGATAAGCAACACTTTGATAATCAAGAGAAATTGTATTTTACTCAATAAATAACAAAAAAAAGGCACAATACCGTGACTGGAACGATACACAAATAACCCACAGATAAAAGAGAGAAGCTTACGACGACGTTTCGGTCCGACTTGGACCATTTACAAAGTCACGCTAACCAGAAGTGGAGCAGGACGGATATATAGAGGCAGGTAGTAGTAGTAGTAGTAGTAATTGTTGTTGTTGTTGTTGTTGTTGTTGTTGTTGTTGTTGTAGGGAATAAGGAGGAGGAGCCAGTCAAATACAAAGGGGAGCACTGCAAGGGAGCTAGGTGCCCACAGAGGGAGAGCAAGTGCACAGAAGTGGGTGAAAGGGGAAATGGTGAAATAAATAAAGAAGGAACAGAAACACGAGACAGAAGAAAGAAAGACAACCCAGAGGAGAAAAAGGAAAGAGGAAAGGGGAAGAGGGAGAAGAAGAAAAAGAAAAAGAAAAAAGAGGAGTCAGGTTAAGTCATGGGTGTTCTGAAGTTTGGAGCATTTTACAATGTAGTGGGAGAGGAAGGCATCTACAGAGATGAAGCCAGGGCTAAGATTCATACAAGGAAAGTTGTGTATTAGAGAGGATTCAACTAGACGGCGACTGTTCGAGTTGGAAGCAGGGAAGACAGTTTTAGCAGAAGACCAGTCAATAGGATGGCTATGATCTCTGACGTGACAGAAAAGAGCATTGTTAGTGTCGGCAAGCCTAACACTATTTTTGTGCTCCCTAAGTCTGTCAAAAAGAGATCGACCAGTTTCTCCGAAGTATTGAAGAGGACAGGAGGCGCAAGAAATAGAGTAGACACCAGGAACATCTGTTGAGGGAGGAGAGGTATGAACGAGATTAGTGCGAGGAGTGTTAGTCTTGCGGAAGGTAAGCTTGATGTTTAAGGGACGGAGAGAATTGTTGAGATTAGAAAGACAGGAAATGTAGGGAAGTCAGAGGACAGAAGAGTTCCCAGGAGTAGAGTGTTTGGGAGAGAAGAAATTATGTTTAGCACATGAGAGGGCAGAGTCTATGAAATGGGAAGGGTAGCCAAGACAGGAAAACAAATTATGAAGAGTGGAAATTTCTGCTGGAAGAAACTAAGGATCACAGGTGTGGAGGGCATGGAGAAAGAGGGAGATAAGAACACTTTTCTTGACAGGGGAAGCATGATAGGAAAAGTAGTGAATGTACATGCTACTGTGCATAGGTTTTTGGTAAACGGAAAAGGAAAAACCTGTATCTGAGCGGTGGATATGGACATCAAAGAAAGGAAGTAAGGAATTAGATTCCCATTCAGCTTTAAACTTAATGGAAGGGGCAAGATTATTAAGAGCTTCAAGAAAAGATTGGAAGAGACTGGAGTCATGAGGCCACAGAGCAAAGATGTCATCCACATAGTGGAGCCAGAGTGAAGGTTGCACATCGATGGTAGGAAGAAGAACAGTCTCGAAGTATTCCATGTAAAGATTAGCAAGGACAGGAGAGAAAGGAGAGCCCATAGCTACACCGAAGGTTTGAGAATAATATTTCCCTTGGAAGGAAAAGGAATTAGAGTCCACACAGAGGTGGATAAGATCAAGAAAGACATCAGTAGGTATAGGGAGATGTAGAAACCCTTCATGGGCCTTCTCTCTAAGGAAATCAAGGACATCATCAAGAGGGACATTGGTGAAGAGGGACTCAACGTCAAGACTAAGCATCTTACAGGTTGGGAGAGAGCAAACCCGTTCAATGAAGTCTTGAGAGTGACGGAGGTGGGCAGGAGAAAAAGTACCGAGAAAGGGAGTGAGGGTTTTGGCCAACCAAGAAGCAAGAGAATAAGAGACAGAACCTCTAGAGGATATGATAGGATGAAGAGGAATATCAGGTTTATGAGTTTTGGGAAGGCCATAGAAATAGGGAAGAGAGGGACAGATGACATGAAACCGTTGAACAAGGTCAAAGTTAGGAGGACAGAGGTCAGAGAGAGTCCTTAGTTTCTTGTTGAAAGTTCTAGAGGGTTGGAAACGAGAGGAGTGTAGGTACGTGAGTCAGAGAGGCAGTGTTCCCCTTTCTTTGTATTTGACTGGCTCCTCCTCCTTATTCCACCACCACCGCCGCCGCCTGCCCACCCGCCCGCCCCACTTCTGCTTAGTGTGACTTTGTAAATGGTCCAAGTCGGACCGAAACGTCGTCGTAAGCTTCTCTCTTTTATGTGCAGGTTATTTGTGTATTTTACTCAGATCAAATTTACTCCAATTTACTTTAATTTGAATTAATGGCACAGTGAGTTGTCTTTACGCTCAATTCAATAAAGAAATTCAACAATAAATGATAATTCAATCAAAAATGATAAAATGGAATCACTAAATCTTGTGCAAAATTAAAATGGACTGGGAAAGCAATTCTCTAAAAAAAAAAATAAAATAAAATGACACACAAAGAATGAAATATTATGCACAGAACACAGAAATGTAAAACTGAAATCACAGAATAATGCACTGAAATAAACTGTAGCAATATTGCAAATAATAATTACTAATCAAAAATTACTGCACAACACAACACTACATAAAAAATTTTTCTGAAAGAAAAAATTAATGGCAGCACAATACTTGCACAAGAGTCATTGCAGAATGAATCAACACTGCAATAAAAAAAATTGCACACAAGAAAATGCAGTTTACACAACAATAAAATAAAATTATCAAGGAATGAACTAATTGAACACATTAACTCTTAATTGCAGCTTAAGCAACACTTACTGAAAAAGCAAAAGAATGATTTACTTTAAAAAGAAGTTAAAAATTGCACTAAGAGTGAATTTCTTCAATGAAATATGAAAAATAATAGAGGCATAAAACACAAAACAGAGAAAGGTTAACACTTACAATGAGGCAGCAACACAACACATCAATATATGCACAATACTATGATAATTTTCTTGCAATAAGGTCTTGTGTTTACAAAAACTGGAAATAATTGTCTTGCTTCAGCAAAATAATGGCACTATTGTCTGTGGAAATAGGACAAATTAGAGACTGGCTAATTAAAAAGAATTAGCAAAAAAGAATGTTCAACACACAGTAAAATGGGAAATGAATTAATAAAAAAAGAATCAGCAAGAATACACAAATGCTGGTAAAAAAAATTACTGAGACAAAACTGAGTTGTGATGCAGAATATAAGATAACAGTTACTGAATTACTTTGCTTCATAATTTACTGGGCAAGGAACACAGTACTGTGAACACACGATAATTGTGAAGTGTAAAAACAAGTTTATACTGATTATGTATTGGACACAACAGGGAAAGATGTTAAAGTACTTACTTCAAGTATATATATAAAAAGGAGCACAACAAAACAGACATGAAAATAAAGCACGAAAATTTAAACACTGAAGAGAGAAGAAAAAAATATTGCAACAGAATGTAATCAAGAGTCACTGAATGTCACTAAGAAATCACTGAGAACAAAAAGAGTCTCCACACTCGCAAATGTCTCTATAAAAAGATTATTATCACTGGAGCGATGTGATGTCAATGGAGAATGAGGTGATGGTGGAGTCTCGTCGCTGTCGACGTTCTCTACTGCTCTCAACACGTCGATGTCTCGAAGAATTTCCACTTAAACTTGAGGAGCTCACATAGCAAGGCTTTTCTCATTGGCACACAGGTACGATGAAACAGTCTTGTGTCTTGACCCGCTATGTGAGCCATAAAATAAGGTGCTAGTACCCGATATAAGGATGAAAACAATAGTGATGGGAAGGTGTGGGTGAGTGAGGCAGCGCGCTGGGACACTGGTGGCTAGGCCTACTGGATAAGCAGTGTAACCCACGTGCTCTGGGTACGCCCACACTAGGCACAAAAATATTCTAAGTCAGGCTAGGTTAAAAACCCACAAAATACCACAACACTACAGGGATGGTATAAGCGCTCAGAATGGCTAGAACTGAGAGCACAAAGCGATGGTGAAGGCTGGAACTCACGTGGCTTGCTTGAGTACTGGATTAGTCACCTGGGTTAGTTGGCTGGCTGGCTTGGCTTAACCCGTCAAACAGACTGGCTTGAGAACTTGTAACGATGAGCACAGCAGGGGTGGAAAGCTGGCTAGCAGGCAAGGCTGGTACTTAAGACAGGCTGGATGGCATAAGGCTTGACTCCTCGCCCACAGACTGGCTTGGCGGCTTGGCTTAATTTGCAAACCCGAGTCAACTCCTTGGAAGTAATGCAAATAAGCAAGTAAAACACTAAGACACAAAGACTGACCAGGAAGCAGGAAGCAAACAGGCTGGTGGACGCTTGCTCAAGGTAGCTGGTGCCTAGGCTAAGCCGCCATGTGGTCGACACACAGTGTCCACGGCTGATAGAAATTAATCTCCGTACATCTGCGTAAATATCAAATTTATGCGCTCACCGCTGGCACCATTTGTTGAGAGGATTCGTGGAGATATGATGGTTGGAGTTAAGCACACTTGTTGGTTAGTAACACTTATATTAGCAGTGTGAGAGGAAGAGGAGCCCAGACTGCCGTGTTGCCTTGTTGTAGACCTAAGCGTGGAGTGGGGGAGAGGCAAGGAGCCCAACCCTAACACGAGGCATCACGTGATGTCACACATGCTAGCCACTGAGCCTAGTAAGGGGTCAACTGTGTAAAACAGTATGGATGATACTATGATACTCAGATAACATATACATATACAGGGGATCAGCAACTGTGCTGACACAGACACGAAACACACACACACTGTTAACCCTTAAACGGTCCAAACGTATATATACGTTCTCTTGCGTTGCACCCTGAATTTTTTGAGAAAAAAAAAAATTTTAATAGGAAAAAAGAGCATGTGGTACCCAGGCATCCCCAATTTTTTTTCATATGGCGAACAGTGAGTGCGCACACTCATTCTCTCATGTCTAGGTGACTCAGGCTTATCGTACCAATGTTGAATGAATGACAAAGGAAACGTATATATATGTTTGGGGCTCTACGCAAGAGAACGTGTATATGCATTTGGACCGTTTAAGGGTTAATGCTACACTTTATCGCTGGCTGGCACTAGAGCCTTTATCGACTCCTGGTGCTTTAGTATCGTACATATTGCAGAATCACTGAAAAAGGCGCATTCTCCCCTCTCTCTCTCAGCCCTTTACCAAAGGGCTGGGTGTGCCCATGGTGGCTTATTTAGCAGTTGCAAGCACTAATAAGAATGGGATATATCGTATGAACACATGGGATCATCCTCACAGGCTGATAAACAGTGGCACACTGGCTGTATATAGAGTATCAGAGCCGCTCAGGCTCCATGGACATGTTCCAGACGAGTGACTTATACTGAGGTCAGTGACGATCATCAAGCCAATATTTTGAAGAAAAAACCTTACTTATTCCGAATATTACGTATTCTGATGATGACGTAATCCAGGGGTCCACTGTATATTCTGGGTAAGAGCTAGAATGTTTGGTACCCCTCTGCCCATACATTGTAGACCTTACCAACCTTCATCCATCCCTTCAAACACATACCCTCACCCAGCTTCACCCATCTCCCCTCACTCACATGCCGTCAATCTCCTGCCCATACGCTGGAGGGGGGATGACTTTTGAGTGGCATCTTCACAGCATTAGGCTCACATCTTCACTCAACATCAGGCTTGCACCTTCACCCAACATCAGGCTTGCACCTTCACCCAACATCAGGCTCACACCTTCACCCAACATCAGGCTCGCACCTTCACCCAGCTCCATCTTCACCTACCCTAGCCTTCATTATCAGGCTCTGCTGACACTTGTCCCAGACCCCACCTCTATCTACCCTCACCTCATCTTCCACAGTTGCCCTTCACCAGCATATCCTGACCCATCTGCCCCTACCCATCCCCTTACCCACATACCCATGCCCATCTGACTATATTCTCATTGTGTGTCACATGGGATGTACAGCGAGTGAAGGGAATGCAGAAGCAGTGACAACATGTAACCACTGGCCACCGTCATTCCTCTCAGAACTTCTCTCACTCTTCTTCACCCAGTACCTCTTTGATATACCTTTGATGAGCTCCAAGAGTTTTTCTACTCCCGGAGTCCAACTATGGGCCAGGCTCGTCTGGTGGTTTGCCTGTTCAACCAGGCTGTTGCTACTGGTGGCCTGCTCCCCCACATATTCATCGCAGCCTAGTTGATCTGGCAACTGGTGAAGATACTTGTCCAGTTTCCTCTTGAAGGCCTCTACACTTGTTCCAGCAGTATTGCCGATATCTTGTGGTAAGATGTTGAATAATCTGGGGCCACGAATGTTAATTCAGTGTTCTCTTATGGTGCCCATTGCACTCCTCCTTCTCACTGGGTTTATTTTGCACTTCCTTCCATATATCTCACTCCAGTATGTTATGGCAGTGTGCAAATTTGGGACAAGGCCATCAAGTGCTTTCTAGGTACATATATATTATCATTTATCTCTCTCTGCTCCACTGAGTACATATTTAAGACTTTAAGGCATTCCCGGTGATTTAAATGCTTTATTGGCTCTATGCAGGCTGTCAGCGATCTCTGTATTTGTTCCAGCTCTGATATTTCTCCTGCCTTGAATGGGGCTCTGTGAGGGAAAAGTTCAATAGATAGGAGTAGCGAGGGAGTATATAGCAACAATAGTTTCATTGCCGGCTACTTGTTAAGGTAGGGTAAGTCCAGCTCTTGCTATTCCCCCCCCTTTTTCCCCCCTCCCCGAAAGTGATAGTTTGATTGCCAGCTGCTTGTTAAGGTAGGGTCAGTCTAGCTCCCGCTATCCCTTCCCCTCCCTCTTCCCCCCCCCTTCCCCGAAAGGTGACGTGTGGGGCTCCGGCCAAACAGTAATCACTCGACTCACAGTTCCCAGCACTACTGTAAGTACATGCCTGCTCATATTCTAGTGGACTTATTGGTTGAAAGCTTCACTTTTGACCAATAATAAACTTAGTCCTTTCAGTCTTGCTCTATGTTGAATGTCTTAATAACCACCACGTCTTTTAGGTATTGTACTTATCATGGAGAGTGATTTCTTAAGCAGTGGGTAACCTGTCTCTCTTTCCAGCTTGGAATGACAGAATGGGTCACCTGCCAACCAATGAGTAGAATTGAAGGAGACGGACTAACGTCCTGAGACGTCCCATGTTTTATCTACTTGCCTGTGCACGTGTATGAAGTTGCAGGACATAACCCCTCATCATTGCAGCGGTAAAGAACCTGCTTTCCTGTCATCTGGATAGATTATTTACGGCTATAGACTCTGTGAAGAACGAGCCGGTGGGTTGTCACCAACACCTGCGTACCCCCCCAACATCATCAGCAACGGCTACGATTTCAACAACACGCAGTGTCACCAACACCAGACACCCAAGTTTTATATATATTAGCGTTGAATTCAGATATTTATATTTTTCATTTTTCATTTTCTTTAATGTAGGATCAATATTTCATATTTAAGTGTTTTATATTTTATATTTCCTAAATAATAAGCGTTTATGTTTGTCAGTTTTTGTTCTTTTTCTATGCATTAATTTTCCTGAGGAGGGGCCAGCCTTAGTAATACTGACTGAAGTTGTTACAGGGCTGAGTAAGCCTTCACAAGTGGCGACCTTGCCAGGATCAACTCGGCTGAATCAAGATTCAACACCATCTCGAATCTACCATTGGAACTTCAATGCCGCATACCACAGACGATTACCACCAGCCATGAGTAATCATTCTCTATGGTAGGACTACAGTACTGGTATTTAAAAGATTTGGTGATTGTTATAGTCTCAATTTATTGTAAGTCAAGTCAAGGCAGGAATACTAGTTAATTCTGCCACCTATTTTTGTGTGAGCTTGAAACACTTTGGAGGATTAGACTCTAGGGACCCGAGATTTTCCAGTGACAACTTGTTTCATTGAGCTCTTTATTATATCAAGGGAACTGTCGTAGGACACTCTTGATTTGTTGGTGAGAAGGTTGGATGGTCAAGGGACCCCATTCTACTTGCTGTTTGCTCGGAGCCGGCATAGAACCCTTCGTTTTCATTAATACATATTGTTTAATTGAAGTAGGGATCGAGCCCTCTGGTTTATTTACAGTTTGAGCGAAGCAGGAATTGAACCCTCCGTTTTCTTTGATACCCATTTCATTTTTCCCCTGGTAGTTTAAGTTATTCTTGCAATTATGGAGGAATACCAGTTTTGGATGAATGCTGGAAGTAAGTTAGGAATAACAGGGAAAAATTTAGAATCTTTCATTAGTGCTAAGATCCAGGAAAGAATTGAAAGAGAGAGAATTGAGAGAGAAGAGAGACAGTTAGAAAGGGAAAGACAAGAGGAAAAGGAGAGAGAGAATCGAAAGAGAAGAGAAAAAGGAGAAAGAGAACCTTGAAAGACAGGAGTAAAAGGAGAGAGAGAGAATTGAAAGAGAAAACCAAGATAAACAGTTAGAGAGAGAGAGAAGACAAATAGGAGTGTGATAGACTTGATCGTGAGGAGAGAGCTAGAGTACGTGAGGAACAAGTTAAAGTAAGAGAACTTGAGGAAAGAGCAAAGGATAGAGAAGTTGAGGAAAAAGCTAGAGAACATGAGGAAAAAGCTAGAGAACATGAGGAAAAAGCTAGAGAACGTGAGGAAAAAGCTAGAGAACTTGAGTTAAGAGAGAGAGAAAAAGATCGCGAGCTCGAAAAAGCTCGCCTTGAATTAGAGAATAAAAAGTTAACTCTTACACAACAACAATTAGAGGAAGGAGTAATTGAACATCATGCAGCTAGTGCACATATTCCAACACCTAATTTACCTCCCTTCACAGAGGGTGAACATATTACTTCATACATTATCAGGTTTGAAAATACCGCTACCCTCTGTGAATGGCCTGCTGACACCTGGGCTACCAGGTTTGGAATGTTATTTTCTGGTACAGCTTTGAATATCTATGCAACTTTGTCGCAGGATATCACATGTAATTATAACCTACTGAAGAAGGCAATCCTTAAAGAATATCAAAAAACCACAAATTCTTACAGGAAAGATTTCAGGTATGCCACCTTACAGCATGGCCTAAATTTTCAGCAGTTACAAGTAACACTCTTTCGTTTGTTCGACTTTTGGATAGAGAGTTCAGGAATTGATCACAGTTATGAATCTCTTAGAGACTTCATGGTTGCTGACCAGTTCCTGACAGCCTTTCCTTACCAGATAAGAACATTCATTAGAGAACGTAACCTGATTAAAGCTGATGAAGTTGCTGAGGCCGCTGACTTGTATGCTGAGGCTCACATTTCCTATAAAAACCTAAAGGGATCGAACCTTAAGGGCAATGGTTCACCTGAACCAAAGATTAAGAAGCCTACAGTAAAAGCAAAGTCACCAGCTATTATACCAACATGTCATCGGTGTGGTGGTATCGGACATAAACGTCCAGATTGTCCTTCCAAGAAAATAGAGAAAGTTGGAAGATGTTTTGTTGACGGTAATGACCAAGCACCCTTCTGTTCAGGAGCAGTTAATGGTATAAAAGTCTCAGATATATTACGTGACACTGGATGTACGTGCATCGTAATTTCGGTCAAACTGTTCCCTTACTTTAAAACCTCTCGTGTGTTCTCTATTCTTTCAGATTGCTTGGGTCGTGAAAATACTTTCCCTACAATACGTTGTTACTTGAAAACTAAATGGTTCACCGGTTGGACTAATGCGGTACTAGCCCCAATTACTTGTTCTATAATAGTGGGTAACATTAAAGGTGCCGTTCTTCCTTCAGAGGCGGATCTTTCGTCACCACCCGTGGATCTAAGTTTTCCAGCTCTTCCTCCTTGCAAGTTAAATAAGCCCCTTAACAATTCCGCACCGGAAGCTGCATTGTCTTGTACTGTTCATTTGGGGGTGGAAACAGATGATACTGCTCTCGACAGTGAGGTAGCAGGATCACCTGTCCACTCGTCGGGTGAAAGTAAGGGTATTGCCTCCGGCACTCTCAATGTCTTGACTAGGGCTCAGACCATAACCCCGGTTTCTCCTACCTCCTCTTCTCCCACCGTAAGTCCTTTTATTTTCCCAGATTTTATGTCCAAGGATGACTTTGTCAATATACAGCGCAATTGCCCTTCACTTTGGGATTGTCATAATCAAGCTTTTAACAACAAAGTTATCCATGGGAGATACGCATCTCATAAGTTTGAATATGTTAATGGTATCCTATATAAATCTGTATTTAAATCTCATTCTTTAGTGATAGATTATTCCATCCTTGTTGTTCCTAAACCATGTCAAGAGACTGTTCTTCAAATGGCTCATGATTTGCCAGTGACTAAACACTTGGCCCATCGTAAGACATGGCATAAGCTCAAGCACTCTTATTTTTGGCCAAGCATGTATTCTTAGGTTACAAAGAAGTATAGTTCTTGCAATAGGTGTCAGGTGCTTACTGCACAAAATACACACACTCCTAGATCCTGTATATGTATTAAATCTAAAACTTCCCTCCTGCAGAAACGAGATACTCCACCATAGAAAAGGAATGTTTGGCCCTTGTATGGGGTATCTCCAAGCTTAAATTTTATTTACTGGGAAAAGAATTCATTCTAGAAACGGATCACAAACCTTTGATATACCTAGAAACTTTTAAGGGAACCAACAGTCGCCTCTTGAGGTGGACATTGGCTCTCCAAGCTTTTAAGTTCCATATAGTGTATATCAATGGTTCATCCAGTTATTTCTCTGACTGGTTAAATCGTGACAATCAGTAGAAGATTTGTTGTCTTACGCGACTTCCACGTGTTAGAACTCTTTCCTCACCTATTCTTCTTATACTCCTTGACTATAAGTCTTGGTTAGGGGAGTGTGAGGGAAAAGTTCAATAGATAGGAGTAGCGAGGGAGTATATAGCAACAATAGTTTCATTGCCAGCAACTTGTTAAGGTAGGGTAAGTCCAGCTCCCGCTATTCCCCCCCCTTTTTCCCCCTCCCTGAAAGTGATAGTTTGATTGCCGGCTGCTTGTTAAGGTAGGGTCAGTCTAGCTCCCGCTACCCCTTACCCCTTCCTCTTTCCCCCCCCCGAAAGGTGACGTGTGGGGCTCCGGCCAAACAGTAATCACTCGACTCACAGCTCCCAGCACTACTGCAAGTACATGCCTGCTCATATTCTAGTGGACTTATTGGTTGAAAGCTTCACTTTTGACCAATAATAAACTTAGTCCTTTCAGTCTTGCTCTATGTTAAATGTCTTAATAATCACCACGTCTTTTAGGTATTGTACTTATCATGGAGAGTGATTTCTTAAGCAGTGGGTAACCTGTCTCTCTTTCCAGCTTTGAATGACAGAATGGGTTACCTGCCAACCAACGAGTAGAATTGAAGGAGACGGACTAACGTCCTGAGACGTCCCATGTTTTATCTACTTGCCTGTGCACATGTATGAAGTTGCAGAACGCAACTCCTCATCATTGCAGCGGTAAAGAACCTGCTTTCCTGTCATCTGGATAGATTATTTACGGCTATAGACTCTGTGAAGAACGAGCCGGTGGGTTGCCACCAACACCTGCGACCCCCCCCCCACATCATCAGCAACGGCTACGATTTCAGCCACACAGTGTCACCAACACCAGACACCCAAGTTTTATATATATTAGCGTTGAATTCAGATATCATTTGTTTTTCATTTTTCATCTTCTTTAATGTAGGATCAGTATTTCATATTTAAGTGTTTTATATTTCCTAAATAATAAAGTGTTTATGTTTGTCGGTTTTTGTTCTTTTTCTATGCATTAATTTTCCTGAGGAGGAGCCAGCCTTAGTAATACTGACTGAAGTTGTTACAGGGCTGAGTAAGCCATCACAGGCTCTCAACATCGAGTAATATTCCAAATGGGAGAGCACTAGCTATTTGAAAAGTGTCACCATTGGCATTATCTCCCTTGTTTTGAAGGTTCTCATTATCCACCCCTTTATCCTTCTGGCTGTCATGACCTTGGTCTTGTTGTGTTCTTTGAAAGAAAGGTCGCCTGACATAATTATTCCCAAGTCTTTCACGTGTACCTTTCATCCTATATGATGATCTTCTTGAGTTTTGTATACAGTGTGCCTTTTGAGTTCTTCATTCTTTCCATACCTAAGGAGCTGGAACTTACCACCATTGACTGCCGTGTTGTTCTCCACTGCCCACTGGAAAACACTGCTCATATCTTCCTGTAATTTTTCGGCATCTTCTACCAAAGTGATTTTCATGCTTATTTTAGTATCTTCTGCAAATGATGATCCAAAACTGTGATGGGTGTTTTTATCTATGTCTGCTATGAGGATAAAAAACAGCAGAGGTGCCACGAAAGTGCCTTGGGAAACTGAGCTTTTAACCTCACTGATTCTGGATTTTGCTGTGTTAACTATTATTGTTTTGTGTTACATATGTCTTAGGAACCCGAAAAGTCATCTGCCTACCTTCCCTGTAATGCCTATGGTTCTCATTTTGTGTGGAATCACTCTATGATTGCAGTTGTCAAACACCTTTGCAAAAATCTGTGTATATCTCACTTGTTAGCTCACATGCTCCTGTCCACTAACTAAAAAACTCTTACACATACATTCTCACCCACAGCATTACCAGTATGTAACAACAGTACCAGTAGGTAACAGCATTGTCCCTCTATTTCCTCATACCTGGTGTCCTCTGATTAGTAATTTATTTCATATATAACTTTTTATTTATTGCTAATGAGTTCAACTGGTATGAAATGTTCTACTACAGTTTTTCATAAACCATACCACAGGCGGGGATAGAACCCGTGATCAGAGAGTCTCAGAACTCCAGATCGTTGTGTTAGCCACTGGACCAGCTAGCCACAATACGATTCATGAATCTTATTGTGGCTAGCTGGTCCAGTGGCTAACGCGACGGTCTGGAGTTTTGAGACTCTCTGATCGCGGGTTCTATCTCTGCCTGTGGTATGGTTTGTTTGCAATCGTGTCATTACGATTTCATGAGTCGTACAGTTTTTCATCTTATGTTTATTTAATTGTTTAATATTCTCTTTACATTATTCAGCAAGGATACGGGAGCCAGGCATTGTCTCAGCTGTGCGACTACTATGCTGAGGCAGCTGTCCATGCAGACTATACCGACACTCCAACACCAGAAGCAAACCATCCAACTTTAATACATGATGATCAGGTCAGTCAAAATTGTGCCATATACAAGTGGAAAAATTAAACACAAATGCAGTATGATGCAATCATTTATTGACTATGTTTTGCCCACACAGTGGGCTTTATCAGGTCACAAACAGATCTACCTGGTTAAATAGTATATGAGTATATATTGTGTGGAGAGTCAGGTGGAGAAAGTTGGGTAGTCTGTATTTGAGACATCCTGTGCATGTCCCTTGCACGTCCTGTGCAGGTCCATCTCAAATACAACCTAGCAAACATTTTCTACCTGACTCTCCACACTGTATATACTCATGTACCCAGATACAGTGGACCCTTAACCAACGGCATTAATCCGTTCCAGAGAGCTAGCCGTTAGTCGAATTAATTTTCCCCCTAAGAAATACAAATAGAATTAATCTGTTCCAGACACCCAAAAGTATTAAACAAAATAATTTTTTTTATGCGAAATATACATTTCCCTACACAAAAATGAATGGGATATGTAAAATAAACAATAATTAAATGCCACTTACCTTTATTGTGGAGTTGTTGATGAGTGATGAGACAGTAGGAGGACAAATGATGCAGGTGTTTTATTGTTTGGAAGGGGAATCCCCTTCCATAAAGACTTGAGGTACTAAGTCCTTTGGTGGGGTTACCTCCCTTCTTGGTTTTTTAATGCCACCAAGACCAGCTTGAGAGTCACTGGACCACTGTCGCACCAAAAATTTGTCCAGAGAACTCTGTTTCTCATGTGCCCTTAGGATTTCCCTAAAATGGGACACAAGAGTGTCATTGTACATGTTGCCAATGCGGCTTGCAACTTCTGTGACAGGATAAAATTCATCTGTAAATGCTTGCACCTTTGTAAACATTGAACACATTTCCCTAACCCTTGACGAAGTCATCTTCCTCTGTCTCTCTTCCTCCTGCTCTGAAGAACATTCCTGAGATGTGATCTGTTGCTGTTGCACCTGAAGCTCTTGCAGGTCTGCAGTGGTTAGTTCTTCCTCGTCGTTCTGCACCAACTCTTCCACATCCTCGCCACAAACCTCCAACCCCAAGGACTTCCCCAATGACACAATAGCTTCCACTACTGGCATAGGCTCCTTAAGGTCAGCCCCAAACCCTTCAAAATCCTTCTCTTATACACATTGTGGCCACAGTTTCCTCCAAGCAGAGTTCAAAGTCCTGCAAATCACTCTCTTCCAACCCTTACCTATAAGGTTTATGCAACTGAGGATATTGAAGTGATCTTTCCAAAATTCTCTTAGGGTCAGTTGAGTGTCTGAGGTCACTTCAAAGCACTTTTGAAACACTAGTTTGAAATGACCTGCTGCCCATGGGCTGGAGGAGAGGAGTTGAATTAGGAGGCAAAAACTTCACTTTAACGAAACCAAACTCCCCTGCAATTTCCTTTTGCAAGTCATGAGGATGAGCAGGAGCATTGTCCATTACCAGGAGGCACTTGAGTGACAATTTCTTTTCCTGGAGGTATTTTGTCACAGTGGGGCCAAACACACCATAAAACCAGTCCAAGAAAATTTTCCTAGTGACCCATGCCTTACTGTTTGATCTCCACAGCACACACAAATTACCCTTGACACTATTATTTTTCCTAAACACACTGGGAGTTTCAGAGTGATACACCAATAAAGGCTTCACTTTGCAGTCACCACTAGCATTACTACACAACATTAATGTCAGCCTGTCTTTCATAGGCTAATGTCCTGGGAGTGCCTTTTCCTCCTGAGTAATGTAGGTCCTGTTTGGCATTTTCTTCCAAAACATGCCTGTTTCGTAACAAACACTTGTTCAGGTTTTAAGTTTTCACATATTTTTCAGCTTCTTTTTTGTCTGAACTGCCAGCCTAACCATGCCTTACCACACTGTGTATGCCACTATGATTCTTAAATCTTTCAAGCCAGCCTTTGCTGGCCTTAAATTCATCAATATCATCACTATTTTGAGGCATTTTCTTAATGAGATCATCATGCAACTGCCTTGCCTTTTCACAAATTATAGACTGAGAAACACTGTCTCCTGATAATTGTTTTTCGTTTATCCATACCAATAATAGTCTCTCTACCTCTTCAGTTATTTGCGGTCTCCGTTTTGAAAACATACTTGCACCTTTAGCAACAACAGCTTCCTTGATTTACTTTCTGTTCACCATGATAGTACTGATGGTTGAATGGGGTTTGTTGTATAGCCTTTCCAACTTGGACATATGCACTCCACTTTCGTATTTTTCAATTATCTCTTTCTTCATTTCCATCGTAATTCTCACCCTTTTTAGCACAGGTTTGGCACTAGAAGCTTTCTTGGGGCCCATGATGGCTTATTTAGTGGTTCAAAGCACTAAAAACACTTGAATAATCCAAAATATATGGCAGGTACACGTGGAATCAACCGCAACAGCTTGTAAACAATGACACACTGAGTCTTGGAGTGACTGGGCCCGCTCAGGCCATGCTCCCGCCGCATTGACATGTTCTGGATGAACGCCGTTAGAAAAGTTTTTTGCCATTGGTAGAACCATTTTTTTTTTATGCCAAAGAGCGCCATTAGACGAATTTGCCATTACTTGATGCCGCCGTTGGGCGGAGGTCCACTGTAGATCTGTTTGTGACTTGATAAAGCCTACTGTGTGGGCAAAACATAGTCAGTAAGAGATCACACTATACTGCATTTGTGTTTAATTTCTCCATCAAGCAGGTATTTTATACCTTTTGTCTCTATCATGTACAAGTATTTCTTCTTTCTTCTTTCACTGCACTGGCCATATCCCACTGAGGCAGGGTGGCCCAAAAAGAAAAGCAAAAGTTTCTCTTTTTAAATTTTGTTTTTTTCAACAAACCGGCTGTAGCCCACCAAGGCAGGGTGGCCCAAAAATAAAAGCAAAAGTTTCTCATTATAATTTTTTTTTTTTCAACAAACCGGCCGTAGCCCACCAAGGCAGGGCGGCCCAAAAAGAAAAACCAAAGTTTCTCTTTTTAAATTTAGTAATTTATACAAGAGAAAGGGTTACTAGCCCCTTGCCTCCAGCATTTTAGTTGCCTCTTACAACACGCATGGCTTACGGAGGAAGAATTCTGTTCCACTTCCCCATGGAGATAAGAGAAAATAAACTAGAACAAGACCATGTAAGAAAATAGAAGAAAACTCAGAGGGGTGTGTATATATATGCTTGTACATGCATGTGTTGTAGGTAGTAGGTTGGTAGACAGCAACCGCCCAGGGAGGTACTACCGTCCTGCCAAGTGAGTGTAAAACGAAAGCCTGTAATTGTTTTACATGATGGTAGGATTGCTGGTGTCTTTTGTCTGTCTCATAAATATGCAAGATTACAGGTAAGTCTTGCTACTTCTACTTACACTTAGGTCACACTAAACATACATGTACAAGCATATATATACACACCCCTCTGGGTTTTCTTCTATTTTCTTTCTAATTCTTGTTCTTGTTTATTTCCTCTTATCTCCATGGGGAAGTGGAACAGAATTCTTCCTCTGTAAGCCATGCATGTTGTAAGAGGTGACTAAAATGCCGGGAGCAAGGGGCTAGTAACCCCTTCTCCTGTATATATTACTAAATTTAAAAGGAGAAACTTCAGTTTTTTTCTTTTGGGCCACCCCACCTCAGTGGGATATGGCTGGTACGTTGAAAGAAGAAGAAGACATGCATGTGTTGTGTAACCTAAGTGTAAGTAGAAGTAGCAGACGTACCTGAAATCTTGCAGGTTTTTGAGACAGAAAAAAGACACCAGCAATCCTACCATCATGTGAAACAATTACAGGCTTCCGTTGTACATTCACTTGGCAGGACAGTAGTACCTCCCTGGGCAGTTGCTGTTTACCAGCTTACTACCTAGAATTTTATTAATCTTTCAACACACCGGCCGTATCCCACCGAGGCGGGGTGGCCCAAAAGGAAAAACGAAAGTTACTCCTTTTACATTTAGTAATATATACAGGAGAAGAGGTTACTAGCCCCTTACTCCCGGCATTTTAGTCGCCTCTTACAACACGCATGGCTTACAGAGGAAGAATTCTGTTCCACTTCCCCACGGAGATAAGAGGAAATAAACAAGAACAAGAACTAGAAAGAAAATAGAAGAAAACCCAGAGGGGTATGTATATATATGCTTGTACATGTATGTGTAGTGTGACCTAAGTGTAAGTAGAAGTAGCAAGACGTACCTGAAATCTTGCATGTTTATGAGACAGAAAAAAGACACCAGCAATCCTACCATCATGTAAAACAATTATGTACAGGCTTCCGCTGTACATTCATTAGCAGGACAGTAGTACCTCCCTGGGCAGTTGCTGTCTACCAACTTACTACATAGAATTTTATTAATATATTAAGTAAAATGCAATAACAGTGTCTTTTAAGGGAGGAGCGAGCAGAATCACCAACTTTTTTTTTTTATCAGATTTCATTGGGATTGTGACAGTGGATTAAGCAGCTTAAAATAATAAATCCTAACTTGTCATAAGTTTGCCTATGTTACTCAAATATAGACACCTTGTATTGTGCCAAAACAAAAGCATTCACATTGCTAAACTCAAAATTATGATGTAGTCATTTAGCCTTAATACTGTAATCTGTAAGGACTTAATGTTAAGAATTAATCTAAGTCTGCTCGAAATGCCCAGCCATGCTAGGTGTCCTAGTGGCCCCCTCTGTAATTAGTATTTTATAACATGTAAACCACAAAATACCCAAAACATGTAAACCCCACATTGTAACCATTATAGAGAATAAACTTGAAATGAATTGAATAAAAGAAAATGTTGAAGTTATTTTTTTTTTTAGAGGAGGAAAATATCATTAACAAAAAGTTGTTTACAATATGGCAAATCCTCTCTGCATGTTTGTAGAACCATCATTCCTCAATAACGTCTGCAAAAATCATAACAATCCAGTGAATACTTATTGCAGGAGATGGATTACAATGTCAACTTATTACTGAGTTTTTTTATTTTTTGTGTGTGTGAAACTCTAGGGAAGTGGCGTGCCAACTTTTGGCGTGCTACACTCCTCCTACCTTCTCTACAGCCTGCCAGCTACGGAGGTACTTACTGTCTGCTCTCCACACACTAGCCAGCACACAAGTTGCCATGTAGAGTATTTACGATGAAATAATCATAAAAATCATAATTTTGGGAGGAAAAAAAAATGCTAATTGCCAACATGTATTTTTGCTGACAGCAGAACAAAAAAAAATACATTTAATGAAAAACATACTTATAAATATGATAGAAACAAGCTGATTACATCAAAATGTTGCCAGAATTTTGCACTATTTTTCAGTAAGGAAACATTTTTTCCATAATTTTTCAATTTTAATGACCTGATCACTAAAAAAAGGCTCGCCCCTCCTTTAAAGCAAGTGGTAAATTCTAAAATTGATTTGTTTAAAAAAATAATCCAACAGGACACTTGAAGAATACGTTTGGTAGCATATACATGCATATTGACTCAGGAAATTGTAATGACATGATTGCGAACAAACCATACCATGGATGGGGATTGAACTCATGGAGAGTGAGTCGTAAAACTCCAGGCCTGCACGTAACCAGCTGGCCCAGTGGCTTACTCGCTGGCCTGGAGTTTTATGATTCACTCGCCATGAGTTCAGTCCCCACCCGTGGTATGGTTTTTTTTTTTTTCATGCATATTGGCCAGCAGATGATGCTTTACTCAAAACATTGACACTTGGATGAGCATTGAGGGAAATGTACAAGCCATCCTAACAGTATAAATTCTAATAAATTCATTCATGCTTGAACAGTATGTGGAAAAGCCGGCAATAAATCATGAACAGTGAAGCCAGGGTATTTTACTGAATCATTAATGGTGTTATTATTGTGCACGATGTCAGTTATTGCAGGAGAGTATTATGCATGAGCCAGATTACTCTGATGGCTGAAAATTTTGTTTTGTTTATAGTAATAAATTCACTTTTAATCATACATGAAGGAGAGTAAGATTATTTATAGTTTGCTAATAGGTTGGGTTGTTAGAAGAGAAGCTTGGACCCAATACCCAGCCCTTGTCCCTGCTTCAGTCGTTGTCTGAGCGACCACCTGAGGCTCTCCATTACTTGGGTGTGTCTTACGGTGCCACTCAACAACTACTCTCATTCTGGAAACGTGCTGGTTTCTCTCCGGTATATCTGAGGTCAGTATATATACCCCATCCTGTAAGTTATCACAGTTGAATACTTTTAGTAGTGTATATATATCATATATATATCCCATCCTGATTAATTATCCACAATATACCCCATCCAGTTTAATTACCTTCAGTAGTGTTTGTGTTATGTTAGATATGTAGTAGAGACTTATGAAAACATAGCAGCAATAAATATTGTATTCCTTGACCCGGCACTGCTCCTTCATTTGTTGTTGGTTCTCTAGCTCTTATCTTCTCATTTATGTTTTCTTTGTCTATTATTTTTATATTTATAGAGCTATCCTTTGGCATGTGTAACTCGTTCAGGGTTTCTTACATACTAGTATGGCTTACGCACCAGGGTTTTTGACGTACTAGTATGCCTAAATTCTAGCGCCCTCAAATCTAGTGAGAGAAAGCTGGTAGGCCTACATATGAAAGAATGGGTCTATGTGGTCAGTGTACGCAGTATAAAAAAAAATCCTGCAGCACACAGTACGTAATGAGAAAAAAAAATTTGACAGTGTTTTTGGTTTAAAACCGTGACTTTGCTCTGTATTTTCGTATAGTATTTATGATGGTATTCTAATTTTCCTGGCCTCATTTTATAGAATGGAAGACATTACAGAAATTGAGACGATTTTGATTGGTTTTACAATGAAAAGTACCTTAAAATTGAGCTCAAAGTAGCAGAAATCTTCAATTTTTGCCAAAGATCAAAAATAAACAAATCATGCTTCGCATCCAATACACGTCAACTGGTGAGTCTAACATTCTTTCACAAGTGCGCTGATATTATTTATACCATTTCTACACTAATGCAGTAGCCTGCATAACAGTAAATCTTCTATTTTTTGTGAGAATAAAAATTCAAAGTGGAAAGCAAAAGAATGTAAGAGGGGCATGGGGATGTGACTAATGAACAGAGGAAATGTTATTTTAGTGCCAGGAATGTCTTTCTTGTTTATTCTGGACCCTATTTGGAGATTGGATAGTTGAAATTGGTAAATGGGCGGTTTCTTGTACTCATTCGATAGAAAAAATGGAGTTCTAGCGAAATAGTTATGATTTTTGTTGACTAGCACACTGTAATTGGCCAAAAATAGAGCTCAAAGTGGGCAAAATCGCCGATGCGTAAACATTGTCGAGACCGCTAACTTTGTGAGAGCATAATTCCGTAAGTTTTCCATCAAATTTCATACTTTTGGTGTCATTATGATCGGGAAAAGATTCTCTAAATTTCATGTGAAAAAATAATTAGTTTTTTTGTTTGAAAATTTGTCGACCCTGAGAACAAGTCTGGGAGAGGGCCTGGCGACTCTGAAAGGGTTAAATAAAAATAGCAAATTGGCACCTACATAGGTCATTAGTATAGCAGGAAGGAAACTAGAGATGGGTGAGCATTAGATGAATGAAAGGCAGAGCTAGAAATCCTGTTTCCTCTGAGGTAAAAACCAATGATCATTCCTCTCTTGGTCCTGGCATCGTGGTTCAATTTTTTTTTTTTTTCAACAAGTCAGTCGTCTCCCACTGAGGCAGGGTGACCCAAAAAAGAAAGATAATCCCCAAAAAGAAAATACTTTCATCATCATTCAACACTTTCACCTCACTCACACATAATCACTGTTTTTGCAGATGTGCTCAGAATACAACAGTTTAGAAGCATATATGTATAAAGATACACAACATATCCCTCCAAATTGCCAATTCCCAAACCCCTCCTTTAAAGTGCAGGCATTGTACTTCCCATTTCCAGGACTCAAGTCTGGCTATATAAAAATAACCGGTTTCCCTGAATCCCTTCACTAAATATTACCCTGCTCACACTCCAACAGCTCGTCAGGTCCCAAATACCATTCGTCTCCATTCACTCCTCTCTTACACGCTCACGCATACTTGCTGGACGTCCAAGCCCCTCACCCACAAAACCTCCTTTACCCCCTCCCTCCAACCTTTTCAAGGACGACCCCTACCCACCCTTCATTCCCCTACAGATTTATACGCTCTCCATGTCATTCTACTTTGACCCATTCTCTCTAAATGACCAAACCACCTCAACAACCCCTCTTCAGCCCTCTGACTAATACTTTTATTAACCCTTTCAGGGTTTCAGACGTACTAGTACGGCTTATGCACCAGGGTTTTTGACGTACTAGTACGCCTAAATTCTAGCGCCCTCAAATCTAGTGAGAGAAAGCTGGTAGGCCTACATATGAAAGAATGGGTCTATGTGGTCAGTGTGCGCAGTATAAAAAAAATCCTGCAGCACACAGTGTGTAATGAGAAAAAAACTTTGACCGTGTTTTTGGATTAAAACAGCGAATTTGCACTGTATTTTCATATGGTATTTGTTGTTGTATTCTAGTTTTCCTAGTCTCATTTTATAGAATGGAAGACATATTACAGAAATTGAGATGATTTTGACTGGTTTTACAATGAAAAGTACCTTGAACTCCAGCACCACTTGCTTTAGCGATGAATATGGGGAATAGATTTTTGCTAATTTTACTGTAAAAAACCTTAAGACGCCTATAACAATTGGTGCCATTTACTGGATACCCCACACAAACATCCCAAATTTCAGTGAGAAATTAAAGGCACTAATAACAAACAGACAAATGAATGAGCACCACCTTCTCTTAGCTGGAGACTTCAATATCAACCTTGGCCTACTAGATGATCAGCCTGTAACTGATTTCATCAACAATATGAACAACACACTTCTCATACCAACAATAACTAAACCAACCAGGCTCACTGAGACAAGTGCAACCATAATAGACCACATATGGACCAATATACTAGACCCCCTTAAATCAGGAATAATCACAGACAGCACTACAGACCACTACACTACCTTCCTCTTAACAAACATTAGTAAACCACCACTGGAATACAACAAGGTTTCATTTAGAATCCATGACGAGGCCTCAATAAGGAAGTTCACAGCAGACCTAGAGACTGTTGACTGGCCTACAGAATTCTCCAAGGCCACTGGTATTGACGATTGGACAGACATTTTTTTTAACAAATTACTTAGACTATACAACAAATATTGTCCTATAAAAATGAAACAGATCACGAATAAACGGCTCGGTTGCCCATTTCTAACCAGCAGCATTCTGAAATCCATTGATAAGAAACACCAATGTGAAAAGCAATATAGACTTTGCTTAATACACAAAGATATTCTTAAACACTATTCATCAGTTCTCACCAAAGTAATAAAGAAAGCCAAACAACTGTACTAAGCAGATTCACTGACACAAGAGGAGATATAAAAAAGACCTAGAAAACACTCTCTCAGATTCTGGGCACCCACAAACTGAAAAAAAACAAGAATATTGTCCTAACTAAACCTAATGAAACACCACTGCATCCCACTGAAACAACTAACAAGATAAACGACTTCTTCTTAACCATAGGATCTAATCTTGCCAGTAAAATCCCATGAACCAATGCCCATGCCGGGGACTATCTAGATGGGAATTTCCCAAATTCATTCTATCTTGTACCAACTGAGCCCACCGAAGTCACTGAGATTATAAAGTCACTTAAAAATAACTCAGGGAACTTGTCTCATGTCCCACCATTATTGTACAAGCGAGCGGCTCATGTCCTTTCGCATGCTATTTCATTACTTTTTAACAAGTCACTAGAAACTAGCACCTTCCCGAAACTACTCAAGACAGCAAGGGTTACACCAATGCATAAAGGTGGTGACCCTACAGATGTAAATAACTATAGGCCAATATCAAACTTACCATTGCTATCCAAAATCTTCGAGAAACTCATGCACAGGAGACTGTATTCATTTATAACGGCACAAAACATACTCAACCCCTGCCAATTTGGATTCAGGAAAAATAAAAGCACTAATGATGCAATTGTAAAAATGCTAGATCTGCTTTACACAGTATTGGAAAATAAGGAATATCTGCTAGGAATTTTTATTGACCTAAGAAAAGCTTTTGACACAGTTGAAAATGGCATCCTACTCCATAAACTTGACCATTATGGTATGAGAGGCCATGCACTTGCATATTTCAAATCCTACCTTACTAATAGGTATCAGTATGTCACCATTAAAGACACAGCCTCATCAATAAGGCCACTTGATACTGAAGTTCTGCAGGGAAGTGTCCTTGGACCCCTGCTCTTCCTCATTTACATCAATGATCTTCCAAACGTATCCCAACACCTGAAACCCATTCTCTTTGCTGACGACATGACTTATGTCATCTCTCACCCTAATCTTGCCACCCTCAACACCATTGTTAATGAGGAGCTGCTGAAAATATCAACTTGGATGACAGCCAATAAACTTACACTTAACACTGACAAAACCTACTATATTATGTTTGATAGCAGAGCAGGTGCTGCACAACTAAACATTAAGATAGACAGCACTCTAATTGCCAGACATAATGAGGGCAAATTCCTAGGCCTATACCTCGACAACAACCTGAGTTTCAGCACCCATATCCAATACATATCAAAAAAAGTATCCAAAACAGTTGGGATCCTCTCCAAGATACGATACTACATGCTGCAAAATGCCCTTCTCACACTATACCATTCACTCATTTATCCATACCTCACCTATGCTATTTGTGCTTGGGGATCAACTGCAGCAATACACCTAAAGCCAATAATAACTCAACAAAAAGCCGCAGTAAGAATAATCACTAAATCCCATCCCTGGCAACGCACCCCCCACTTTTCATAGATCTAAACTTACTCCCTGTTCAGAACATCCACACTTACTACTGTGCAATCTACATATTCAGGACCTTAAATTCCAATATTAACCTTGACCCAAAATGCTTTCTTGATAGTTGTGACAGGATCCACAAGCATAACACCAGACACAAACATCTCTTCGACATTCCCCGTGTCCGACTAAACCTTTACAAAAATTCAATGTATGTCAATTGCCCTAAATCTGGAACACCCTACCTGAAAACTCTAGAACTGCAGACACATTCATCACCTTCAAAACTACCGTTAGAAAACATCTTATCTCCCTGATACACCCTGTCAACTAACTACATAAAAACCACCTGGTGGTTCACACTTGCACTCACTCACCCATTTGACTATAAGCACAGAAATACGTATCTTAATCTTAAAATAATGATTCCTAACTAGCCACAAGTTTGCCTGTGATACTCCAATATAGAAACTATGTATTGTGCCAAAACAAAAGCATTCACATTGCTAAATTCACAAACTAGTATTTAGTAACTTAGTATTTAGTCACTTAGTATTTAGTCAACTTACTCCACAATTTGTAATAACGTAGGGTTAAGAATTAATCCAAGTTTGCCCGAAATGCCTAGCCATGCTAGGTGTTCTAGTGGCCCCCTTTGTAATTAGTACATATTTTATTACATGTAAACCACACATTAACCAAAATCTGTAAACCCCACATTGTAATCCTTATAGAGTATAAACTTTGATTTGATTTGATTTGAAATTGAGCTCAAAGTAGCAGAAATATTTGATTTTTACCAAAGTTCAAAAGTAAACAAATCATGCTAAGCGTCCAATACACGTCAACTGGTGAGTCTAATAATCTTTCACAAGTGCGCTGATATTATTTATACCATTTCTAAACTAATGCAGTAGTCTGCATGACAGTAAATCTTTTATTTTTTGTGAGAATAAAAATTCAAATTGGAAAGCAAAAGAATGTAAGAGGGGCGTGGGGATGTGACTAATGAACAGAGGAAATGTTATTTTAGTGCCAGGAATGTCTTTCTTGTTTATTCTGGACCCTATTTGGAAATTGGCATCTTTTGAAATTTGTGTAAAATTGGCAAAAATGCTAAATTCTGACCACTGTATTGGATAGTTGAAATTGGTAAATGGGTGGTTTCTTGTACTCATTCGATAGAAAAAATGTAGTTCTAGCGATAGTTATGATTTTTGTCGACTAGTACACTGGAATTGGCCGAAAATAGGGCTCAAAGTGGGCAGAATCGCTGATGCATAAACATCGTAGAGACCGCTAACTTCACGAGAGCATAATTCTGTAAGTTTTCTATCAAATTTCATACTTTTGGTGTCATTATGATCGGGAAAAGATTCTCTATCTTTTAATATGAAAAAATAATTTTTTTTGTTTTTGAAAATTTGGGCGATCCTGAGAACAAGTCTGGGAGAGGGCCTGGGAACCCTGAAAGGGTTAACTCCACACCTCCTAATTTCCACACTCTGAATTTTCTGCATAATATTTACACCACACATTGCCCTTAGACAGGACATCTCCACTGCCTCCAACCGCCTCCTCGCTGTGGCATTTACAACCCAAGCTTCACAACCATATAAGAGTGTTGGTCCTACTATACTTTCATACATTCCTTTCTTTTCCTCCATAGATAACATTTTTTGTCTCCACATATACCTCAACGCACCGCTTGCCTTTTTTCCTTCATCAATTCTATGATTAACCTCGTCCTTCATAAATCCATCCGCTGACACGTCAACTCCCAAATATCTGAAAACATTCACTTCTTCCATACTCCTCCTCCCCAATTTGATATCCAATTTTTCTTTATCTAAATCATTTGATACCCTCATCACCTTACTCTTTTCTATGTTCACTTTCAACTTTCTACCTTTACACACACTCCCAAACTCGTCCACTAACCTTTGCAATTTTTCTTTAGAATCTCCCATAAGCACAGTATCATTAGCAAAAAGTAACTGTGTTAATTCCTATTTTGTATTTGATTCCCCATAATTTAATCCCACCCCTCTCTCGAACAACCTAGTATTTACTTCTTTTACAACCCCATCTATGAATACAGTGGACCCCCGCATAACGATTTTAATCCGTGCAAGAGGGGTAATTGTTATGCGAAATAATCGGTATGTGAATGAATTTTCCCCATAAGAAATAATGGAAATAAAATTAATCCGTGCAAGACACCCAAAAGTATGAAAAAAAAAAAAATTTACCACATGAAATATACATTTTCCCACACACAAAGAGAAGGATACATGCACAATAGTAGAGTAGTACATGCACAGTATATATTGTGCATGTACTAGTCTACTAAATGAAGAATAAATGACACTTACCTTTATTGAAGATGCAGCAATGACTGATGAGACACTGTGTCCTGGGAGTGCCTTTTCCTCCTGAGTACTGTAGGTCCTGTTTGGCATTTTCTTCCAGAACAGGCCTTATCACACTGTGTATGCCACTACGATTCTTAAATCTCTCAAACCAACCTTTGCTGGCTTTAAATTCACCAATATGAGCACTAGTTCCAGGCATTTTTCCCTGTTCACCTGGGTGTTAGTCGACTTGTGTGGGTTGCATCCTGGGAGACAAGATTAAGGACCCCAATGGAAATAAGTTAGACAGTCTTCGATGACACTGACTTTTTTGGGTTATCCTGGGTGGCAAATCCTCTGGGGTTAATTGTTTCTTGGTATTCTCAATAAGCCACGCCAACAACGGTGCTACAGCAGCAGCAGCAGCTGACGGTGGTACAGCAGCAACAGACGATGCTACAGCAGCAGCAGATGATGCTACAGCAGCAACAGACGATGTTACAGCAGCAGCAGACGATGCTACAGCAGCAGCAGCAGCTGACGGTGGTACAACAGCAACAGACGATGCTACAGCAGCAACAGACGATGTTACAGCAGCAGCAGACGATGCTACAGCAGCAGCAGCAGCTGACGGTGGTACAGCAGCAACAGACGATGCTACAGCAGCAACAGACGATGTTACAGCAGCAGCAGACGATGCTACAGCAGCAGCAGCAGCTGACGGTGGTACAGCAGCAACAGACGACGCTACAGCAGCAACAGATGATGTTACAGCAGCAGCAGACGATGCTACAGCAGCAGCAGCAGCTGACAGTGCAGCAGCAGCAGCAGCTGACAGTGCAGCAGCAGCAGCAGCTGTCCCACCAATAGTAGCGATGGTTGATTGGGGTTTATTATACAACCTGGCCAGCTCGGAGACACGCACTCCACTTTCATACTTATCAATGATCTTTTTCTTCATCTCTATTGTAATTCTCACCCTTATTGCTGTAGGGTTGGCACTAGAAGCTTTCTTGGGGCCCATGGTCACTTATTTTCCAGAAAAAGCACCGAAAACACTGTAATAATACGAAATATTCCGATTGTATGCTTGGATGTTACTGCGGAGGCTGGCTGGTAAACAATGCCACCGGCGGAACATGTGAGCGTGGCTCAGGCCGCACATTGGACGCGTCTCGGACGAAAATCGGTGAGCGGGTTTTTAAGCGGTATGTGAGGCAAAATTTTGGCGATTAAAGCAAGCGGTATGCGGATTAATCGCTATGTGATGCCATCGGTATGCGGGGGTCCACTGTATATTAACCCTTTCAGGGTCCGTCCCATAGATCTACGGCTTAACGTTGAGTGTCCAAACCATAGATCTACGCCAAAATTCTAGCGCCGTCAAATTTAGCGCGAAAGCGCTCTTAGGCTTACATGTGAGAGAACGGGTCTGCGTGGTGGGTGTGCGCCATAAACAAAAAATCTAGGCACCCGCATAGCATTGTGGGAACGCCGGCTCAGTTACCCTTGTTCACCATGCCTCGTCGCAAGTCAGCTCTCACTCCCCGGAAAATTGGGACTCTCCTCTTCCTATCTGATAGTTTTGACACTCATGGAAGTGGAAATGAAGACGAATTCTACGGCTTTGATCAGTTAGTGACCGAAAGGAATGACCAGGATATCGATAATAGTGCAGAAAACCCTGACGATCCTCAACCTTCTACCTCTGGTGTGGGCACTCGTGACTCACGGTCGGTTGTGCCTCAACGCAAGAGAAAACTAATATTTTTGCGTGGCCAGGCCTCTGACTTCAGTAATGATGATGATAGTGACGTGGATTGTGATTTTATTGCGCTCGACGATTATTCGAGTAGTGATAGTGAGGAATCATATTCACCAGTGAAGCGTCGGTATGTTCGCCGCCGCATGCGCTCGGGTAGTGTACCCTATGCTGTGCCCAGGGGATGGAGTACATCCCAGAGTACATCCCGTGACCCTACACCAGTTTTAGGTAGTGATAGTGAGGATGATGTGGCTACACTTGGCATGGATAGACCACAGGCATCAGTGGATGGTGGTAGTGGTGATGGTAGTGGCACCGCCATGCGTGACTCACCAGCCCACGCTGGGACCCACGCTGCTGACTCGTCAGTTCAGGGACAAAGAGGAGCGTCAGCCACCAGCCCACCACAACCACAACCACCCGCACAACCAGCCTATGATGTCCAGTATCCACCAGCAAACCGTATGTGGGATTGGCAGCAAAATCCCAATTTTGTTCCCAAGCCTCACCACTTTGATGACTCTCAAAGTGGAATTCTACCTACTTGTCCCCTTGGAACCACGGCCAATGAACTGGAATTCTTTGAATTATTCTTTGACCAGCCATTGATGGAAACTATTGTCAGGGAAAGTAATAAGTATTTTGAGTACACCATGGCAAATACGATCATATCACCACAGTCAAGACTACACAGGTGGAAAGAGACGACTGTTGCAGAAATGTATTTGCTTTTTGCAACAATAATGCTTATGCCTCATGTCTATAAGCATAATATAAAAGCATACTGGTCCACAGATCGGCTAATTTCTACCCCGGTCTTCAGTGAAATCATCCCAGTGAACAGGTTTATCTTACTGTTACGTATGTTGCACTTCTCTGACAAAACCAGGCCTGACAGAAGTGACAGGTTATATAAGATTAGAAATGTTTTCATGTATCTCAAACAAAAGTTCAGCATATACTTTTATCCATTCAAGAATGTTGTAATTGACGAGTCTTTGATTTTGTTCAAAGGTAGACTGTCATTCAAGCAGTATATGCTGAGCAAGAGGAAACGCTTTGGTATAAACCTGTTTGTACTCTGTGACTGTGACAGTGGCCTGGTGTTGGATATTGTTGTATACACAGGAAGTAAAACATTTAAAGATACCAAGATGTTATTGGGTATCTCAGGTGACGTAGTAAGAAACATGATGGCACCTTATCTTGGTAAGGGGCATACATTATATACTGATAACTGGTACACAAGCCCATTACTCAGTGATTTCATGCGAGTGAACAAGACAGATGTGTGTGGCATAGTGCGTTCTAATCGTAAACATATGCCCAGGCTCAACGCAGGTGCTCGTGGTGATGACGTGCAGGTGTTTACTGCCACTGACATCATGGCATTACGGTGGCATGACAAACGAGATATCACATTGTTGACAACCATTCACCGTAATGAAATGCAAGACAGTGGCAAAGTTGATCGAGTGACTATTGAACGTATTCAAAAACCAGTGACAGTGATTGATTATACACAAAATATGCGCTTGGTTGACAAATGTGACATGCAGATTGGTTTTGTTGACTTTGTTCGTAAGAGTTACAAGTGGTACATGAAACTTTTCTTCCATCTCATGGACATTTCAATGCTCAATGCATATAATATATACCAAATAAAGACTGGCAACAGACCACCGTATGGTGAATTTTGTTTGTCTGTTGTCAGACAGCTCATAATGAAGTACCAGGTAAGAACACCTGCTATACAACAAGGTCCTCGAATACCCAAGCGTTTGAGGAGGGAAGGTGATCATTTCATAATACAGCTTCCTTCAACTCAGAAGAAATTTGCTCAGAAGAGATGCATCGTCTGTGCACAAACAAAACGACGGCAACAAAGACGCAAAGACTCTCGGTTTATGTGTGAGGAATGTAAGGGGTTTATGTGTGAGGAATGTAAGGTACCTCTGTGCATGGTGCCTTGTTTCAAGGAGTTCCACAAGCTCCAGCAGTTCTAAAACCATGTCCAGTGATTGTAAATATGTAAATATATGATAGAACATTAGTATTATACAAGATTTGTGCATGTTTATTGTATTAAACAACAGTGGTAAACAATAATATGATAATAACTTAGTGCAGTTATTGTGTTCAATACAGTGAGTTTATATATATATATTATATACAGTATTGGTCTCTCAGGCCCCAAATGTTAGTAGGAAAAGAAAAGAAAAACCTATAAAAACCGTTAAATAATGTAATGTGCGTATGTGGAATTCGTCGATATTGCCGCCACCAGATCATTTTGGACAAACTTCTTGGCACTGTATCTCGGTAAGTACTGATCAGAAATTTTGTTTTTTGTCTTATTACCTTCACAAAAATATGCTCTTTAATTCTGTAAGAAAAAATAATTTTTTTTTTTTTTTTTTTTTCAAAATTTCTTGGACACTGGAGCACCACTTCAGATTTTGGCCTTGGACCCTGAAGGGGTTAAACAACCATGGTGACATTACACAGTAAAAGCAGGCCTGTCTAAGGCTTACTTTTACTGGGAAATAGTCTCCCTCTCTTCTACACACCCTAACCTGAGCCTCACTATCCTCATAAAAACTCTTTACAGCATATTTTCATTTTTAGTTGATTCTCTGTAAACCTTGGGAAAGTTTAGCTAACAACCCAGGTTAGCTAACAGCCCAGCTGTATCAGTGGCAGCAGAGGCAGCAAGCTCTGTCATTTTTCTCACTTGCAGAGCCCATCAATGCTGCTATGATGGCCTAATCGCAATCATAACTGCACTAATGTACGTAGAACCTGGTACGTGTGCCAGTTTGTCCTCCTAATACATCTCCTTACAAGTATCTCTTCAAACTTATTTAAACTCAGTTGTGTTAGGCCATTACCTCTCACTGTTCAACTTCCTCTCATCCTTCTCATTCCCTTCTTTTCCTCTTTTCTGATCAAACTAAAAATAAAATATATTAATTTGTCATTAAAACAGGTGCTTTCTTTCTGTTCCAACAGCCAGATGTTCAACAGGGTAACAGGAGAACAGACAGTGATAATGCTGAAAGTCTTAGGAGAGGATAAAGAGTCACGTGAAACATCATGGCTGGCTGATCTCTGGTTTGATTTCAGAAAAAGGCTAATTACTCTTCTGAGCTTCTCTTTCAAGAATTATGATTGTAAATTTGCTCTTAATATTCTTACCAACAGCATCTATAAGAGAAAAGAAGGTAAGATATAAACATTATATAATATAAATCTGTAGAGGTAATGAGCCATGAGATGTGTTTACTATATTCTTAATTTATATAGTTTCTTTTGATGTCAGTTTGGTTTAAATTAATAAGTTGCATAAGTGTAAGTAAAAAAGGCTATTGTGTTTATTGTCATGCAAAAGATGGTTAAATAATAAGTTTGTTATCATTAGATTTTGCCACCGAAGTGGCTAGTTTATTGTGCACCCCATATCCATCCTGTGGACGGTAGCGCGAGAGCATGTGGATACACAAAAGGCCTAGGAACTAGGCCCCAAAGGGTTAACAGGAATACATATGGATTTATATCTACATATCTATAGTTCACTTATCTGTTACAAGCAAATTTAGGAAATTTGCTTAGTATATCTGGTATCTTATTTTCATTAATAAGATATCTTGACATGTCACATAGGTTATTATACTGTCTGTCTCTGTATTCCTCAATAAGTGGACAATTAAGCACATAGTGTTCAAGAGAGTGACCATATGCCTGATCACATAATTTACATTTAGTTTGATCATCATCTGTGTATCTCCCAAACTGCCAGAAGTACTTGTAACCAAGCCTAAGCCTGGCCACTACAACATCAGTCAGTCTGTTCACATTGCAAGTTGCTCCATAAACATACTTATCTATGTTCATGTTATCATAGTGGGTTATAGATCTACTCAGGCTTCTAACTGCATTCCTATAACAATCGTCTTCATTATTTACTTCTCTCCTAATATTATTCCTAATGCTAGACACAGTTATACCAAAGTTATATTCTACGTTCTCCTTCTGGATACTCTTCTTGGCTAACATATCAACTTTATCATGAAGGAGTAATCCAATGTGTGATGGGATCCATAGCAATTGTACATTAATTCCTTTGTCTCTAATTTTTGAGTATCTATACCTGGCTTCCCCAATGAGCATGTTGTTGGAGTCATTATATGAGCCAAGAGCCTTCAATGATGACATAGAATCAGTAATGATGATAGAGTCAAGCTCAGTGTCATAGGTTAGCTTTAGCGCCATTAGGATTGCAAACAATTCAGTTTGCAGTGTAGACGCCCAGTTGTTAATTCTTATGCCTAACTCAACAAATTTATTATCGTTCTTAACTAGGGAGGTGGCAACAAGAGCAGATGCAACCCTGCCAGAAGACTCCTGTTTAGATCCACTAGCTAGGCGAAAAATTTCTTCTTGAGCAGTTGCTCTAACAAGAGATTTAAGGAAGGGATTACTAGCAATGAGCTTCTTGGGAGGGACTTGTAGGTATGTGATATTAAATGAACACATCTTCCATGGAGGGGTGAAATGCTCTTGTTGCCTACAGTGATACAGTTCATTGACTGGACATTTTATGGTTTTTATTTTTGTTTTCCTCTTGTATTAGAGGGTGGACAGGAGAGCAATGTGGCAGACATTGCAAGTGTATAGAATAGGTAGTAAGTTACTAAATGCTGTCTTTCTTTCACTGCACTGGCCATATCCCACCGAGGTAGGGTGGCTCAAAAGGAGAAATAAAAGTATCTCCTTTTACATTTAGTATTACTGTATATGCAGGAGAAGGGGTTACTAGCCCCATGCTCCCAGCATTTTAATCGCCTCTTACAACATGCATGGCTTAGGAAGGAAGAAGTCTGTTCCACTTCCTCATGGAGTGTTTAACATATTTATAGATGGGCTTATAAAAGAGGTAACTACTAGGGTGTTGGGGAGAAGGGTGGGATTAAATTATGGGGAATCAAATACAAAATGGGAATTGACACAGCTACTTTTTGCTTTTGGGAGATTCTAAAGAAAAGTTGCAAAGGTTAGTGGACAAGCTTGGGAGGGTGTGTAAAGGAAGAAAGTTGAAAGTGAACGTAGATAATAGTAAGGTGATAAGGGTATCAAATGAGTTAGATAAAGAAATATAAGAACATAAGAAAGAAGGAACACTGCAGCAGACCTATTGGCCCATGCAAGGCAGGTCCAAGTCTTCCACCAGCTTAAGCCAGTGACCCAACCTTGTCATGTCAGGTCACATTCACTTAAGGAGAATGGCATCAGACATATTAGCACAAGTTAGTCAGGTCCAGCTCACACCCACTCATGTATTTATCTAACCTATTTTTAAAACTACACAACGTCTTAGTTTCTATGACAGTACTTGGGAGTTTGTTCCACTCATCCACAATTCTATTACCAAACCAGTGCTTTCCTATATCCTTCCTGAATCTGAATTTTTCCAACTTAAAACCATTGATGCGAGTCCTGTCTTGGCTAGATATTTTTACATCTTCTGAGGACTCCTATTATTTATGCTTCTTGATATGATGCCAAGGATTCTGTTTGCTTTATTGCAGACACTTATGCACTGTTGTCTTGGTTTTAAATTACTGTTAACCAGAACTTCCAAATCCTTTTCGCAATCAGTAATACTAAGATCTACATTATTTAGATTATACAGTGGACCCCCCGCGTTTCGGCGGCCACGACTTTCATGAAATCCGACTTTCTGCAACTTTTTTTATCAAAATATATCCTCGCAGTTCATGATTGGCCTCGTGATTTGTCTGTTGTATGGGACGCATCTGTACAGCGGGGAGCAGCTGGTCATACACAAAGGCTCTCACACAACATTCAGAGAGTCAGTGTGGCATGATTTGTGGGTGAGTGACCATCACTCCATGGGTTCATACAATGCATTTCATAATAATCCATTGTTTTTTTGTGTTTACAACTGCTAAATAAGCCACCATGGGCCCAAAGAAAGCTCATAGTGCCATCCCTTTGGTAAAGAAGGAAAGAAACACAATAGAATTGAAGAAAAAACTTGTAGCTAAGTACCAAAGTGGAGGAGGAAGAGAGAGGGAAGAATGTACCTTCTTCAGTGATTCTGCGATATGTACGATACTAAAGCAGCAGGTATCGATAAAGGCTATAATGCCAGCCAGCAATAAAGTGTAGCATTAACAATGTAGCAAGTAAGTTAAGCGATTAAGCAATAGAAAAGCGAACATATGCCGCCCTGCAATCTTCCACCACCCTAAACCTCTGCCAGCATCTCCTCCATCAAACTAACTAATTAAACTAACATCTCCATGGTAAGTGTAAATATTTCTTATTTATAAGTTAAGGTGTAAATATCTCTTATTCATAAATTATGTACATTGTTTGTGTGAATAGTGGTGGTGGCTTCTGCTGCAGCCTCCACCGCTGCTAATATGTATGGCTTCTCTCAGTGGCCCTTATAAACCCAACAACAACAACATCATCACCACTCGTACATATGGAATGACATATTTTATTAATTCTAGAGTATATATATCATGTTTCTGTGTTATTAATATTGTTTATTATGTCATATTAGATGAATTGTGATGGATAAATAACCTGTAGAGTGATATTAGCATCATAAATAAGCTGTAGAGATGATATTAGCATCATATCTATAATAAACTTGCCTCTCTCATGCCTCCTACCTGTATGCAATACAACAACAAGAATCTTCAATAAAGGTAAGTATGAAGATTGAGACACTTATGCAACATGTGGGAATCTTTATTTAGGAAACGTTTCGGCACACAGTGACTTCATCAGTCCAATACAAAGCAGAAAGGTGTAAGGAGAGGAGGAATTTGAGGTAATCAGTCCCTCAGCCTGGAGTTGATGTGTTCAGTCCATCAATCTTGTAGAATGTACAGCATAGGGTCGTAGACGTGGCTTATATACTATGACCCCGCATCCTCCTGCTTCGCCTCACCTGACTACAGTACATAAGCCACGTCTACGGCCCTATGCTGTACAATCTACAAGATTGATGGACTCAACACATCGACTCCAGGCTGAGGGACTGATTACCTCAAACTCCTCCTCTCCTTACACCTTTCTGCTTTGTATTGGACTGATGAAGCCACTGTGTAGCGAAACGTTTCCTAAATAAAAATTCCCATATGTTGCATAAGTGTCTCAATCTTCAACGTGTCAGTTTTCAAACCATTCATCACAAAGGTAAGTATGATGTTAACCCTTTCAGTGTCCACAGGCCCTCTCAGACTTGTTCTCAGGGTCCCCCAAATTTAAAAAAAAAAAATAAATAATTTTTCTTATGAAAAGATAGAGAATCTTTTCCCGATCATAATGACACCAAAAGTATGAAATTTGATGGAAAACCTTTGGAATTTTGCTCTCACAAAGTTAGCGGTCTCGACGATGTTTACGCATCGGCGATTTTGCCCACTTTGAGCCCTATTTTCAGCCAATTCCAATGTACTAGTCGACAGAAATCATAACTATTTTGCTAGAACTCCATTTTTTCTATCGAATGAGTACAAGAAACCACCAATTTACCGAGTTCAACTATCCAATAAAGTGGTCAGAATTTAGCAATTTTCCAATTTCACACAAATTTCAAAAGATGCCAGCTTCCAAATAGGGTCCTAAATAAACAAGAAAGACATTTCTGGCACTAAAATAACATTTCTGCTGTTCATTAGTCACGTCCCCAGGCCCCTCTTACATTTCTTTTGCTTTCCACTTTGAAATTTTTATTCTCCCCCCAAAAAATAAGATTTACTGTTATGCAGACTACTGCATTAGTTTAGAAATGGTATAAATAATATTGGCACACTTGTGAAAGAATATTATACTCACCAGTTGATGTGTATTGGACGCTTAGCATGATTTGTTTACTTTTGAACTTTGGTAAAAATCGAACATTTCTGCTACTTTGAGCTCATTTTCAAGGTACTTTTCATTGTAAAACCAGTCAAAATCATCTCAATTTCTGTAACATGTCTTCCATTCTATACAATGAGACCAGGAAAACTAGAATACAACAACAAATACCATACAAAAATATAGTGCAAAGTCTGTTTTAATCCAAAAACATGGTCAAAGTTTTTTTTTTTCTCATTACGCACTGTGTGCTGCAGGATTTTGTTTATACTGCGCACACTGACCACATAGACCCATTCTTTCATATGTAGGCCTACCAGCTTTCTCTCACTAGATTTGAAGGCACTAGAATTTGTGTGTATTGGCAGAGAGCATGCATAGTTCCTTTGTATAAAGGCAAAGGGGATAAAAGAGAGTGCAAAAATTATAGGGGGATAAGTCTGTTGAGTGTACCTGGTAAAGTGTATGGTAGAGTTATAATTGAAAGAATTAAGAGTAAGACGGAGAATAGGATAGCAGATGAACAAGGAGGCTTTAGGAAAGGTAGGGGGTGTGTGGACCAGGTGTTTACAGTGAAACATATAAGTGAACAGTATTTAGATAAGGCTAAAGAGGTCTTTGTGGCATTTATGGATTTGGAAAAGGCGTATGACAGGGTGGATAGGGGGGCAATGTGGCAGATGTTGCAAGTGTATGGTGTAGGAGGTAGGTTACTGAAAGCAGTGAAGAGTTTTTACGAGGATAGTGAGGCTCAAGTTAGAGTATGTAGGAAAGAGGGAAATTTTTTCCCAGTAAAAGTAGGCCTTAGACAAGGATGTGTGATGTCACCGTGGTTGTTTAATATATTTATAGATGGGGTTGTAAGAGAAGTAAATGCGAGGGTCTTGGCAAGAGGCGTGGAGTTAAAAGATAAAGAATCACACACAAAGTGGGAGTTGTCACAGCTGCTCTTTGCTGATGACACTGTGCTCTTGGGAGATTCTGAAGAGAAGTTGCAGAGATTGGTGGATGAATTTGGTAGGGTGTGCAAAAGAAGAAAATTAAAGGTGAATACAGGAAAGAGTAAGGTTATGAGGATAACAAAAAGATTAGGTGATGAAAGATTGAATATCAGATTGGAGGGAGAGAGTATGGAGGAGGTGAACGTATTCAGATATTTGGGAGTGGACGTGTCAGCGGATGGGTCTATGAAAGATGAGGTGAATCATAGAATTGATGAGGGAAAAAGAGTGAGTGGTGCACTTAGGAGTCTGTGGAGACAAAGAACTTTGTCCTTGGAGGCAAAGAGGGGAATGTATGAGAGTATAGTTTTACCAACGCTCTTATATGGGTGTGAAGCGTGGGTGATGAATGTTGCAGCGAGGAGAAGGCTGGAGGCAGTGGAGATGTCATGTCTGAGGGCAATGTGTGGTGTGAATATAATGCAGAGAATTCGTAGTTTGGAAGTTAGGAGGAGGTGCGGGATTACCAAAACTGTTGTCCAGAGGGCTGAGGAAGGGTTGTTGAGGTGGTTCGGACATGTAGAGAGAATGGAGCGAAACAGAATGACTTCAAGAGTGTATCAGTCTGTAGTGGAAGGAAGGCGGGGTAGGGGTCGGCCTAGGAAGGGTTGGAGGGAGGGGGTAAAGGAGGGTTTGTGTGCGAGGGGCTTGGACTTCCAGCAGGCATGCGTGAGCGTGTTTGATAGGAGTGAATGGAGACAAATGGTTTTTAATACTTGACGTGCTGTTGGAGTGTGAGCAAAGTAACATTTATGAAGGGATTCAGGGAAACCGGCAGGCCGGACTTGAGTCCTGGAGATGGGAAGTACAGTGTCTGCACTCTGAAGGAGGGGTGTTAATGTTGCAGTTTAAAAACTGTAGTGTAAAGCACCCTTCTGGCAAGACAGTGATGGAGTGAATGATGGTGAAAGTTTTTCTTTTTCGGGCCACCCTGCCTTGGTGGGAATCGGCCGGTGTGATAATAAAAAAATAAAAAATAGTACGTCATGGACTCTGGTGCGTAAGCCGTACTAGTACGGCTGAAACCCTGAAAGGGTTAAATGTTCATTTATCCATTTTATTAGTGCATTATATTTATTTGTCATTGTTTTCTATATGTACATCTATATTTAATCTTTAAAATTTTTTTTTTTTTTATTATCACACTGGCCGATTCCCACCAAGGCAGGGAGGCCCGAAAAAGAAAAACTTTCACCATCATTCACTCCATCACTGTCTTGCCAGAAGGGTGCTTTACACTACAGTTTTTAAACTGCAACATTAACAACCCTCCTTCAGAGTGCAGGCACTGTACTTCCCATCTCCAGGACTCAAGTCCAACCTGCCGGTTTCCCTGAACCCCTTCATAAATGTTACTTTGCTCACACTCCAACAGCATGTCAAGTATTAAAAACCATTTGTCTCCATTCACTCCTATCAAACACGCTCACGCATGCCTGCTGGAAGTCCAAGCCCCTTGCACACAAAACCTCCTTTACCCCCTCCCTCCAACCTTTCCTAGGCTGACTTTTGGGTGTCTGCAACAGATTAATTGGACTTTCATTATTTCTTATGGGGAAAATGGTTTTGCCTTTTGTGAATTTCGCCTTTCAGCAGACTCTGGAACGGATTAATCACAAAACTTGGGGGTCCACTGTATGTGGTATGGTCATTTTCCTGTCCAATGTTTAGAACTTTGCATTTGTGTATATTAAACTGCATCTGCCATTTCTCCGACTACTGCATCAGTCTTTACAAATCTTCCTGGAATGCTCTTATGTCCTCGTCAGAATGAATTTGTTGGCCTATTTGGTGTCATCAGCAAACTTGCTTATATCGCTATTTATTCCTTCATCTATGTCATTTATGTAGATTGTGAACAACATGTGGCCCAACACTGACTCCTGTGGAAACTGCTCGTGACGCTTCCCCACTGCGATTTCTCCCCATTTATGCAAACTCTCTGCTATCTATCTCTATCCAGGAAAAAATGTCTCCTATTTCATGTGCCTTAATTTTACTCAATAGTCTCTGATGTGAAGTCCATATATGTACACAATATATTCATTAGCATGATCTACCTCCTTTAGAATGCTTTTGTACAGCTCATCAGGACCTGGGGATTTGTTGGGTTTTACTTTATTTGTCTAAGGACCACGTCACTTGTGACCCTTATCGTGCATAGTTTATCATCTTGTTCTACATAACTTATTATTTTTGGAATATCACTAGTATCTTCCTGTGTAAAAACTGAGAGGAAGTAAGTGTTAAAAATTCTACACATTTCCTTATCACTGTCGGTGAGCTGACCCGAGTAACTTTTGAGTGGGCCTATCTTGTCCCAAATCTTACTTCTGTATACCTGAAAGAATCCTTTTTGGGTTAGTCTTCGATTCCCTTACTCTTTAACCAAATATATTAATTTCTTAACTGCCTCTTTCCTCTTTTGATTCACCTATATATATGCCTCTCTTTTGACCACTGAGATGTTTTAATCTACTGTTTATCCATTTGGGATCATTTTTGTTTGATCTAATTTTCCTATTTGGAACATAAGTTGTCTGAGCAGCTAGAACTATGCTCTGGAAAGCATCATATTGGCAACCATCACCACCTACCCTACCCATAGTTAGGTCATTCCAGTTCAGCCCACCCAGATAATTTCTCAGTCCTATGAAATTAGCCAGGTGGAAGTCAGGGACAGAGACTTGATTGCCATTATATTAAAACTGAGTGATTTGTGATCACTTTCCCCAAGCTCATCATTAACCTCAAGATTATTAATTAGTGATTCCCTGCTGGCAAGAATCAAGTCAAGCAGATTATTTTCTCTAGTTAGTTCTGTCACAGACTGTTAAAAAACAATCCTGAATCGTGTCAAGAAAGTCGTTTGACTCTAAATTTCATGTTAAATTGCTCCATTCAGTTTGTCTAAAGTTAAAATCACCCAGTAGCACAACATTTTCATGTGTACATACCTTACGAATTTCATCTCATAGAAGTTTACTGTACTCCCTATCAAGGTTTGGAGGCCTGTAAATCACACCCATGATTAGTTTTTCACAGCCCTCGAGAAGCTGTAACCAAACAGATTCAGTGGCTGACACTTCTAATTTTATATATTGTCTAACACAACAAATATTTGATATCACATTGGAGGGAGGGAGTATGGAAGAAGTGAATGCATTCAGATATTTGGGAGTTGACTATAGAACTATAGTCAACCATAGAACTATAGTTAACTATAGTTCTAACCACATCACCAGAGATGCCCAATAACTTCCTGGTATTTTGCAATGTATAACTTCCAGTGTACACAGTAACATCCAATACCAGACCACTGTAACAATCACAAAGCACAAACAACTTTATACCAAAGCGTTTCCTCTTGCTTGGTATGTACTGCTTGAAACAGAGTCTTCCTTTGAACAGAATCAAAGACTCGTCAATTAAAAGCTTCCTGAAGGGATAAAAATACATATTGAATTTCTCTTTCAGATACACAAACACATTCCTAATCTTATATAACCTGTCGTTTCTGTCAGGCCTGGTTTTGTCTGAGAAGTGAAGCATACGTAATAGTAGCACAAATCGATTCACTCCCATTATATCACTGAAACCTGGGGTTGCAATCAGGCGGTCTGTTGACCAGTAGGATTTCACACTGTGCTTATACACATGTGGCATAAGCATTATTATGGCAAAGAAAAGATACATCTCAGCCACAGTTGTCTCCTTCCACTGGTGTAGACGTGATTTTGGTGAAAGTATTGTGTTTGCCATGGTGTACTTGTAGTATCTGTTGCTTTCCCTGACAATAATTTCCATCAGGGGTTCGTCAAAGAATAACTCAAAACATTCCATTTCACTGGCATTGTTTCCCAGTGTACAACATGGCCGTATTCCACTTCGGCTTTCATCAAGCTGGTTGGGATTTGGAACAAAATTGACAGCTTCCTGCCAATCCCAGGTGCAGTCTGCTGGTGGGTACTGGACATTGACAGGTGGTTGTGGTTGTGGAGTTCGTGGTTGTGGCTGTGGAGGCTGGTGTGGTGGGTGAGTGGGTGGGGGATGGTGACCTTTGTTGTAGGTCAGCTGAGGCAGCGGCGTTGGTGGCAGAGTGGGTGGCAGCATGGCCCACTGCTGGTGCCTCATGGCCGGCACCACCACTACCACCACCATGCACATTTTCCATCCCAATTGCAACACTATCATTGTCATTTTCACTGTCTGTTCCTGTTGTACAGCCACAGAATGTACTCCTTCCCCTTGGAATAGCATATGGCACACTACCAGAGCGCATATATCGTCGTATATACTGACGCTTCACTGGAGAATAGTGGAACCTCAAATATCGAACTTTCTTCGGTCCAGAAGTCTGTTCGACTGCCTTTACCGAATGAATTTATTCCCATCAGGAATAATGTAAATTAGATTAGTCCAATATCAGACCCTTAAAAATACACTTATAAAAGCACTTACAAAAATACACTTACATAATTGGTTGTGTTGGGAGCAGTTCGATTTTTGAGGTTCCACTGTACATACATTTTGTGTTACTCCATTCTTTTTAGTGCTTGTAACTGCTAAATAAGCCACCTTGGGCCCAAAGAAAGCTTCTAGTGCCAGCCAGCCCCTTGAGAATGGGGTGAGAGAGAGGGGAGAATGTGCCTTTTTCAGTGATTCTGCAATATGTACGATACTAAAGCAGCAGAAGTTGATAAAGGCTATATCGCCAGCCAGCATTACAGTGTAGCATTAACAGTGTAGCAAGTAAGTTAAGCGATTAATCGTTAGAAAAAGGACAGCACGAAACTGACTCCTCTATTGTTGTTGGAGGTATATAGGGCTACTGACTAACACCACCGCCTCTGTTCCGCCTTCACCACCATTATGTAAGGCTTATCTTTCAGTGGCCCTTATACACCCAGCAACAAGCAGCACACCACCACTCGTGACATTCTTAATGCCATATTTTATTCATTCTAGAGTATATATCATGTGTCTATGTTATTAATATTGTTTATGTCATATTAGGTGAATTGTGCTAGATAAATAAGCCATAGAGCTGATATTAGTGTCATATTTAATGCTTTGAGGGTCGCCAGGCCCTCTCAGAGACTTGTTCTCAGGGTTGCCAAAATTTCAGAAAAAAAAAAAATCTTATGAAAAGATAGAAAATCTTTTCCCGATCATAATGACACCAAAAGTATGAAATTTGATGGAAAACTTAGGGAATTATGCTCTCACAAAGTTAGCGGTCTCGACGATGTTTACGCATCGGCGATTTTGCCCACTTTGAGCCCTATTTTTGGCCAATTCCAGTGTACTAGTCGACAGAAATCATAACTATTTCACTAGAACTCCATTTTTTCTATCGAATGAGTACAAGAAACCACCCATTTACTGATTTCAACTGTCCAATAAAGTGGTCAGAATTTAGCAATTTTGCCAATTTCACACAAATTTCAAAAGATGCCAATTTCCAAATAGGGTCCAGAATAAATAAGAAAGACATTCCTGGCACTAAAATAACATTTCCTCTGTTCATTAGTCACATCCCCAGGCCCCTCTTACATTTCTTTTGCTTTCCACTTTGATTTTTTATTCTCACAAAAAAAAATAAGATTTACTGTTACGCAGACTACTGCATTAGTGTAGAAATGGTATAAATAATATCGGCACATTGTGAAAGAATATTAGACTCACCAGTTGACGTGTATTGGACGCTTAGCATGATTTGTTTACTTTTGAACTTGGTAAAAATCGAACATTTCTGCTATTTTGAGCTCAATTTCAAGGTACTTGTCATTGTAAAACCAGTCAAAATCATCTCAATTTCTGTAATATGTCTTCCATTCTATACAATGAGACCAGGAAAACTAGAATATAACAATAAATACCATACGAAAATACAGTGTAAAGTCGCTGTTTTAAACCAAAAACACTGTCAAAGTTTTTTTTTTTCTCATTACGCACTGTGTGCTGCAGGATTTTTTTTTATACTGTGCACACTGACCACATAGAGCCATTCTTTCATATGTAGGCCTACCAGCTTTCTCTTGCTAGATTTGAGGGCGCTAGAATTTATGCTTACTAGTACGTCAAAAACCCTGGCTCGTAAGCCGTACTAGTACGGCCAAAACCCCAAAAGGGTTTTAAGGGAGGGGCGAGCGAAATCACCAACTTTTTTTTTTGTCTGATTTCAATGAGATTTTGACAGTTGATTAAGCAGCATAAAAATAGTATAGTATGTGTTTGTCTTGACTGTTAGAAAAAAATAAATTATACACAATTTTATGGGTCATTAAACTTTTCTTTTTCTACTAAATTGGGAAGATATACAATGCTCTAGTTGACATCAGATGAAAGATAAAGGCTAGATTATTGTTGACCCAGGGTGTTTAAGTGATAATGTCAGTATATTCCAATAAAAAAAAATGTTGAAGTTAGTAATTTTTATTTCATTTTTTTTTTTGTGGAAAAAAATCATTACAAAGAAAGCTGTAAACAGTATCACAAATCCACCCTGGGTGTATGTAGAACCATCATTCCTCAATAACGTTTGCAAAAATCATGACAGTCCTATTACTACTTATCGCAGGAAGGAAAACAATGTCAATAACTTATTTCTGAGTTATTACTTATTTTGTTTGGTGTGAAACTCTACGGTTACAACATGCCAAATCTGAGCGTGCTGCACTCCTTCCTTGTTGACAGCCTGCAGACTACTAAGGGACACACTCACTGTGTTCTACACTTTAGCCAGCACAGAAGTTGCCATGTAGAGTATTTAGAATGAAACAATCATAGAAATTTTTGATGGCAGCAGGAACAAAAAAATTACATTTAATGAAAAACTTACTTAGAAATATGATAGAAACAAGCTGATTACATCAAAATGTTGCCAGATTTTTGCACTATTTTTCAGTAAGAAAAATTTTTTTCCATAATTTTTCAATTTTAATTTCCTGATCACTGAAAAAAGGCTCGCCCCTCCCTGAAGGACTACCTTGTCCTGTCTCCCAACACAATTCCTAACATGCCAGAAACAGACCTCTCTGGAACACTTTTTGGAGTGACAGGGGTCCAGTGACTCAGGTTGATCCAAGTGGCATTAAAATACGAAGAAGGGACGTAACCCTGGATAAGGACTTGGTACCTGAAGTCTTTATAGAAGGGGATTCCCCTTCCAAACATTTGTAAATTTCTCCAGCCTCTCCCCTCTTCCCGTCTTCCACACATAGCCATGTCGTCAATAAAGGTAAGTGTGATGTTATTATTGTTTTATTCTTCATGTATCCTTGTTTTCTGTGTAGGGATATGTATATTTCATGTAGAAAACATTTTTTTTTAACACTTTTGGGTGTCTGAAACGGATTAATTGGATTTCCATTATTTCTTATGGGGAAAATTAATTCAGAATGAGTCAGATTCAGGATAAGTCACTCTCTCTGAATGGATTAATTACGTATTCCGGGGGTCCACTGTATTATTGAAAAAAATTGTACACATATTAGTTTCCTTGGGATGACTTGTGATTGCCTCTTATTCTTCCCTTCAGAGATCTTAAAAGATAATATTTAACTGCGTTTTGAAATTATGTTGCAGGCTGCATAATTTCAGTCATGTACATTGATGCATTGGTGACTGGGGTCATGCAATACTAGGATACCTTTATTGGATCACACAGTGACCAAAATACAGTACATGCAGTTTTTATTTTTGGGCCACCCTGCCTTGGTGGGATACGGCTGGTTTGTCGAAAAAAAATTTAGAGCAGGCTGTAATTTTTCAGCATAAAATCAAGATTTCATTAAACTATGAATCAACAAAAATAAATATTAATTTTCATACTTCACTTTTATCATAAGAAGCTTAAAAGTGTCGTGTGCTAGCCTACCATTATCATACTAAATTTTTAATAATGATATAATCAATCTAAACTATATTTTGTTCAGGTATTTCCCTGAATTTAGCTAATTCACTGTTAAGTTATATCCAAGTTCTATTGATGATTATGTACAATATGTATGATATACATTCAGTGCATATGATCACTGCAGTTCATTCAAGTATGTATTACAGATTTTTATTATGTGGAATTAAATGTTGATAGTTTGATTGAGCTTAATACAGGTATTATTGGTCAGAAATACATGTAGTGCATGAAGCCAGGAACATCTGTATAATGTTATTTGCACACTGTAAACTGTTATTCTTCTGTCATCTTAGAGCCCAGCATCTGTGAACTGGATTTACACCTGACTTCTGAAGACGTGCTGAGGTTAGATATGTTTCTGCGACATCAGTGTGAGGCTCCCCTCATTGCTGACATTGTGCCCACTCTCGCTAGACTCTACTTCCTCAAGAAGATTCCTAATTTTAAACTGAAACCTGTGCAAGCTGTAAGTTATAAGTAGGGTATTATTATTATTATTATTTTTTTTTTAATTTTATTAACACACTGGCCGATTCCCACCAAGGCAGGGTGGCCCGAAAAAGGAAAACTTTCACCATCATTCACTCCATCACTGTCTTTCCAGAAGGGTTTATAAAACTGCAACATTAACACCCCTCCTTCAGAGTGCAGGCACTGTACTTCCCATATCCAGGACTCAAGTCCGGCCTGCCAGTTTCCATGAATCCCTTCATAAATGTTACTTTGCTCACACTCCAACAGCACATCATGTATTAAAAACCATTTGTCTCCATTCACTCCTGTCAAACATGCTTGCTGGAAATCCAAGCCCCTCGCACACAAAACTTCCTTTACCCCCTCCCTCCAACCTTTCCTAGGCTGACCCCTACCCCGCCTTCCTTCCACTACAGATTGATACACTCTTGAAGTAATTCTGTTTTGTTCCATTCTCTCTACATGTCCGAACCACCTCAACAACCCTTCCTCAGCCCTCTGGACAACAGTTTTGGCAATCCCGCACCTCCTCCTAACTTCCAAACTACGAATTCTCTGCACTATATTCACACCACACATGGCCCTCAGACATGACATCTCCACTGCCTCCAGCCTCCTCCTCCCTGCAACATTCATCACCCATGCTTCACACCCATATAAGAGCGCTGGTAAAACTATACTTTCATACATTCCCCTCTTTGCTTCCAAGGACAAAGTTCTTTGTCTCCACAGACTCCTAAGTTCACCACTCACCCTTTTCCCCTCATCAATTCTATGATTCACCTCATCTTTCATAGACGCATCCGCTGACACGTCCACTCCCAAATTTCAGAATACATTCACCTCCTCCATACTCTCTCCCTCCAATTTGATATCCAATCTTTCATCACCTAATCTTTTTGTTATCCTCATAACCTTACTCTTTCCTGTATTCACTTTTAATTTTCTTTTACATACCCTATCAGATTCATCCACCAACCTCTGTGACTTCTCTTCAGAATCTCCCAAGAGCACAGTGTCATCAGCAAAAAGCAACTGTGACAACTCCCACTTTATGTGTGATTCTTTATCTTTTAGCTCCACGCCTCTTGCCAAGACCCTCGCATTTACTTCTCTTACAACCCCATCTATAAATATATTAAACAACCACGGTGACATCACACATCCTTGTCTAAGGCCTACTTTTACTGGGAAATAATCTCCCTCTTTCCTACATACTCTAACTTGAGCCTCACTATCCTCGTAAAAACTCTTCACTGTTTTCAGTAACCTACCTCCTATACCATACACCTGCAACATCTGCCACATTGCCCCTCTATCCACCCTGTCATATGCCTTTTCCAAATCCATAAATGCCACAAAAACCTCTTTAGCCTTATTATTATTATTATTATTATTATTATTATTATTATTATTATTATTATTATGCACTGTTCATATGTGCACTTGTGGATCAAAACTCTGTTAATCGACTGCCAGCTTTGTTGTGTTGTGTGTGTAGACATGAATATATAATTTGCCAATTTGACAGATATTTAAATTCCAAGTGTTTTGTGATTTTCTGGTCACATTCTTAAAGAACTGTGTGTGTGTATGTTTGTGTACTTTTGCACATGTGTCTGTATTTGTGTGGGGGATGTACTCACTTATTTGTTCTTGTATGGGTTGATTCACAGCTCTTGGCCCTGCCTCTTCACTAGTCGCTTCTAGATCCACACACTCCTTGATTCAAGAGCCTTATTGTACCTTTTCTTAAAGCTGTGTATGGATCCTGCCTAAACTACTTCACTCTCCAGATTGTATTACATGCTGACATCTCTAAGGCTGAAGAAATACTTCCTAACATCCCTATGACTCATCTCAGTTTTCAAATTCCAGTTGTGTCCCCTTGTTCCAGTGTCCCATCTCTGAAACATTCTGGCACTGTTCACCTTGTCAGTTCTTTTCAGGATTTTATATGTTGTTATCATGTCCTTCCCTATCCCTCCTGTCCCCTTAGCTCTGAGATAAGTTTGTTGCCAACTTTTACACAAGGTGTGGGTTCCATACTGGTGCTGTATACTCCAATTTGGGCCTGACATACATGGTGTACACTGTCATGAATGACTCCTTACTTAGAAACCATACCCCCGGCCGGGATTGAACCCGCGGTCATAGAGTCTCAAAACTCCAGCCCGTCGCGTTAGCCACTAGACCAGCTAGCCACATAAGATTCATCCAACTAGGTATATTTCTACACCATAGGAAAGTTAGCACAGGCACCTCTGTGACCACAAAATGCAAGTTTTTACAGACGAATCTCCAGCTAGCATGGCCGTGACGAACTCTAGCTCAAGTCCCTTCACTGCCGTCAACATGACTCAAGAAATCGTAATGACACGATTGCAAATAATCCCGGCCGGGGGTATGGTTTATTTGCAATCGTGTCATTACGATTTCTTGAGTCATGTTGACGGCAGTGAAGGGACTTGAGCTAGAGTTCATCACGGCCACGCTAGCTGGAGATTCGTCTGTAAAAACTTGCATTTTGTGGTCACAGAGGTGCCTGTGCTAACTTTCCTATGGTGTAGAAATATACCTAGTTGGATGAATCTTATGTGGCTAGCTGGTCTAGTGGCTAACGCGACGGGCTGGAGTTTTGAGACTCTATGACCGCGGGTTCAATCCCGGCCGGGGGTATGGTTTATTTGCAATCGTGTCATTACGATTTCTTGAGTCATGAGTCCTTACTTAGATGTCAAAATGCTATTTTCAAGTTTGCCAGGGGCACCTCAGGAGATGTGCTTGGTATGATGGTCATCCCAAGATCCTTTTCCCTGAATGAGTTTTGCTGCCTTTAACTCCCTAACCTGTACTCCATCTGAAGTCTTCTTTGTCCTTCCCCAAGCTTCATGACTTTGCAGTTAGCAGGGTTAAATACCAGGGGCCATTTGTCAGACCAGGCTTGCAGCCTGTCCAGATCCCTTTGTAGGCTTACCTGATACTTGTCCGCGTGTATTCTCTTCGTTAGTTTCATAGTCTATCCTTTCTGTCATGTTACTCACATATACTATGTAAAAGGAACAGCACTGGACCTAAGGCTGACCCTTGTGGAATCTCACTCAACACATGCACCCAGTTTCACACCTCATCACATACCATCATTTGTTGTTTCCTTCTTGTCAGTAATTCCCTGATTCTTTGCGGTACTTTCCCTCCTATTCCTGCCTGCTCCACTAGCTTTTCAACCAGTCTCTTGTGTGGTACTGTGTCAAAAATCTTCTTACAGTCCAAGAAAATGAAGTCTACCTATTCCTCTCTCTTCTGTTTTACTTCTGTTACTATGTCTTACAACTCAGTAGGTTTGTGACACTGGATTTCCTTTCCCTGATGCCATGCTGTTTGTAATGTATGAGCCCTTTCCTTTCTACGTGCTCCCTCACTCTTCACGTGTGTGTGTGTGTGTGTGTGTGGGTGTGTTTGTGTGGGTGTCTTTGTGTGTGGGTGTGTTTGTGTGGGTGTCTTTGTGTGTGGGTGTGTTTGTGTGTGTGTGTTTGTGGGGGGTGTGGGTGTATGTGTGGGTGTGTGTGTGTGCGTGTACTCACATAGTTGTGGTTGTAGGGGTCGAGTCATAGCTCCTGGCCCCACCTCTTCACTGGCCGCTACTGGGTCACTTTCCCCGAACCATGAGCTTTATCATACCTCTGCTTAAAGCTATGAATGGATCCTGCCTCCACTGCGTCGCTTCCTAAACTATTCAACTTCCTGACTACTCTATGATTGAAGAAATACAGTGGACTCCCACCTTAGGATATTAATCCGTTCCTGAGAGCTCATCGCGAGCCGAAATTATTGTTACCCAAATTAATTTTCCCCATAAGAAATAATGGAAATCAAATTAATCCATTCCTGACACCCCAGAGTATGAAAAAAAAAAAAAAATTTACCACATGAAATATTAATTTTAATACACACAAACTGAAGAAGACATGTACAATTACTACTTACGTGGGCTGAACTGGAATGACCTGACTAAGGGTCAGGTAGGTGGTGATGGTTGCCAATATGACGCTTTCCAGGGCATAGTCCTAGCTGCTCAGTCAAATTATGTTCCAAATAGGGAAATCAGATCAAACAAAAATGATCCTAAATGGATGAACAATAGATTAAAATATCTGATTGGTCAAAAGAGAGGCATATATAGGCAAATCAAAAGAGGAGAGGGGTATTTAAGAAATCGATATATCCAGTTGAAGAGAGAAATAAAAAAGGGAATTAGAAAAGCAAAAAGAGATTATGAGGTTAAAGTTGCAAGAGAATCGAAGACTAACCCAAAAGGATTCTTTCAGGTATACAGAAGTAAGATCAGGGACAAGATAGGCCCACTCAAAAGTTCCTCGGGTCAGCTCACAGACAGTGATAAGGAAATGTGTAGAATTTTTAACACATACTTCCTCTCAGTTTTTACACAGGAGGATACCAGCGATATTCCAGAAATGATAAATTATGTAGAACAGGACGATAATAAACTGTGCACGATTAGGGTCACAAGTGACATGGTCCTTAGGTAAATAGATAAATTAAAACCTAACAAATCCCCAGGCCCTGATGAACTGTATGCAAGGGTTCTAAAGGAATGTAAAGAGGAGCTTAGCAAACCTTTGGCTAATCTTTTCAACATATCACTACAAACTGGCATGGTGCCAGATAAGTGGAAAATGGCAAATGTGATACCTATTTTCAAAGCAGGTGACAGGTCCTTAGCTTCGAACTATAGACCAATAAGCCTAACCTCCATAGTGGGAAAATTTATGGAATCAATAATTGCCGAGGCAGTTCGTAGCCACCTTGAAAAGCATAAATTAATCAACGAATCTCAGCATGGTTTTACAAAGGGGTGTTCCTGCCTTATGAATTTATTAACTTTTTTCACTAAGGTATTTGAGGAGGTAGATCATGGTAATGAATATGATATTGTATATATGGACTTCAGTAAGGCTTTTAACAGGGTCCCACATCAGAGACTATTGAGGAAAATTAAGGCACATGAAATAGGAGGAGAAATTTTTTCCTGGATAGAGGCATGGTTGACAAATAGGCAGCAGAGAGTTTGCATAAATGGGGAGAAATCAGAGTGCGGAAGCGTCACGAGAGGTGTTCCACAGGGGTCAGTGTTGGGCCCCCTGCTGTTCACAATCTACATAAACGACATAGATGAGGGCATAAAGAGCGACATCAGTAAGTTTGCCGATGACACCAAAATAGGCCGTCGAATTCATTCTGATGAGGACATTAGAGCACTCCAGGAAGATTTGAATAGACTGATGCAGTGGTCAGAGAAGTGGCAGATGCAGTTTAATATAGACAAATGCAAAGTTCTAAATGTTGGACAGGACAATAACCTTGCCACATATAAACTAAATAATGTAGATCTTAATATTACGAATTGCGAAAAAGATTTAGGAGTTCTGGTTAGCAGTAATCTGAAACCAAGACAACAGTGCATAAGTGTTCGCAATAAAGCTAATAGAATCCTTGGCTTCATATCAAGAAGCATAAATAATAGGAGTCCTCAGGTTGTTCTTCAACTCTATACATCCTTGGTTAGGCCTCATTTAGATTATGCTGCACAGTTTTGGTCACTGTATTACAGAATGGATATAAATGCTCTGGAAAATGTACAAAGGAGGATGACAAAGTTGATCCCATGTATCAGAAACCTTCCCTATGAGGATAGACTAAGGGCCCTGAATCTGCACTCTCTAGAAAGACGTAGAATTAGGGGGGATATGATTGAGGTGTATAAATGGAAGACAGGAATAAATAAAGGGGATGTAAATAGTGTGCTGAAAATATCTAGCCTAGACAGGACTCACAGCAATGGTTTTAAGTTGGAAAAATTCAGACTCAGGAAGGATATAGGAAAGTACTGGTTTGGTAATAGAGTTGTGGATGAGTGGAACAAACTCCCAAGTACAGTTATAGAGGCCAGAACGTTGTGTAGCTTTAAAAATAGGTTGGATAAATACGTGAGTGGATGTGGGTGGGTGAGAGTTGGACCTGATAGCTTGTGCTACCAGGTCGGTTGCCGTGTTCCTCCCTTAAGTCAATGTGACCTGACCTGACTAGGTTGGGTGCATTGGCTTAAGCCGGTAGGAGACTTGGACCTTCCTCGCATGGGCCAATAGGCCTGCTGCAGTGTTCCTTCATTCTTATGTTCTTACGTTCTTATGTACTAAGAATAGAATACATGACACTTACCTTTATTGAAGATCTGGTGATGATTGATGGGATGGGAGGAGGGGAGAGCATGGAAGTTATTGTTTAGAAGGGGAATCTGCTTCCATTAGGACTTAGGTAGCAAGTCCTTTTCCAGGGTTACTTCCCTTCTTCTTTTAACCCTTTGACTGTCGCAACCCCCGATCCTGAGGTGTCTCCTGGTGTCGCAAAATTTAAAAAAAAAAAATATTTTTTCTTATGAAATAATAGAGAATCTTTTCCCGATTGTAATGACACCAAAAAAAAAAAATTTGATGGAAAACTGACGGAATTACACTCTCGCGAAGTTAGCGACCTCAGCGATATTTACAAATCGGCGATTTCGCCCACTTTGAGCTCTATATTCGGCTAATTCCATTGTTTCAGTCGACCAAACTCATAGCTATTTCTTTAAAACTCCATTTTTTCATCGATTGAGTACAAGAAACTGCCCATTTACCGATTTCAACTACCCAATAACTGGCCAATTTCACGAAAATTAAAAAACATAACAATTTCAAAATAAGGTCCAGAATGAACAGTGTAGACATTCCTGGCTCTGAAATAACATTTTCTTTGTTCATCAGTCACGTCTCCAGGCCCCTCTGATATTACTCTTGCTTTCTATTATGAATTTTTTTTCAAATAAAAAATAGAGGATTTACTGTTATGCAGACTACTGCAATATTGTAATAATTGTACAGATAATGTCAACCCATTCATGACTGCATATTAGAATGGCTAGTTGGACATTTATTGGTCAATGACATCATTTGTTTACTTTTGAACATCGGCAAAAATCAAACATTTCTCTAATTTGAGCTCCATTTCCAGGTTCTTTTTATAGTAAAACCAATCAAAATCACCTCTATTTCTATAACATGTTTTCCATTCTGTCAAATGAGACCAAGAAAACGAGAATACGTACAACCATAAATACTATACGAAAATAGACCACAAAGTCGGCATTTTAATTAAAAAAAACGGTCGGAGTTTTTTTTTCTCATTATGCTCTGTGTGCTCCAGGATTTTTTTTATATGGTGCACACTGACCACACAGACCTATTCTCTCACATGTGGGCCTACCAGCTTTCTCCTGCTTGATTTGAAGCCGCTAGAATTTATGAGTATATATACGTTAAACACGGTACCTCGTAAGACGTGTATATACGACCAAAACAGTCAAAGGGTTAATGCCACTAGGACCAGCTTGAGAGTCACTGGACCTCTGCCGCATAACAAATCTGTTCATAGAGCTCTGTACCTCCTGTTCCTGTAAGACTTTCCTAAAATGGGCCATAACATTGTCATTGTACAGGTTGCCAACACAGCTTGCAGTAGCTGTGTCAGGGTGATTTTCATCCATAAAGGTTTGCAGTTCAACCCACTTTGCACACATTTCCTTAATCTCATTTTTCAATTCCATACTAATTCTCGCCCTTTTTACCACAGGGATGACGCTAGAAGCTTTCTTGGGGTCCATGGTGACCTATTTTGCAGTTACAAGCCCTAAAAACACAGGGATAACGTGATTTGTACCGAATGTATGCGTAGATGCGACCGCACTGGCTGGCTTGTAAACACTGGCGCTGAGGCCACATGTGGGATGTGTCCCGGACGAATCACAAGTTTTTTATTGTGAGGCGAGGCAAAATTTTTGCCTTCAAATGCTTCGTATGGCGGATTTAACGTAACGTGATGTGTTCGTAAGGTGGGGGTCCACTGTACTTCCTAACATCCCTGTGATTCATCTGTGTCTTCAACTTCCAACTGTGTCCCCTTGTTGCTGTGTCCCATCTCTGGAACATTACGTCTCTGTCCACCTTGTCAATTCCTCTCAGTATTTTATATGTTGTTATCATGTCCCCTCCGTCTCTCCTGTCCTCCAGTGTCGTCAGGTCGATTTCCCTTAACCTCTTCTCGTAGGACATACCCCTTAGCTCTGCGACTAGTCTTGTTGCAAACTTTAGCACCTTCTCTAGTTTCTTTATGTGCTTGGCTAGATGTGGGTTCCAAACTGGTGCTGCATACTCCAATATTGGCCTCACATACACAGTGTACAGGGTCCTGAACGATTCCTTATTAAGATGGCGGAATGCAGTTCTTTGGTTTGCTAGGTGCCCATATGCTGCAGCAGTTATTTGGTTGATGTACGCCTCAGGAGATGTGCTTGGTGTTATACTCACCCCAAGATCTTATTCCTTCAGTGAGGTTTGTAGTCTCTGGCCCCCTAGACTGTACTCCATCTGTGGTCTTCTTTGTCCTTCCCCAGTCTTCATGACTTTGCACTTGGTGGGGTTGAACTCCAGGAGCCAATTGCTGGACCAGTCCTACAGCATGTCCAGATCCCTTTGTAGTTCTCTCTGGCCCTCATCCGATTGAATTCTTCTCATCAACTTCACATCATCTGCAAACATTAACACTTCGGAGTCTATTCCTTCCATCAGAAACAGCACCGATCATAGGACTGGCCCCTGTGGAACCCCGCTCATCACAGGCGCCCACTCTGACACCTCGCCTCATACCATGACTCGCTGCTGTCTTCCTGACAAGTATTCTCTGATCCATTGTAGTGCCTTCCCTGTTATCCCTGCCTGGTCCTCCAGTTTTTGAACTAATCTCTTGTACGGAACTGTGTCAGATGCCTTCTTTCAGTTCAGGAAAATGCAATCTACCCACCCCTCTCTCTATTGTCTTATTGCTGTCACCCTGTCATAGAACTCCAGTAGGTTTGTGGCACAGGATTTCCCGTCCCTGAAAAGTGTTGGCTGTTGTTGATAAGCTCATTTCTTTCTAGGTGTTCCACCACTCTTCTCCTGATAATCTTCTTCATAACTTTGCATACTATACACGTCAGTGACACTGGTCTATGGTTTAGTGCTTCTTGTCTGTCTCCTTTTTTAAAAAGTGAGACTACATTTGCTGTCTTCCATACCTCAGGTATCTCCTTGTTTCGATAGATATGTTGAATATTGTTGTTACAGGTAAACATTTGATTGTGTACCTCACCTCTCCGTCTTTCTGGAGTCCCTTCTGTCTCCTCTGTGAACACTTCTTTGAATCTCATGTTGAGTTCCTCACATACGTTTTGGTCATTTCTTGTGATCTCTCCTCCTTCCTTCCTTAGCCTGATTACCTGGTTCTTGACTGTTGTTTTCCTCCTGATATGGCTGTACAACAGCTTCGGGTCAGATTTGGCTTTCGCTGCTATGTCATTTTCATATTGTCATTGGGCCCCCCTTCTTACCTGTGCATATTCATCTCTGGCTCTACGACTACTCTCCTTATTCTCTTGGGTCCTTTGCCTTCTCTACTTCTTCCATTCCCTAGCACACTTGGTTTTGGCCTCCCTGCACCTTTGAGTGAACCACATCCTCACCCTGGCTTTTTCATTATTCCTGTTACCCTTGGGTACAAACCTCTCCTCAACCTCCTTGCATATTCCATCATCTTGTTTACTGACTTGTCACATATTCCATCATCTTGTTTACTGACTTCCTTACCAGTTCTCTGTCCCACTGAACCCCATTCAGGAAGTTCTTCATTCCCACGTAGTCCCCCTTTCTTGTAGTTTGGCTTTATTCGTCTGACTCTTCCTGCTCCCCCTCCACTTGTAACTCTACTGTGTATTTGAATCTTAAAACCACATGATCGCTTTCCCCAAAGGGTCTTTCTTATGTGATGTCCTCAATATCTACACTACTCAAGGTGAATACTAGGTCCAGTCTCATGGGTGTGTGTGTGTACTCACCTATTTGTACTCACTTATTTGTGGTTGCAGGGGTCGAGTCATAGCTCCTGGCCCCGCCTCTTCACTGATTGCTACTAGGTCCTTTCTCTCCCTGTTCCATGAGCTTTATCATACCTCGCCTTAAAACTATGTATGGTTCCCGCCTCCACTACTTCACTTTCTAGGCTATTCCATGGCTTGACTACTCTATGACTGAAGAAATGCTTCCTAACATCCCTTTGATTCATCTGAGTCTTCAACTTCCAATTGTGACCTCTTGTGTCTGTGTCCCATCTCTGGAACATCCCGTCTTTGTCCACCTTGTCTATTCCGCGCAGTATTTTATATGTCGTTATCATGTCTCCCCTGACCCTCCTGGCCTCCAGTGTCGTCAGGCCGATTTCCCTCAACCTTTCTTTGTAGGACAATCCCCGTAGCTCTGGGACTAGACTTGTTGCAAACCTTTGCACTTTCTCTAATTTCTTGACGTGCTTGACTAGGTGTGGATTCCAAACTGGTGCTGCATACTCCAGTATGGGCCTGACGTAAATGGTATACAGAGTCTTGAACGACTCCTTACTGAGGTATCGGAACGCTATCCGTAGGTTTGCCAGGCGCCCGTATGCTGCAGCAGTTATGTGATTGATGTGCGCCTCAGGAGATATGCTCGGTGTTATACTCACCCCCAGATCTTTTTCCTTGAGTGAGGTTTGCAGACTTTGGCCATCTAAACTATATTGTGTCTGCGGTCTTCTTTGCCCTTCCCCAATCTTCATGACTTTGCATTTGGCGGGGTTAAACTCAAGGAGCCAGTTGCTGGACCAGGCTTGTAGCCTGTCCAGGTCTCTTTGTAGTCCTGCCTGATCCTCATCCGATTTGATTCTTCTCATTAACTTCACATCGTCCGCAAACAAGGACACTTCTGAGTCTATCCCTTCCGTTATGTCATTCACATATACCAAGAACAGCACAGGTCCTAGGACTGACCCCTGTGGAACCCCGCTTGTCACAGGCGCCCACTTTGGCACCTCGTCACGTACCATGACTTGTTGTTGCCTCCCTGTAAGGTATTCTCTTATCCATTGCAGTGCCTTTCCTGTTATGTGTGCCTGATCCTCTAGCTTTTGCAGTAACCTCTTGTGAGGAACTGTGTTGAAGGCCTTCTTGCAGTCCAAAAAAATGCAGTCGATCCACCCCTCTCTCTCTCGTCTTACTTCTGTCACCTTGTCATAAAACTCTAATAGGTTTGTGACACAGGATTTTTCCTCCCTGAAACCGTGCTGGTTGTCAATTATACACTTGTTTCTTTCCAGGTGCTCCACCACTCTCCTCCTGATGATCTTGCATACTATGCACGCTAGTGATACAGGTCTGTAGTTTAGTGCCCTCTCTCTCCCCGTTCCATGAGCTTTATCAAACCTCGTCTTAAAACTATGTATGGTTCCTGCCTCCACTACGTCACTTTCTAGGCTATTCCACTGCCTGACAACTCTATGACTGAAGAAATACTTCCTAATATCTCTCTGACTCATCTGTGTCTTCAACTTCCAATTGTGGCCTCTTGTTTCTGTGTCCCCTCCCTGGAACATCCTTTCTTTGTCCACCTTGTCTATTCCGCACAGTATTTTATATGTTGTTATCTTGTGTCCCCTGACCCTCCTGTCCTCCAGTGGCGTCAGGCCGATTTCTCTTAACCTTTCTTCATAGGACATTCCCCTTAGCTCTGGAACTAACCTTGTCGCAAACCTTTGCACTTTCTATAGTTTCTTGACATGCTTTATCAAGTGCTGGTTCCAAACAGGTGCTGCATACTCCAGTATGGGCCTGACATATACGGTGTACAGTGTCTTGAACAATTCCTTACTTAGGTATCGGAACGCTGTTCTCAGGTTTGCCAGGCGCCCATATGCTGCAGCAGTTATCTGGTTGATGTGTGCTTCTGGAGACATGCTCGGTGTTATACTCACCCCAAGATCTTTCTCCTTGAGCGAGGTTTGCAGTCTTTGGCCACCTAGCCTATACTCTGTCTGTGGTCTTCTGTGCCCTTTCCCTATCTTCATGACTTTGCATTTGGCGGGATTAAATTCGAGAAGCCAGTTGCTGGACCAGGTGTCCAGTCTGTCCAGGTCTCTTTGAAGTCCTGCCCGGTCCTCATCTGATTTAATTCTCCTCATTAACTTCACATCATCTGCAAACAGGGACACTTCTGAGTCTAACCCTTCCATCATGTCGTTCACGCATACCAAAAATAGCACTGGTCCTAGGATCGAACCCTGTGGGACCCCACTCATCACAGGTGCCCACTGTGATACATCATTACGTACCATGACTCGTTGTTGCCTCCCTGTCAGGTATTCTCTGATCCATTGCAGTGCCTTTCTTGTTATACGTGCCTGATCCTCTTGCTTCTGCATTAATCTCTTGTGAGGAACTGTGTTAAAGGCCTTCTTGCAGTCCAAGAAGATGCAATCAACCTACCCCTCTCTCTCGTGTCTTACTTCTGTTACTTTATCATAAAACTCCAGAAGGTTTGTGACACAGGATTTGGCTTCCATGAATCTGTGCTGGTTGGCGTTTATACTCTTGTTCCGTTCCAGGTGTTCCACCACTCTTCTCCTGATAATCTTCTCCATAACTTTGCATACTATACATGTCAATGACACAGGTCTATAGTTTAGTGCCTCTTTTCTGTCTCCTTTTTTAAAAATGGGAACTACATTTGCCATCTTCCATACCTCAAGTAGTTGCCCAGGTTCCAGGGACGTGTTGAAGATTGTGGTAAGTGGCACGCACAGCATGTCCGCTCCCTCTCTAAGGACCCACGGGGAGATGTTGTCCGGTCCCATTGCCTTTGAGGTATCGATGTCCCTTAGCAGTTTCTTCGCCTCCTCATCTGTATGTATGTCGTCCAACACTTGTTGGTATATTCCTTCCTGGTGTCCCCATCTGCTCTGTTCCCCCAGAGGCCTTCCTGTCTCCACTGTAAATACTTCCTTGAATCTCATGTTGAGCTCCTCACATACCTCTTGATCGTTTCTTGTGAATTCTCCACCTTCTTTCCTCAGCCTTATCACCTGGTCTTTTACTGTTGTCTTCCTCCTAATGTGGCTATACAGCAGTTTCGGGTCAGATTTGACTTTCGATGCTATGTCGTTTTCGTACTGTTGCTGGGCCTCCCTCCTTATCTGTGCATGCTCGTTTCTGGCTCTTCTACTAATCTCCTTATTTTCCTGGGTTCTTTGCCTCCTGTACCTTTTCCATTCTCTGGTGCACTTAGTTTTTGCCTCCCTACACCTTCGGATAAACCAAGGACTCGCTTTGGTCTTCCTATTATTTCTGTTTCCCTTGGGAACAAACCTTTCCTCTGCCTCCTTGCACTTTGTTGCTACATATTCCATCATCTCGTTTACTGATTTTCCTACCAGTTCTCTGTCCCACTGAACCTCCTGCAGGAAGTTCCTCATACCTGTGTAGTCCCCCCTTTTATAGTTTGGCTTTTCCCATTCAATTCCTGTTACCTTCTCCACTTGCAACTCTACTATATAATCAAAACTCAGAACCACGTGATCACTAGCTCCAAGGGGCCTCTCGTAAGTGATGTCCTCAATGTCTGAACTGCTCAGGGTGAACACAAGATCCAGTCTTGCTGGCTCATCCTCTCCTCTCTCTCTGGTAGTGTCCCTGACATGTTGATGCATGAGGTTTTCAAGTACCACGTCCATCATCTTGGCTCTCCACATTTCGGGACCCCCATGTGGCTCCAGGTTTTCCCAGTCGATCTCCCTGTGGTTGAAATCGCCCATTGCCAGTAGCTTTGCTCTGCTCGAGTGAGCTCTTCTTGCCACCTCAGCCAGTGTGTCCACCATCGCCCTGTTATTTTGTTCGTTCTCTTCTCTTGGCCTCCTGCAGTTCTGTGGTGGGTTATACATCACTCCAATGACTACTTTATGTTCTCCAGACTGAATTGTACCTACTATGTAGTCTCTTTCTCCAATGATGTCCATGCCTTCCATTTCCTCAAATCACCATCGGTTTTTTATGAGCAGTTGTTACGGTTCGAATCTTAATCTTTAGCCAGGTTAGTGCACTCCGTAACAATACACTTCATAGAATGAGAAGATATTTCCAAACTTAGAAATGTAAGGCACAAATAATAGTTACTCAGTCTTTTCCTAGTCTCTTTTTATTTAAAAACTTAAATACTTTAGATATTCACAAATTTTTTTATTTTTTTTATTATCACACCGGCCGATTCCCACCAAGGCAGGGTGGCCCGAAAAAGAAAAACTTTCACCATCATTCACTCCATCACTGTCTTGCCAGAAGGGTGCTTTACACTACAGTTTTTAAACTGCAACATTAACACCCCTCCTTCAGAGTGCAGGCACTGTACTTCCCATCTCCAGGACTCAAGTCCGGCCTGCCGGTTTCCCTGAATCCCTTCATAAATGTTACTTTGCTCACACTCCAACAGCACGTCAAGTATTAAAAACCATTTGTCTCCATTCACTCCTATCAAACACGCTCACGCATGCCTGCTGGAAGTCCAAGCCCCTCGCACACAAAACCTCCTTTACCCCCTCCCTCCAACCCTTCCTAGGCCGACCCCTACCCCGCCTTCCTTCCACTACAGACTGATACACTCTTGAAGTCATTCTGTTTCGCTCCATTCTCTCTACATGTCCGAACCACCTCAACAACCCTTCCTCAGCCCTCTGGACAACAGTTTTGGTAATCCCGCACCTCCTCCTAACTTCCAAACTACGAATTCTCTGCATTATATTCACACCACACATTGCCCTCAGACATGACATCTCCACTGCCTCCAGCCTTCTCCTCGCTGCAACATTCATCACCCACGCTTCACACCCATATAAGAGCGTTGGTAAAACTATACTCTCATACATTCCCCTCTTTGCCTCCAAGGACAAAGTTCTTTGTCTCCACAGACTCCTAAGTGCACCACTCACTCTTTTTCCCTCATCAATTCTATGATTCACCTCATCTTTCATAGACCCATCCGCTGACACGTCCACTCCCAAATATCTGAATACGTTCACCTCCTCCATACTCTCTCCCTCCAATCTGATATTCAATCTTTCATCACCTAATCTTTTTGTTATCCTCATAACCTTACTCTTTCCTGTATTCACCTTTAATTTTCTTCTTTTGCACACCCTACCAAATTCATCCACCAATCTCTGCAACTTCTCTTCAGAATCTCCCAAGAGCACAGTGTCATCGGCAAAGAGCAGCTGTGACAACTCCCACTTTGTGTGTGATTCTTTATCTTTTAACTCCACGCCTCTTGCCAAGACCCTCGCATTTACTTCTCTTACAACCCCATCTATAAATATATTAAACAACCACGGTGACATCACACATCCTTGTCTAAGGCCTACTTTTACTGGGAAAAAATTTCCCTCTTTCCTACATACTCTAACTTGAGCCTCACTATCCTCGTAAAAACTCTTCACTGCTTTCAGTAACCTACCTCCTACACCATACACTTGCAACATCTGCCACATTGCCCCCCTATCCACCCTGTCATACGCCTTTTCCAAATCCATAAATGCCACAAAGACCTCTTTAGCCTTATCTAAATACTGTTCACTTATATGTTTCACTGTAAACACCTGGTCCACACACCCCCTACCTTTCCTAAAGCCTCCTTGTTCATCTGCTATCCTATTCTCCGTCTTACTCTTAATTCTTTCAATTATAACTCTACCATACACTTTACCAGGTACACTCAACAGACTTATCCCCCTATAATTTTTGCACTCTCTTTTATCCCCTTTGCCTTTATACAAAGGAACTATGCATGCTCTCTGCCAATCCCTAGGTACCTTACCCTCTTCCATACATTTATTAAATAATTGCACCAACCACTCCAAAACTATATCCCCACCTGCTTTTAACATTTCTATCTTTATCCCATCAATCCCGGCTGCCTTACCCCCTTTCATTTTACCTACTGCCTCACGAACTTCCCCCACACTCACAACTGGCTCTTCCTCACTCCTACAAGATGTTATTCCTCCTTGCCCTATACACGAAATCACAGCTTCCCTATCTTCATCAACATTTAACAATTCCTCAAAATATTCCTTCCATCTTCCCAATACCTCTACCTCTCCATTTAATAACTCTCCTCTCCTATTTTTAACTGACAAATCCATTTGTTCTCTAGGCTTTCTTAACTTGTTAATCTCACTCCAAAACTTTTTCTTATTTTCAACAAAATTTGTTGATAACATCTCACCCACTCTCTCATTTGCTCTCTTTTTACATTGCTTCACCACTCTCTTAACTTCTCTCTTTTTCTCCATATACTCTTCCCTCCTTGCATCACTTCTACTTTGTAAAAACTTCTCATATGCTAACTTTTTCTCCCTTACTACTCTCTTTACATCATCATTCCACCAATCGCTCCTCTTCCCTCCTGCACCCACTTTCCTGTAACCACAAACTTCTGCTGAACACTCTAACACTACATTTTTAAACCTACCCCATACCTCTTCGACCCCATTGCCTATGCTCTCATTAGCCCATCTATCCTCCAATAGCTGTTTATATCTTACCCTAACTGCCTCCTCTTTTAGTTTATAAACCTTCACCTCTCTCTTCCCTGATGCTTCTATTCTCCTTGTATCCCATCTACCTTTTACTCTCAGTGTAGCTACAACTAGAAAGTGATCTGATATATCTGTGGCCCCTCTATAAACATGTACATCCTGAAGTCTACTCAACAGTCTTTTATCTACCAATACATAATCCAACAAACTACTGTCATTTCGCCCTACATCATATCGTGTATACTTATTTATCCTCTTTTTCTTAAAATATGTATTACCTATAACTAAACCCCTTTCTATACAAAGTTCAATCAAAGGGCTCCCATTATCATTTACACCTGGCACCCCAAACTTACCTACCACACCCTCTCTAAAAGTTTCTCCTACTTTAGCATTCAAGTCCCCTACCACAATTACTCTCTCACTTGGTTCAAAGGCTCCTATACATTCACTTAACATCTCCCAAAATCTCTCTCTCTCCTCTGCATTCCTCTCTTCTCCAGGTGCATACACGCTTATTATGACCCACTTCTCGCATCCAACCTTTACTTTAATCCACATAATTCTTGAATTTACACATTCATATTCTCTTTTCTCCTTCCATAACTGATCATTTAACATTACTGCTACCCCTTCCTTTGCTCTAACTCTCTCAGATACTCCAGATTTAATCCCATTTATTTCCCCCCACTGAAACTCTCCTACCCCCTTCAGCTTTGTTTCGCTTAGGGCCAGGACATCCAACTTCTTTTCATTCATAACATCAGCAATCATCTGTTTCTTGTCATCCGCACTACATCCACGCACATTTAAGCAACCCAGTTTTATATCTATTAAATATCACTTTGTCAGAAACTTTCCTTCACACAAGAAAACTCTTAAATAGAATGTACATCATAGACCCCCTCTGGAGACTATGTCAATATCGTCACTACACTTGATAATGATCAGAGGAATATTACTGCTTCCTCAGTAGTAACATTACTTGTGTGCAAGTACATATATTGAGAATTAACACTTTCACTGAGTAACTCCCTGGCATAAGGAATATATCACAAAGTTCTAAGCTTGACACTGGTCGTCACATCGTAACCTGAAGGTAACAGTATATAATTGTCCGCAGACCTCATTTCACAATAAACCACAAGCTGGTTCAGGAGTTTCTACAACAGAATTCTCTATCCAAGTGAGAATAAGGCGGAGTACTAGGAGGGTAGCTCAGTCAATGCACACTGAGTCGGCAGAGAGAGCGAACTGGCCATAGACAGTAAATCCCTTCATGACATCAACTCGTCAAAAGGGGGAGAGAGTAGAGCAGTGCGAACTACCCAATGGACATACCTTGTTATAAACCTTAGCCAGGTGTACCTACCTAACACATTACTGGGTATATTCCTAAATCAGATAATATTATAAACTAGTGGAATCTTTAATTTAGCTAATATTAAAGAAACCCCGAGTATAATATTAAGTGGATAATACATATAAATTAATCTCATTATGACCTTGGTCATAACAGCAGTGCAACCTCTCCTCCCCCTCTACTCCTTCTATCTTTCCTCAGGATCTGATATCCCGGTAGGAAGATTGCATTTGTTATAGTCTCAGCGAGTTTTGTTTCTGTGACTGCTATGATGTCTGGGGATTTCTCACTGATTCTTTCGCTCCACTCCTCATGCTTATTCGTTATTCCGTCCGCGTTTGTGTACCAAACTTTCAGCTTCTTTTCTATCATTGTGGTCCTGCAAGAATATTGGGGTTGGGGGAGCGAGAGCCTTGGTGGTGGTCTATGGGGGGCTGTTGTGTACGTGGGGTTTGTGATGATGGGGGTGGGGTCAGAATGCCCATAAGGGACAGCTGTTGGGGTGAGGTTTGTGATGTGGGGGTTGGTGGCGGAGGGAACAGTGAGTGGGTTGTAGAAAAAACCATACCCCCGGCCGGGATTGAACCCACAGTCATAGAGTCTCAAAACTCCAGCCCGTCGCGTTAGCCACTAGACCAGCTAGCCACAATAAGATTCATCCAACTAGGTATATTTCTACACCATAGGAAGGTTAGCACAGGCACCTCTGTGACCACAAATGCAAGTTTTTACAGACGAATCTCCATCTAGCATGGCCGTGACGAACTCTAGCTCAAGTCCCTTCACTGCCGTCAACATGACTCAAGAAATCGTAATGACACGTTTGCAATTGTGTCATTACGATTTCTTGAGTCATGTTGACGGCAGTGAAGGGACTTGAGCTAGAGTTCGTCACGGCCACGCTAGCTGGAGATTCGTCTGTAAAAACTTGCATTTGTGGTCACAGAGATGCCTGTGCTAACCTTCCTATGATGTAGAAATATACCTAGTTGGATGAATCTTATTGTGGCTAGCTGGTCTAGTGGCTAACGCGACGGGCTGGAGTTTTGAGACTCTATGACCGCGGGTTCAATCCCGGCCGGGGGTATGGTTTGTTTGCAATCATGTCATTACGATTTCTTGAGTCAGTGGGTTGTAGTTTAGGTTGCTCAGTTGTGTTGGGATTGCCGTGGTTTGAGTCTTTCGGTGGGAGATTCTGCAGGGTGTGTTGCCCTTCCTCCTGTGTCTGGGTCCTTCTCATCGTCATCATTGCCTCTCGTTCCTCCTTGCGTCTCTGTACCCTCTCTTTCAGTGTAGCCCTTTCTTCTTGTGTTCTGTCGTGATCGAGATATACTCTCTGGTACCCCTGTTTGTCCCTCAGTCGTGCTTTCTCTTGCAGGATCCTGGTTCAAACTGATTCTTCCTTGAAAATTACTTTGACAGGCCGTATCCTTCCACTCGCAAACCACCCAATTCTCCAAAAATTTGTCACCTGGGTCATATTGCCCTCACCTATTGTTTTCATGATGCCTTCAGTCATTTTTTCCAGACAAAGTGCTATACTATACTTGTAGATATAAGGCATAATAAGCATGACTTGCAAGTAATACGTATTTGCAGTCGTTCAGGAATCAGACGTGACGACTCTGCATCGTTTGTAATAACTGTTGGTTCATGAGCGGCTCTCTGAGACAGAGAGACAAGTAGAGAGACAGGAAGACAGAAACACAGGCAGACAGAAAGACAGATAAGCAGAGACAGAGGTAAACATGGACAGAGCTAGACAGACAGATAGACAGACAAATAGACAGATGGAAACAAACAGATAGAAATGTTTATGTGTAACAGTGAAAAATAAAGCCAATGCAGTGCACGATCATCAAATGTCACTCCACTGCTGCACTGTCAGCAGTGGAGTGACGATCATCTTACACTGTGCTTCAAGGAGCTTCATATATACTCCAGCATTTCTAAAACATTGCTGGGACCTGGCAAAAAAGGCAAAAATCATTTCTTATTTGTAAATACACTTTTCTTACTTAAAAACTCATAATAAAAAAATGGGGTGTTTTTTTTGGGGGGGGGCTAGAATGAATTAATGGCATTTCAGTTAATTTCAATGAAGAAAATTGGTTTGATATACAAGTAAGTTGAGTTACGAGGTCGGTCACGGAACGAATTAAACTCGTAAGGCAAGGAACGACTGTATTATTAAAAACCCATAAAGCAGACCAGAGGGTGTAGGGGTCTTACCTGCCTCTAGGAACATCAGCAGAAATCGAATATTTCCACTGCGTTGCCTCTTCAAAGGGGGCTCCTTGGCATGGTGAAGAGGCTCTTGGTCTGAGGAATTAGACCTGTCGGTCTACTTCCTCAGACCGAACCTAATTACCCCCCAATCCCCCGTTCCCTATCCCATCCTCCCCATCCTCCCCTTTTTCCTTTCCTCCTCCTCCTCCCCACCCCTCCCTTTTGCCCTTCCTTTTTTTTTTTTTTTTTTTTTTTTTTCCCCCACAGGCACGCTAGTTCCTAGGTAGGGGAAAGGGTACCGGGGTCCATCCCATTCCGTTGAGGTTCTTGGCGGTGGCGTAGTTTGCCGTGGAATATGGATTGCCTGGGGATGTCCTGATCCCTCTCCGGTATCCCGGAGGGTGGCTTTGGGTGTCTCTCGGGCGACGGGTGTATCTCTGGAAGCCACCTTTCGGATTCCGGGGGTGGTGGCCGAAGGAGGTATGCTTTGTGGCGGATTTCCGGCCGCCCTCTCTTTTGTCCACCGAGGTAGCTCGGCAGATGTGAGGTTGCTATCCCGGATTGCCGGTTTACTGGCATGATGGGTAGAGTATGGCACGGGTTCCATGCTGCATCTGCGCTACTTGCGGTGCTGAGGTCCTCTTGGGCGCGGAGGGAGATTTCTGGCCCTTTCATTCCTCCTAGGAACTATCCCTCCCCGGTCCCCCCTTTTTTTATTCTTTTTTTTATTTTTATTTTCTTTTCTTCTTTCTTTTTTTTTCTTAAAAACAAAAAGAAAGAAGTAACCTAACCATGGCAGCCCTAGTCCATGAACCTGCTACCCCCGGGTCCCTTCTTGATACCGCACCCCGTTCTGACCCCGCCTCGTCTTTGGACCACTCTTCGGACACTCCTCATGCCTCTGTACCTCTTGCCGGTGCTGTTTCCTCACCCGCTTCAGGTGCTGAGGCCTCGACTGACTCCTTCGATTTATCTGACCTTCGCTCTCCTCTGACTATGCTTCCGGCCTCTCCCTCTACGTGCGGCAATTTTCGAATCGCCGGCCCGTTCCACGTCGGACCAACTCTGGTCCCATGCCTAAACACCAACGACAATTACCTGCTGATGATACTTCTCCACCTTCTTGTTCTTCTCAGAAAAGATCGACACGTCCTTCACTACCTTTCCACGCTCAGTTTCAGACTGCACAATGGACTAAATTCTTCACTTTGCGACCAACTTCCTCTACTGCCTATCTTTCTGACCACAGTATTGGCAAGGCACTCCTACGCCATGTTGGTAAAGATATTTCTTTTCATGCTCTTAAGAGTGGTACGCGCATCGTCACCGTACAGAATGCTACCCAGGCTCATGAGCTTTCTCGTCTTTCCCATATCGATACTGTTCCTGTAACTATTGAAAAGCATCATTCCCTCAATTCTTGTAGTGGTACCGTCATTCTGCCCCATACCATAGTTCAACAAAATTTCCAGACATGTGGCACTGACATTCTTGAACAGCTGGAACTCCAAGATCTTCCAATCCTCAAGGTAGACACTTACGTTCTTCCTGCCCGCGGGCGGAGACGATACCCTAGCAATGTGGCTCGTTTAACTTTTGACAGCCGTGAACTCCCATCCTCAGTTTATGTAGCAGGACATCAGTTACAAGTTTGAAAGGTGATCCCTACACCGCAACAGTGTAGAAATTGCTGGCGATTTGGCCATCCAGCGAAATATTGCAGGTCTATCACCGAATGTTCAGTCTGTGGTGCCGATGACCATTCTAATGCATCTTGCAATCGACCTCCCTCTTGCCTTAATTGTCATGAGGCTCACCCTTCGTACTCTCACCGTTGTCAAGTCTACTTAAACGAGCGGGAAATCCATTACCTCAAAGAGGCAGAAGATCTCCCTTATGCCATGGCAGTTTCTCATCTCCGCCTCCAAGGGAGACTACCTCGTCTTTCTTATTCTCGTGTTTCAAAACGTCCCCCCACTTCTGGTATCCCATCTTCTGCACCCACCTCTGTGGTTGCCTCTCCCATAGTCACTCCTGTAGCTAATTCTTTCGCTGTCCTTGGCTCAGACGTCCCTACTTCAACGTCTCAGTCTGATCTCGCTTCTTCGTGTTCTCTCTCACAAGCCTCAGTAGCGACGAGATCTCGTATGACACCTCCTCCCAATCGTCCCTCTACTTCTCAAAAGTCAAAAAAAGGTCCGTTAACACCTCCTACCCATCTTCCACCTCCTCATTTTCCCTTCCCTGTCTCTGTACCTGGTTCTCCCCCTCTCACTGGCTCTGTTACAAGTGTAGAGGTTCACCCTCCCCCTCGTACTGTACCTTCCTCCCCTGTTCCCTCCCAAGTTTCTTCCTCTTTTGCCACCTCCCAGGTTTCTGCCACTTCTGTCCCCTTCCACGCTTCTCCAGTTCCCTCCACCCTTTTGCCACCCCCCTACCTTGGTACAGTCCATTACAGTTCCAATCTTTACTCCTCCTCCCCCTACCATTTCCAATATTGTCTCCCATACGACGTCTCTGAATTCTGAAACACGTGAAGCAATCTCTGAATATATTGCAGAGACCAAACCATCAATGGACACTGATCCACCCTCCGCTCCTTCTCTCTCCTCTACTCCATCTGCGCAACTCCTTTCTTCACAGCGCACCATTCCTTCGCTGCTTGAACGTTTTCCACTGCCTCCGCATGTGGACTTTTCTAACCCCTCTAGTCCGTAGGAACCCTTACCTGCGGATTTCAGGTATCTTTATCATTGCCAATCTTGGCCTATTTACAGTGGAATATACGCGGCCTCAGGGGTAATTGGGGTGAGCTTCAGATGTTACTCTCCCAGTTTTCCCCTGTTGGTGTTTGCTTACAGGAACCAAAATTACACTCTGCTGTTATCTCTCCCATCTCAGGCTATAATTTATTGTATTCTTCAGATCCTTTTCCTGATGGGACCTTTAATGAAAGTGCCCTTCTTCTACACACTGATATTCCGTACCATCAGCTATTTGTTCGTACTTCGCTGCATTACACAGCAGCCCGTATCCACTTGCATAGGTGGTATACGCTCTGTTCTTTATATCTCTCTCCTTCTCGGGCATTATCTATTCCGGATATTGCCTTTCTTGTTTCGTCATTACCACCACCGATTCTGTTACTTGGTGATTTTAATGCCCACCATTTCCTCTGGGGGAATTCTCACTGTGATTCCCGTGGCATTCAGTTAGAGGCTTTTCTTGCCACCCACCCCCTCCATGTTTTAAATACAGGCACTCACACCCATTTTGATCCTCGGACTCACACTCTCTCTTGCATCGATCTCTCAGTCTGCTCTTCCTCCACCGCATTAGACTTCACTTGGTCTGTTCTTCCGGACTTACATGACAGCGATCATTTTCCAATCATTCTTACTTCCCCTTCATATTCACCACCTCTTCGCATCCCACGCTGGCAATTTGATCAGGCAAATTGGAACCTTTACTCACACCTAACTGTTTTTAGAGAGGTTCCTTCTTCATCCTCCATCGATGAGCTTTTACACCTCTTCTCGCCCTCTGTTTTAACTGCAGCTTCTCATTCTATACCCCAAACTTCGGGCAGGCATTCTCAGAAATGCGTGCCTTGGTGGTCTCCTGCTTGTGCTCGTGCAGTATGTTTGAAATGTGCTGCATGGGGCAGGTACCGGTACAATAGAACCACAGAGAGACTTCTTGATTTTAAGCAGAAGCGTGCGATCGCTCGCCGTGTCATCCGTGACGCTAAACACACTTGCTGGCGAGATTATGTCTCCATCATCACCTCTGCTTCCTCTATGAGTGCAGTCTGGAAAAAAGTACGAAAACTGAGTGGTAAATATTCTCCTGACCCGGCTCCTGTTCTGCGGGTTGCCGGTGTTGATATAGCAAACCCACTAGATGTTGACAATGAAATTGGCAATCATCTAGTCCGTATTTCTCAGGGACTCCATCTATGCCCCTCATTTCTTTCCTCAAAGTCTGCCAGAGAGTTAGCACCCTTGGACTTTTCTTCTCTCAGAGAAGAACAGTATAATGTGCCCTTTACACTACAAGAACTGGAGGCAACACTCTCAGCTTGCCGATCATAGGCAGCTGGGCCCGACAACATTCATATTCGTATGCTACAACATTTACATCAGTCAGCCCTTGCAGTCCTATTATGCCTTTACAATCTTATTTGGTCACAAGGAGTTGTTCCACAGCTGTGGAAATCCGCCGTTGTTCTCCCTTTCCGCAAACCAGGCACTACGGGACATGAAACCTCCCACTATCGTCCCATTGCTCTTACCAGTGCAGTTTGCAAAGTGATGGAATGCCTAGTAAATAGTAAATAGTGTGGTATTTAGAGACACACAACAGTCTCTCCACTCGTCAATATGGCTTTCGTAAGGGACGTTCTACCATAGACCCCTTACTACGCTTGGATACGTATGTTCGTAATGCCTTTGCGAATAACCACTCAGTTATTGCCATATTTTTTGACCTTGAGAAGGCATATGACACAACTTGGAGGTATAATATTTTAGCCCAAGCCCACTCCTTAGGCCTTCGAGGCAATCTACCATCCTTCCTTAAGAACTTTTTAACTGACAGGCATTTCCGTGTTCGGGTTAATAATGTGCTCTCCCCGGACTTTATCCAAGCTGAAGGTGTCCCCCAGGGATGTGTTCTGAGCACAACACTTTTTCTCCTTGCTATTAATGATTTGGCCTCTAGTCTTCCATCAAATATTTGGTCATCACTCTATGTTGATGACTTCGCTATTGCCTGTGCAGGCGCTGACTGTCACCTTATTACAGTTTCTCTCCAGCATGCAGTCGACCGTGTTTCCAATTGGGCCACCACACGTGGGTTTAAATTTTCCAGCACTAAAACCCACCAAATTACTTTCACTAGACGCTCTGTCATCTCCGATCATCCTTTGTACCTCTATGGCTCCCGTATCCCTGAACGTGATACAGTCAAATTTCTGGGCCTCCTCTTTGATCATAGGTTATCCTGGAAACCTCACATTACCTCTCTGAAGGCAACTTGTCACAGCCGGCTGAACCTTCTTAAAATCCTTGCTCATCTTTCATGGGGAGCTGATCGTCGAACCCTCCTTCGCCTACATTCCACCCTTATTTTATCGAAAATTGATTATGGTGACCAGATCTATTCAGCGGCATCTCCTGCTACTCTCTCTAGCCTTAACCCCATTCATCACCAAGGATTACGTTTATGCCTTGGTGCTTTTCGCTCTTCCCCTGTCGAGAGCCTCTATGCAGAAGCTCTATGCATCCGATCGCTGTGATGCCCATTGCCTTCGCTACTATGTATGCTCTCATGATCTCCGCAATCCTTCCATTTATAGAATGGTCACTGATATTAGTAGACATTCTTTATTTGTTCGCCGCCCCTGTTTACTCCGTCCCTTCTCTCTTCGCCTTCATTCGCTCTTGTCTTCTCTTCAATTACTACCTTTCTATGTACATGTAGCATCTCACTTTTCCTTACCCCCCTGGGAAGTTCCAGCTGTTCGAGTCTGTTCTTTCTCTCTCCCTTGCTCGAAAGCCCAACTGTCTACGGTCACTTCCTGCTCTCTTTTTCTTGACCACTTTCACTCTCATTCTCACGCCATTGCTGTGTACACAGATGGCTCTAAGTCTTCTGACGGCGTAGGATTCGCAGCAGTGTTTCCGGACAGCGTCGTACAAGGGCATTTACTATCTTTGGCTAGTATTTTTACTGCTGAATTGTATGCCATCCTTACAGCACTTATCCGTATTGCATCTATGCCTGTGACATCATTTGTGGTTGTCTCAGACTCCCTTAGTGCTTTACCCGCTATACAGAAATTTGATACACCTCACCCCTTAGTCCTCCGTATCCAACTTTGGCTACGCTGCATCTTTACCAAGCATAAAGATATTGTTTTTTGTTGGGTCTCTGGTCATGTTGACGTACAGGGCACTGAACAGGCAGACACTGCTGCGCGGTCAGCAGTACATGACGTACCAGTTTCATGTAGAGGTATTCCATTTACGGACTATTTTGCTGCAATATCTTCCCAACTTCACACCCGTTGGCAACAATGTTGGTCTACTATGCTCGGCAAGAAACTTCAATCTGTTAAACCGAGTATAGGTTACTGGCCGTCTTCTTATCACCAGTGTTGAGGTTGGGAGACTACTCTCTCCCGTCTTCGCATTGGCCATACTCGTCTTACTCATGGATATCTCATGGAGAGGCACCCTGCTCCTCTCTGTGAGAATTGCCAAGTTCCATTATCAGTCAGCCACATTCTGTTGGACTACCCACTTTATCAACGAGCACGCAGAATTTACCTCCGTTGTCGTCTTCGCTCTGCTGCTCTCTCTTTACCTTCCCTTCTCGCTGATGGATCCACCTTTAATCCAGACTCTCTCATTGACTTTTTGACAACAACTGACTTACTTCACAAATTCCGATACCTTCAGCCCTTTCTACTTCAATCCCTTGCTACCCTCTACCCCCGTACTATCCCCTGCCCAGCTGTTTTCTGTAACCTACTGATCATCCCTCCTCCCTTCTACCATCCAATACCCTCGCTTCCTTCCCTACCCTGTAGCACTGTATAGCCCTTGTGGCTTAGCGCTTCTTTTTGATTATAATAATAATAATCCACTGCGTTGAGCTCAATTTCAAGCTACTTCCTATCCTGAAACCAACCAAAATAATATCTGTTTTAGTAGTATGTCTTCTGGTCTATTAGGTGATATCAAATAACAGCCAATAAAACTATAAAAACCATCTAAGAAAACATCTCAGAGTCACTAATTTAAACCATACACAAAGTTGGAGTCATGCTCTTCCCATCATGCACTGCTTGGGGCAGGATTTTTTTTGTACTGTGCACCCTGACTGCACAGATATGTTGTCTCATATTTAGTCCAGAATTTACTGTTCATAACTAATCTGAGTGAGCCGAGCTTGTGATGTAGAACTATTTGTGGGACCTTGGTCTCAGTGACCGTTCTACATGAAGGCTACTGAAAGGGTTAATGAGCATATATTTTGATGATATGGCAGTGATTGTATGAATGATGATGCGATTAAAAAAATATAATTTTGCTGGATGCTGGCCATTTTGGTGTTTGCAAATGAACTTGCTGTCTGCTTGGCTTTCTCTGCACTTTAGGATCTTCCACTTTCCTGTATTTTTTTCTTTATATAATACTTTTTAAAATGTAGTACTTTAATTGAGGTTTTAAAAATTATTTTTTTTTAATCCTATTAAATTTATTAATTTTATGTGTATCTGATATTTTTATTTTTTTTTTATTAATGCATCGGCCGATTCCCACCAAGGCAGGGTGGCCCGAAAAAGAAAAACTTTCATCATCATTCACTCCATCATTGTCTTGCCAGATGGGTGTTTTCCACTACAGTTATAAAACAGCAACATTAACAATCCTTCAGAGTGCAGGCACTGTACTTCTCATCTCCAGGACTCAAGTCTGGCCTGCCGGTTTCCCTGAATCCCTTCATAAATGTTACTTTGCTCACACTCCAACAGCACATCAAGTATTAAAAACCATTTGCCTCCATTCACTCCTGTCAAATATGCTCACGCATGCTTACTAGAAGTCCAAGCCCCTTGCACACAAAGCCTCCTTTACCCCCTCCCTCCAACCCTTTCTAGGCCGACCCCTACCCCTCCTTTCCTCCACTACAGATTTATACACTTGAAGTCATTCTGTTTCGTTCCATTCTCTCTACATGTCCGAACCACCTCAACAACCCTTCCTCAGCCCTCTGGACAACAGTTTTGGCAATCCCGCACCTCCTCCTAACTTCCAAACTACGAATTCTCTGCATTATATTCACACCACACATTGCCACACACCTCACATGGCCTCCAGCCTTCTCGCTGCAACATTCATCACCCATGGTTCACACCCATATAAGAGCATTGGTAAAACTATACTTTCATACATTCCCCTCTTTGCTTCCAAGGACAAAGTTCTTTGTCTCCACAGGCTCCTAAGTGCACTGCTCACCCTTTTCCACTCAATTCTATGATTCACCTCATCTTTCATAGACCCATCCACTGACACGTCCACTCCCAAATATTTGAGTACATTCACCTCCTCCATACTCTCTCCCTCCAATCTGATATCCAATTTTTCATCACCTAATCTGTTTGTTATCCTCATCACCTTACTCTTTCCTATATTCACTTTTAATTTTCTTCTTTTACGTATCGTACAAAATTCATCCACCAACCTCTGCAACTTCTCTTTAGATTCTCCCAAGAGCACATCTTAAAATTTCAGTAATGTGTTGACTCTCTCACTGTCATAGCTTTACCAGTCTTTTCAAGAGTTTATAATTATTTTTATTAGGCTGTGTTATGTGGTGTTGGAATACAGAGGAAGATGACTCACACAGTTGCCACAGAGCTGGGAGTGGAGCACAGCATTGTCCTCAGCCAGATGCACACCCTCATCTCTGACCTCACAAAGCAGATAGTAAGTACGTATTAAATTTGTAGACCAAATGTAGCAAATTGTGACTTGTGAGCCACGTACAACTTCTTTAATTATTCAGTGTGTCTATGATGGGCTTTTGTAATATGAGGTGAATCATAAATCTAACGAGGGAAGAAAGGTGCGTGGTGCATTGAGGAGGGAAGAATGTGCTGGAGTATAGTAGTACCAGCACTTATATGGGTGTGAATCATCACCAAAGGTATAATTCAGAGGGTTGAAGAAGGGTTATTGAGGCGATTTGGGTATTTAGAGAGGATGTAGCAGGATAGGAAGATAAAGAAGGTGTATTAACTGGAGTGACAGGAAGGAGGGGTAGAGGTCATCCTAGGGTTGACTGGCAGGAGAAGATAAAGGAGGTTTAGAGAGCTAGGGGCTTGAGCATCCAGCAGGCTTGTTTGAGTGTGTTAGATCAGAGTGAGAAAATGGTTTTAATGCTTAGCATGCTGTTACACTGTGAAAAAGAAAACATTTGTGAAAAGATTCAAAGGAAACCAATTAGCTGGACTTGTGTCCTGGAAGTAGGTAGGGCAATTCATGCAATCTGGAGGAGGAGCAGAGTTGTGATGTTAGCACACTTCTGTCAGGACAGTACTTCAGTGAATGTTGGTGAATGTATTTCTGTTTTTGGATCATCCAGCCTTGATGGGAGATGACCAATGTGGTAAATAAAAAGAGCAAAACCTTCTTAAGAATTCATGCTATTTACATGGCCACTACAACTGTGAAAGTGCAAACTATAGGCAAAACACCGAATTTTTTAAAAATTATCTTATATTTTTGTGGTCCTTTAGAGGCATTTAAATTATGGTGTAGGATAGAGCTACTTAATTAATATGTCTGAGACTTCCTCTCAGCATAACTAAGACATGGTTTACACAGACAAGCATAGCTAGCAGCTCACAGACAGATTTTCTCTAAATTTTAAGATATGCAGCATTCTGTAGTTTAGCCCCTAAACGGTCCAAACGTATATATACAGTACGTACTTACCGCTAGTGCCCCAAACGAATATGTACGTTTTATTTTTCCTGCCTCCAAATTTGACATGATTGGCCTGAGATACCTGGTCAGCATAGAATGGGTCTTAACACTCGGTATGCACCATATTAAAAAAAATCTGGGACCACTTAGTACCTTGTGGGAGCACCAGTTATATTGAGCGCCAGCTAGAGCAAACAGTGCAGAAAAACACCAAGGATTCACTGATGTAATGTCATATTATCACTCCCCATTTAAGAGGAAAGTGATGTTAACCCCAAGTTTAGGGTCTGTCCATTTGTGTCTTGTCTGTTTCTGTCTGTCTATGTCTGTCTGTCTATCTGTCTCTGTCTCACAGGTACACGCAAATACAGTTATACATAGTGTAAATTACCTAGGATAACCTAAAAAATCTGAATTGCTATACTGTGCTTGTAGACATAATGCATAAGAATACCTGTTGGTTTACAGTGGCTCTCTCTGAGACAGACAAAGAGGCAAGCAGAGAGACGGAAAGAGACAAACAGACAGAGAGATAAGACAGAGAGACAGATAATCAGAGATACAAGCTCATCATATGTCATCCCGTATCTCTGCACCCTCGCTTGCGCCCATCAAATGTCATCTCATATCTCATCTTACCAGTGTCCTCCCAGATGCTTGTCACTGAACACTTGTCTTACATTGCTTCAAGGGAACTTCCTTCTTTTTTCCTCCTCCTCCTCCTCCTCCTCTTCCTCCTCTTCCTCCTCCTCCCTCCCTCCCTCCCTCCCTCCCTCCTCCTCCCTCCTCCTCCCTCCTCCTCCCTCCTCCCTCCTCCTCCTCCCTCCTCCTCCTCCCTCCTCCTCCTCCCTCCTCCTCCTCCCTCCTCCTCCTCCCTCCTCCTCCCTCCCTCTCCCTCCTCCTCCTCCTCCTCCCTCCTCCTCCTCCTCCTCCCTCCTCCTCCTCCTCCTCCCTCCTCCTCCCTCCTCCTCCTCCTCCCTCCTTCTCCCTCCTCCTCCCTCCTCCTCCCTCCTCCTCCTCCTCCCTCCTCCTCCTCCTCTTCCTCCTCCTCCTCCTCCTCCTCCTCCTCCCTCCTCCTTCCTCCTCCTTCCTCCTCCCTCCTCCTCCTTCCTCCTCCCTCCTCCTTCCTCCTCCTCCTCTCCTCCTCCTCCTCTCCTTCCTGTCCTCCTCTTTCCTCCTCCCTCATTCCTCCTCCTCCTCCTTCCTCCTCCTCCTCCTTCCTCCTCCTCCTCCTTCCTCCTCCTCCTCCTTCTCCTCCCTCCTTCCTCCTCCTCCTCCTTCTCCTCCCTCCTTCCTCCTCGTCCTACCTCCTTCTCCTCGTCCTTCCTCCTCCTCGTCCTTCCTCCTCCTCCTCCTTCCTCCTCCTCCTCCTTCCTCCTCCTCGTCCTTCCTCCTCCTCGTCCTTCCTCCTCCTCCTCCTTCCTCCTCCTTCCTCCTCCTCCCTCCTCGTCCTCCCTCCTCCTCCTCCTCCTCCTCCTCCTTCCTCCTCCTCCTCCCCCTCCCTCCTTCTCCTCCCTCCTCCTTCCTCCTCCCTCCTCCTTCCTCCTCCCTCCTCCTCCTCCTTCCTCCTTCTCCTCCCTCCTCCCTTCCTCCTTGTCCTCCCTCCTTCTCCTCCTTCCTCTTTGTCCTCCCTCCTCCTCATCCTCCCTCCTCCCCCTCCTCCTCCTCCTCCTCCTCCTCTTCTCCTCCTCCTCGTCCTCCCTCCCTCCACCCTCCTCCTCCCTCCTCCTTCCTACTCCTTCCTCCTTCCTCCTTCCTCCTCCTTCCTCCTCCTCCCTCCTCCTCCTCCTTCCTCCTCCTTCCTCCTCCTTCCTCTTCCTTCCTCCTCCTTCCTCCTTCTCCTCCCTCCTCCCTCCTCGTCATCCCTCCTTCTCCTTCCTCCTCCTCCTCCTCCCTCCTCGTCCTCCCTCCTCGTCCTTCCTCCTCGTCCCCCCTCCTCCTCGTCCCCCCCTCCTCCTCGTCCCCCCCTCCTCCTCGACCCCCCTCCTCCTCGACCCCCCTCCTCCCTCCTCCCTCCTCTTCTCCTCCTCCTCGTCCTCCCTCCCTCCACCCTCCTCCTCCCTCCTTTTTCCTACTCCTTCCTCCTCCTTCCTCCTTCCTCCTTCCTCCTCCTCCTCCTCCTTCCTCCTCCTCCTTCCTCCTCCTCCTTCCTCCTCCTCCTCCTTCCTCCTCCTCCTTCCTCCTCCTCCTTCCTCCTCCTCCTCCTTCCTCCTCCTCCCTCCTCCTCCTCTTCCTCCTCCTCCTTCCTCCTCCTCCTTCCTCCTCCTTCCTCCTCCTTCCTCCTCCTTCCTCCTCCTTCCTCTTCCTTCCTCCTCCTCCTCCTTCCTCCTTCTTCTCCCTCCTCGTCATCCCTCCTTCTCCTTCCTCCTCCTCCTCCTCCTCCCTCCTCGTCCTCCCTCCTCGTCCCCCCTCCTCCTCGTCCCCCCTCCTCCTCGTCCCCCCTCCTCGACCCCCCTCCTCCTCCTCCCTCCTCTTCTCCTCCTCCTCGTCCTCCCTCCCTCCACCCTCCTTCTCCCTCCTCCCCCTCCTCCTCCTCCTCCTCCTCCTCCTCCTCCTCCTCCTTCCTCCGACTTTTTCCTCTTCCTCCTCTTCCTTCCTCCTCCTTCCTCCTCTTCCTCCTCTTCCTTCCTCCTCCTTCCTCCTCCTTCCTCCTCCTTCCTCTTCCTTCCTCCTCCTCCTCCTCCTTCCTCCTTCTCCTCCCTCCTCCCTCCTCGTCATCCCTCCTTCTCCTTCCTCCTCCTCCTCCTCCTCCCTCCTCGTCCTCCCTCCTCGTCCCCCCTCCTCCTCGTCCCCCCCCTCCTCCTCGACCCCCCTCCTCCCTCCTCCTCCCTCCTCCTCCCTCCTCCTCCCTCCTCCTCCCTCCTCCTCCCTCCTCCTCCCTCCTCCTCCCTTTTCCTCCTCCCTCCTCTTCTCCTCCTCCTCCTCGTCCTCCCTCCCTCCACCCTCATCCTCCCCCTCCTCCTCCTCCTCCTCCTCCTCCTCCTCCTCCTCTTCTCCTCCTCCTCCTCGTCCTCCCTCCCTCCACCCTCCTCCTCCCTCCTCCTTCCTACTCCTTCCTCCTTCCTCCTCCTTCCTCCTCCTCCTTCCTCCTCCTCCTTCCTCCTCCTTCCTCCTCCTTCCTCCTCCCTCCTCCTCCTTCCTCCTCATCCCTCCTTCCTCCTCGTCCTCCCTCCATTTTCTCCTCCTTCCTCCTCCTCCTCCTTCCTCGTCATCCTCCCTCCTCCTCCTCCTTCCTCGTCGTCCTCCCTCCTCCTCGTCCTCCCTCCTCCTCTTCCTCCTCCTCCTCTTCCTCCTCCTTGTCCTCCCTCCTTCTCCTCCCTCCTTCTTCCTCCTCCTCCTTCTTCCTCCTCCTCTTCCTCCTCCTCTTCCTCCTCCTCCTCCTTCCTCCTCCTCCTCCTTCCTCCTCCTCCTCCTTCCTCCTCCTCCTGCCTCCTCCTTCCTCTTCCTTCCTCCTCCTCCTCCCTCCTCCTCCTCCTCCTTCCTCCTTCCTCCTCCTCTTTCCTCCTCCTCCTTTTTCCTCCTCCTCCTCCTTTTTCCTCCTCCTCCTCCTCTTTCCTCCTCCTCCTCCTCTTTCCTCCTCCTCCCTCCTCCTCCTTCCTCCTCCTCCTTCCTCCTCCTCCTCCTCCTTCCTCCCACTTTTTCCTCTTCCTCCTCCTCCCTCCTCATCCTCCTCGTCCTCCTTCCTCCTCGTCCTGCCTCCTCGTCCTCCCTCCTCGTCCTCCCTCCTCTTCCTCCCTCCTCTTCCTCCTCCTCCCTCCTCGTCCTCCTACTCCCTCTTCCTCCTCCCTCCTCTTCCTTCTCCTCCCTCCTCCTCCCTCCTCCTCCCTCCTCCTCCCTCCTCCTCCCTCCTCGTCCTCCTCCTCGTCCTCCTCCTCCTCCCTCCTCCTCCTCCTCTTCCTCATCCTCCTCCTCCTCCTCCTCCTCTTCCTCCTCCTCCTCCTCCTCCTCCTCCTCCTCCCTCCTCCTCCTCTTCCTCCTCCCTCCTCCTCTTCCCTCGTCCTCGTCCTCGTCCTCCCTCGTCCTCATCCTCCCTCGTCCTCGTCCTCCCTCGTCCTCGTCCTCCCTCGTCCTCGTCCTCCCTCGTCCTCATCCTCCCTCGTCCTCGTGCTCCCTCGTCCTCGTCCTCCCTCGTCGTCCTCCCTCCTCGTCGTTCTCCCTCCTCCTCGTCCTCCCTCCTCCTCGTCCTCCCTCCTCCTCGTCCTCCCTCCTCCTCGTCCTCCCTCCTCCTCGTCCTCCCTCCTCCTCGTCCTCCCTCCTCCTCGTCCTCCCTCCTCCTTGTCCTCCCTCCTCCTCGTCCTCCCTCCTCCTCGTCCTCCCTCCTCGTCCTCCCTCTTCCTCGTCCTCTTTCCTCCTTGTCCTCCCTCCTCCTCGTCCTCCCTCCTCCTCGTCCTCCCTCCTCGTCCTCCCTCCTCCTTGTCCTCCCTCCTCCTTGTCCTCCCTCCTCCTCGTCCTCCCTCCTCCTCGTCCTCCCTCCTCCTTGTCCTCCCTCCTCCTTGTCCTCCCTCCTCCTCCCTCCTCCTCGTCCTCCCTCCTCCTCGTCCTCCCTCCTCCTTGTCCTCCCTCCTCCTTGTCCTCCCTCCTCCTCGTCCTCCCTCCTCGTCCTCCCTCTTCCTCGTCCTCTCTCCTCCTCGTCCTCCCTCCTCGTCCTCCCTCCTCGTCCTCCCTCCTCGTCCTCCCTCCTCCTTGTCCTCCCTCCTCCTCCTCCTCCCTCCTCCTCCTCCTCGTCCTCCCTCCTCCTCCTCCTCCTGGTATTCTTCCATGTATCCAAAACATTGCTGGGACCTATAAATACTTTGTATCAGAACAAAGATTGGTTGTGAAATGACAAGAACTACAATAAATTGTAATTATCAGAACATAAAAATTATATAAAATAATATAAAAATGAGAAAAAATGGTATATCGGCAACACGTGCAAGTGGCAGGACTCGATGTTGCCGCCAGGTGAGCATTTAGTGCCTACTTTGGAGCCTCATATCTCAGTAAGTGCTGACCCTAATTTTTTTATTTTAATCCTGTAACACTTAGAAAAATGTGCTCTTTATTTTCATTAAAAAATTATTTCTTTTACTTTTCAAAATATTCAGGACACTGGGGTAGTGAACTTATATATGTATATGTTTGGACCATTTATGGGTTAAATATGATCACCGCAAACGTTACTCTATCTGAATATGTTAACTTTTCATAGTTTAGGTAAATATATGAGGGCTTATAGCTTCTTAGAGATTTATGCTGCTTTACTATACCTAGCTGAATTAGGGTACTCAGCACTCACACTGATTTCTCTTCTTATGCCCAGATATGTAACATCCTATTTTTATATTTATGTGGAAAATAGCTACACCACTGGAGTAGTATCTAGATAAAGTTGAGTTGCCATGTCCACCACTGTTGCCATCAACTGTGCCTTTTCTTTAGAGGTACTATATAGTGAAATTATTTTTTTTTAATGTTTGAACTTTAGCATAGTAAATGAACCTTGTTGGAAGTATTTATACACAATGATGAGTAAGGCATATGGAAATTTGAGAAGTTTATACAAAATCTACTGTAGCTGTTAAGATTTTGTAGTTAGTTACTTTACACATACCCAGTGTGGTAATACTTTCACTTTTAACTGGAACAGAAAAGAATACGGCAGATAGCTGAAAAGAAAAGTTTGGAGAATTCTACGGAAGAGCCGGAAGTGGATCAAAATGTTATGAAGGACCTTACTCTGAGCTTGAAGAATAGTGCCCAGGTAAGTAGTATAGCTGCACTACTTGTTATTCCTCACCGGGTATACCTAGAATAGTGCCCAGATAAGTAGTACTGTATATCAGTAATACTTGTTATTCCTAACTAAGTACAGTGGACCCCCGCATACCGATTTTAATCCGTGCAAGAGGGGTCATTGGTATGCGAAATAATCGGTATGCGAATGAATTTTCCCCATAAGAAATAATGGAAATCAAATTAATCCGTGCAAGACACCCAAAAGTATGAAAAAAAAAATTTTTTACCACATGAAATGTTAATTTTAATACACACAAACTGAAAAAGGCATGCACAATTACATGACACTTACTTTTATTGAAGATCTGGTGATGATTGATGGGATGGGAGGAGGGGAGAGAGAGTGTTAGTGTTTAGAAGGGGAATCCCCTTCCATTAAGACTTGAGGTGTCGAGTCCTTTTCTGGGGTTACTTCCCTTCTTCTTTTAATGCCACTAGGACCAGCTTCAGAGTCACTGGACTTCTGTCGCACAACATATCTGTCCATAGTGGCCTGTACCTCTCGTTCCTTTATGACTTCCCTAAAGTGTTTCACAACATTGTCAGTGTACAGGTTGCCAACACGGCTTGCAATAGCTGTGTGAGGGTGATTCTCATCCATAAAGGTTTGCACTTTCAGCCACATTGCACAGATTTCCTTAATCTTTGTAGTAAGCAACTTCTTCAATTTCTCTCTCCCCTCCTCTGAACCAGTTTCCTCAGGTCTGGCCTCTTGCTGTTGAAGTTGATCTATCAGCTCATCAGTGGTTAGTTCTTCATTGTCCTCCTCCACCAACTCTTCCACATCCTCCCCACTAATCTCCAACCCCAAGGACTTTCCCAATGCCACAATGGATTCCTCAACTGGCATAATCCTCTCTGGGTTAGCCTCAAACCCTTCAAAATCCCTTTTGTCTACACATTCTGGCCACAGTTTCTTCCAAGCAGAGTTCAAGGTCTTCTTAGTCACTCCCTCCCAAGCCTTACCTATAAGGTTTACACAATTGAGGATATTAAAGTGCTCTCTCCAAAACTCTCTTAGAGTCAGTTGAGTTTCTGAGGTCACTACAAAGCACCTTTCAAACAGAGCTTTTGTGTACAGTTTTTTGAAGTTTGCAATAACCTGCTGGTCCATGGGCTGCAGGAGAGGAGTGGTATTAGGAGGCAAAAACTTGATGTTAATGAATTTCATGTCCCCATAAAGTCGCTCTGCCACGTCTGTAGGATGACCAGGGGCATTGTCTAACACCAGGAGGCACTTAAGTTCTAATTTCTTTTCAGTTAGGTAATCTTTCACATTGGGGGCAAATGCATGGTGTCACCAGTCATAGAAAAAGTCCCTAGTGACCCATGCCTTACTGTTTGCCCTCCACAGCACACACAAATTCTCCTTGAGGACATTCTTTTGCCTGAACGCTCTGGGAGTTTCAGAGTGATACACTAATAAAGGCTTCACTTTGCAATCACCACTAGCATTGGAACACATCAACAAAGTAAGCCTGTCTTTCATAGGCTTATGTCCTGGGAGTGCCTTTTCCTCCTGAGTAATGTAGGTCCTGCTTGGCATTTTCTTCCAAAAGAGGCCTGTTTCATCACAATTAAACACTTGTTCAGGTTTCAGTCCTTCAGCCTCTATGTACTCCTTGAATTCATGCACATATTTTTCAGCCGCTTTGTGGTCCGAACTGGCAGCCTCACCATGCCTTATCACACTATGTATGCCACTACGCTTCTTAAATCTCTCAAACCAACCTTTGCTGGCCTTAAATTCACTCACATCACCACTAGTTGCAGGCATTTTTTTAATTAAATCCTCATGCAACTTCCTAGCCTTTTCGCTTATGATCGCTTGAGAGACGCTATCTCCTGCTAGCTGTTTTTCATTTATCTACACCAATAAGAGTCTCTCAACATCTTCCATCACTTGCGATCTTTGTTTCGAAAACACAGTTAAACCTTTGGCAAGAACAGCTTCCTTGATTGCCTTTCTGGTGCCCACAATAGTAGCGATGGTTGATTGGGGTTTCTTGTACAACCTGGCCAGGTCGGCGATACGCACTCCACTTTCATACTTATCAATGATCTCTTTCTTCATCCCTATTGGAATTCTCACCCTTATTGCTGTAGGGTTGGCACTAGAAGCTTTCTTGGGGCCCATGGTCACTTATTTTCCAGAAAAAGCACCGAAAACACTGTAATAATACGAAATATTCCGATTGTATGCTTGGATGTTACCGCGGAGGCTGGCTGGTAAACAATGCCACTGGCGGCACATGTGAGGCTGGCTGAGGGCGCACATTGGACGCGTCTCGGACGAACATCGGTGAGCGGGTTTTTAAGCGGTATGCGAGGCAAAATTTTTGCGATTAAAGCAAGCAGTATGCGGATTAATCGTTATTGATGCCAACGGTATGCGGGGGTCCACTGTATACCAAGAATAGTGCCCAGGTAAGTAGTATTGCAGCAATACTTGTTATTCCTCACTAGGTATACTCAGAGTAGTGTTCAGTTAAGTAGTACAGTGGACCCCCGGATTAAGACATCATCGGAATAAGTAATATTCGGAATAAGTAACGTTTTTGCATCAAAATATTGGCTTAGTGAATGTCACTGAACTCGGTATGAGTAATTCGTCCCAAACGTGTCCGCATGGCCTGAGCTGCCCGAACACTCCATGTACAGCCAGTGTGCCATTGTTTACCAGCCAGTGAGACGCTCCCACGCATTCATGTGATACATTTTGTATTATTCCATTGTTTTTAATGCTTGTAACTGTTAAATAAGCCACCATGGGCCCAAAGAAAGCTTCTAGTGCCAGCCCTTTGGTGAAGAGGTTGAGGAAAAGCTATAGAATTCAATAAAGAGATTATCGCAAAATACAAAAGTGGAGTGCGTGTCTCTGAGCTGGCCAGGTTGTATAACAAACCCCATACAACCATCGCCAAGAAAAATGCAATCAAGGAAGCTGTTGTTGCGAAAGGTGCAAATATGCTTACAAAACAGAGATCGCAAATACTCAAAGATATGGAGACTTCGTTGTTGGTGTGGATCAACAAGAAACAGTTATCAGGAGATAGTGTTATGCAGTCAATTACATATATGTGAAAAGGCAAGGCAGCTGCATGATGATCTCGTAAAGAAAATGCCTGGAACTAATGCTCATATTGGTAAATTTAAGGCCAGCAAAGGCTGGTTTGAGAGATTTAAGTATCGTAGTGGCATACGCAGTGTGATAAGGCATGGTGAGGCTGCCAGTTCTGACAAAAAAGTGGCTGAAAAGTATGTTCAAGACTTCAAAGGGTACATAGAGGCTGAAAAATTAAAACCCCAACAAGTGTTCAGTTGTGACAAAACAGGCCTGTCTTGGAAGGAAATGCCAAAGAGGGCTTACATTACTCAGGAGGAAAAGGCACTCCCAGGACACAAGCCTATGAAAGACAGGCTAACTCTCATGTTTTGCTAGTGGGGATTTGAAAGTGAAGCCTTTACTGGTGAATTACTCTGAAAATCCGAGAGTGTTCAAGAAAAACAGTTTCGTCAAGAGTAAATTGTGTGTGATGTGGAAGGCAAACAGTAAGGCATGGGTCATGTGGGACATTTTCCTTGATTGGTTCCATGACATGTTTGGACCCAGTGTGTTAAAGTATCTCCTGGAAAATAAATTGGAACTCAAGTGTCTCCTGCTAATGGACAATACTCCTGCTCATCCTCCAGACTTGGAAGAGCGAATGGTGCAGGGGTTTCGTTTTATCAAAATAAAGTTCTTGCCCCCTTAATTAATATCACTCCTCTCCTCCAGCCCATGAACCAGCAGGTTATTTCAAATTTCAAAAAACTGCACACCAAAGCAGTGTTTCAAAAGTGCTTTAAAGTGACCTCAGACACTGAATTGACCCTAAGAGAGTTCTGGAAATATCACTTCATTATCCTCAGTTGCATAAACCTTATAGGTAAGGCTTGGGAGGGAGTAACTTCCAGGACTTTGAATTCTGCTTGGAGAAAATTGTGGTCAGAATGTGTACAAGAGAGGGATTTTGAAAGGTTTTGGGCTGACCCTGAGGAGCCTATGCCAGTTGTGGAATCTATTGTGACATTGGGGAATTTCATGGGGTTGGATGTGAGTTTGGAGGATATGGAAGAGTTGGAGGACCACAATGAAGTGCTAACTACTACAGAGCTGCAAGACCTTCATGTGCAGCACCAACAGACCACAGCTCAGGAATTTGCTTCAGACAAGGAGGAAGAGAGATGGAGGAAGTTGCCTTCTTCAGTGATTAAGGACATTTGTAGAATGTGGACGAAGGCACAAGCATTTATGGATGAACATCACCCTGACAGAGCTTTTGCAGGCCGTGCTGGCAACATCTACAATGACAATGTTGTCTCCCATTTTAGGGAAATCTTAAAGACATGCCAGAAGCAGAGCTCTCTGGACAGATATTTTGTGCGACAGGGGTCCAGTGACTCTCAAGCTGGTCCTAGTGGCATTAAAACACAAAGAAGGGAAGTAACCCTGGAAAAGGACTTTCTACCTGAAGTCTTTATGGAAGGGGATTCTCCTTCCAAACAATAGTATACTTTCATCCTCCCATCTCGTCAATCATCAATAAGTCTTCAATAAAGGTAAGCGTCATTTTAGTAATGTTTTACTCGGCATGTTTCATTGTTTACTGTGTAGGGAAATGTATATTTCATTAAAAAAAGATTTTGTTTAATACTTTTGGGTGTCTGAAACGGATTAATTGGATTTCCATTATTTCTTAGGGGGAAAATTAATTTGGAATAAGGCAGATTCGGAATAAGTCACTCTCTCTGGAACGGATTAATTACATTATCCGGGGGTCCACTGTATAACAGTAATACTTGTTATTCCTAACTGTTGCCGTCAGTTGTAAAAAGCAATACATACTGCAAAAGAAGACCTTTAGCCCTTTCAGTGTCAGTCACATTGTACCACAGTTTTGAAGCCATTGCCGGTCCCATAGTATGACACCATGAGCTCGGCTCACTCAGATAAGCTGTGAGTGGTAAATTTGGGCCTAGATATGAGAGAATGGGTCTGTCTATGTGGTAAGTGAGCACCATATGAAAAAAATCCTGTAGCACTCAGTGCATAATGAGAAAAAAAAGTGATCATGTTTTTGGTTTATAACAGCGACTTTGTAGTGTATTTTCATGTGATTTCATGTGATTGTATTCTCGGTCTCATTTGATAGAATGGAAGATATATTACAGAAATGGAAATGATTTTGATAAGTTTCAGGACTGAAAGTAGCTTGAAATTGACCTCATAGTAGCGGAATGTTCGTTTTTTGCTGATATTCCAAAGTACACAAATGACATCACTTGTCTAATATACATCCAGCTGGCCAGTCTGATATGCATTTAGGAATGCACAGACATTATGTATACAATTATTGCAGTAATGCAGAAGTCTGCATAAAAGAAAATTTTCTGTTTTTTGTGTGCCTCTCCCACTCTATCATTTGCTCTCCATTTGCACTCTTTCACCACTCTCTTCACCTTTCTTTTACTCTCCATATACTCTGCCCTTCTTATATCACTTCTGCTTTGTAAAAACCTCTCATAAGCTACCTTTTTCTCTTTTATCACACCCTTTACCTCATCATTCCACCAATCACTCTTTCTTTCCTCCTGCACCCACCCTCCTATAGCTACAAACTTCTGCCCCACATTCTAATGCTTCATTTTAAAACTATCCCATCCCTCTTCAACCTCCCCACTACCCATACTTGCACTAGCCCACTTTTCTGCCAGTAGTTCCTTATATCTCACCCTAAATTCCTCTTCCCATGGTTTATAAATATTCACCTCTCTCTTACTGTTGCCATTTTCCTTTTGTCCCATCTACCTCTTACTCTGCCTGTAGCTACAACTGGATAATGATCCGATATATTAGTTGCCCCTCTATAAACATGTACATCCTGAAGCCTACCCATCGACTTTTTATCCACCAAACATAATCTAACAAACTACTTTCATTACATAATATATCATATCTTGTATACTTATTTATCCTCTTTTTCATAAAATATGTATTACTTATTACCAAACCTCTTTTTACACATAGTTCAATTAATGGCTTCTCATTTTCATTTACCTTTGGCACCCCACCCCAAATTTACCTACTACTCCCTCTGCAACATTTTTACCCATTTTAGCATTGAGATCCCATACCACAAGTACTCTCACTTGGTTCAAAA
>NC_091347.1:9927446-9937446 GCF_038502225.1 Cherax quadricarinatus | reverse complement strand
GGCAACTAAGCGTTTTTCCACTTTTTCACAGATAACAAAATCACGGAATCTCCCCATATTTTTTTCATACAGCTACACACTCGTCTCTGTGACATGATCAAACACAATTAAGTCTCCACTTATACAAAGGACTCTCCCACCGCCAAAATTGATGCTTACCCTTACTGATTAAGTATAAATTCAAGATAATTAAGAGGTTAATCAGAATTACACTTACCTAAAATAGGTAAGTCTTTCCATGTTTGGGTATAATAACGTCTTTGGATGAGCAGATGATCATGTTGTTGCTTACTCTTTCCATTTCTCTTCACGTGAAATTTCTGTTCCAACAATTTTTTCACCATTTAACCGGTTACTGTTTCGCTATTTCATTCTCACTGATATTAGTATCTTCTAAAAGTACAAAAAGGCACAATACAGTGACCAGAACATTACACAAATAACCCGCACACAGGAGGAGCTTACGACTACGTTCCGGTCCAACTTGGACCATTTACAAAATCACACTAACAAAAAAGAGCGAGATAGCCAGTATATACATGGGAGCAGGACAAGGACGGGAACGAGAGAGGGAGAAGAGGAAATAGTGCAAGTGGCAAGGTAGTTAGTGGAAGTAGTAGTAGTAGAATAAATAGCGGTAGTAAAAATTAGGGAGAGTGGTTTAGCGCCACAAAAGAGAGAGAAAAGGGAGTGAAGGGTGAAGGGAGGCAGTAGTAAAGGTAGTAGCAATAGTAGAGGAATGGAAAGGGACGACGTGGAGGATGCAGAAGTAGGGGTCAGTCTAAGGACAAGAAAAAGAACAGTGGAAGTGTTAGGTTTGCCCACACAAATAAGTCTCCTTTCTGTCATGTTAGAGATCATATTCATCCTATTGACTGGTCCTCTGTGTAGTATACACAGATTTTGCATAAGCTTTTGACAAGTGCGATCATGATGTACTAGCGCACAAAACGCTTGCTCAAGGAATAACTGGCAAAGTGGGCAGATGGATGTTTAATTTCATAACCAATCGAACACAGAGTAATGATAATCAGAGTTAAGTCGGAGGCTTCCACAGTGAAAAGCTCTGTTCTACAAGGCACAGTACTCACCCCCATCCTGTTCCACATCCTCATATCAGACACAGAGACGATACTAGAATCTGCATGTGACTGTCATTCTCTGAAGACACGATAAACCTCGAAGCAGATATAAACCAAGATTTCCAATGGGTAACGGAAAACAATATGATGTTCATTGAAGACGAATTTCAACTACTCCGTTATGGAAGCCTGGAGGAAATAATAGTTACGTCTGAGTATACTACAAACTCCAGTCACACAATAGAGCGAAAAAGTAGTGTGAAGGACTTGGAAGTGTTTCACCTTCATGACTCACAACAGTGTTACAGTCACATGGATGGATAATGAGAACCTTCAAAACAAGGGATGCCTTGCAATGATGATTCTGTTTAAATAATTTGCTCTCTCTAGGCTGGAATACTGCTCTACACTACCTGCTTCATTCAAGACAGTTGAAATCGCAGATCGAGAGAATGTACAGAGAATCTTACTGCACATATAAGTTCCAACAAACACCTTAATTACTAGGAACTCTTGAAGTCACTTGACCTGTACTCACTGGAGCACAGGCAAGGGAGATATATCATAATCTACACCTGGAAACTCCTAGTAGGACTGGTCCCAAATATGCACACAAAAATCACTTCCTATAAAAGCAAAAGACTGGGCAGACGGTGCAATATACCCCAAATTTAAAAGTAGGGGGCGCCATTAGAGAAAACACAATAAGTGTCCGGAACCCAAGACTATTCAACAGCCTCCCACCAGGCATAAAGGTAATTACCAATAGACTCCTGGTTGCCTTCAAGGTGGGAGCTGAACAGATACCTAAAGTCAGTACGCAGTCCGGCGAGCTGTGGTTCGGACGTTGGACTACGTGCTGCCAGTCGTATTAGCTTGGTTGATCAGGCCATAATTCACCAGGAGGTCTGGCCAAGGACTGGGCTGCGGGGGGTGTTGATCCCCCCTCAGCATCCTCCAGGTAGACTCCAGATAGGGATATGGTAATCCAACATATTGACCAATTAAAGCAAAATAAATTCCCTGGCCCTGATGAAATTTTCTCAAGGAGACTTAAAGAGTGTAAAGTGGAACATTAACTAACCTTTTTATATATCTCTTCAAACAGGTGTAATGTACGAGATGTGGAAGATGGCTAATGTAATTCCTATCGTACAGCAAGGGACAAGTCAATATCGCCCAATAACCCTGACCTCACTTGTAGGCAAATCGCTAAAGTCAATTACAGCTGATATTATAAGAAGCCATCTTGATACTCAGCATGGATTCACGAGCTGCCGTTCCTGCTTAATTAATGATTAACAGCATTTTAGGCTGTTGATCATGATAAAGAATATGATATTCATCTGGATTTTAGTTAAGCTTTCCATAGAGTATCACACAACAGACTGTTAAAGATAGTGGCAGTTCATAGTACTGAGGGGAAAATTCTGCCATGGATCGAGGCATAGCTGACCAACACGATGCAGAGAGTCTGCATAAATGGAGTAAAATCTGAGTGGGGATCAGGCACTAGTGGCGTCCCACAGGGGTAAGTTTTAGGCCTGTTGTTGTTAATAATATACATTAATGACTTTGACGAGGGAACAACAAGTGATATGAGCAAATTCGTAGACAATACAAATATAAGTAGGATAATTCATTCAGAAGAAGATGCGATGGAAATTAATTTCTCCAACGCTTTCCACAAACATTAATCAGTTAATTAAGGATTTTGACCCTAATGTAAAGGTAAATTAGGTTCTATTAAGATGGATGGAGCAATTTGAGGCTAAATGGATCACTATTGAGAAAACATCGAAATAAATGATAAGTCTGGATAGGTACTTTGGTGCGTTGAAATCTCGTTAGAGCAAAATATGAATCTTAGGGTTCACATTTTTTTCAAACTAAAACAAAATTAGAAGATACTTGTAAATTTTAGTAAGAACTAACGAGTTCCCATAAAATATAACACTTCCAAGCTCGCATATTTGTCATGATATAAGTTTAATTAATTTCTTCTTCTTTGTCTGACAAGAATATTTGTGAATCAGGTAGAAAAAATGATCTGTGCGTTGAAGAATGATCGAACAGGTCCAGAGATGTTCTTTAGACGAAAGTGTGTCAGAGGCAGCAATAGCAGCAGCAGCAGCAGCAGCAGCAGCAGCAGCAGCAGCAGCAGCAGCAGCAGCAGCAGCAGCAGCAGTAGCAGCAGCAGCAGCAGCAGCAGCACACATCTCTTTGTGCAAGAAAGATATAAAATACCGACAATATGAAAGTTAAAACACATGTGCAACATCTGGATATCTTTATTGTAGACGTTTCGCCATCCAGTGGCTTTGTCAGTACAGATTCTAGGACATAATTGGAAGACAGTAGAACTATATACAAAAGATGAGGTAATCAGTCCCTCAGCCTTGGAGTTAGTGTTCACAGCATCGTGGTGGAGGAGAATCTGGAGCAAAGGCAAGAAGACTGTCAGACACTGCAACATCATGGAATCTTGGTTCAGAGGACATCTACAAGACCTTCTTCACGGCTGCTACAACTAACCCATCCCTTTGGGAAGGACCTACTTCCACTTGGGAATCCCGCCTACCAGTGACTGCCCTCGTCTGCTGCCCGTCCTGATCCACTGACGCCTATATAACCACTAGTTTTCTTGTCTTTGCTCCAGATTCTCCTCCACCACGATGCTGTGAACACTAACTCCAAGGCTGAGGGACTGATTACCTCATCTTTTGTATATAGTTCTACTGTCTTCTAATTATGTCCTAGAATCTACTGATAAAGCCACTGAATGGAGAAACGTCTACAATAAAGATATCCAGATGTTTCATATGTCTTAACTTTCACACATCTCTTTGTGGGAGAGATCAGAGGAGTCGAAGGAATATCCCAGAAGATGTTTATGTCTTAGGAATAGAATATCTGTAAGATTTATCGAATAAAGTAGTTGTAAGCTTTGACTTTATGGATCTTCTATGAAAGTATTATTATAAAGTGTCTCTAAGCTTTAAATTTCGTAAACTTGTTTGTAGACAGGAAAAATACAAAGGTGATGCAAAGCCATAAGGATAAATATATTAGTATCTTCCATAATCTTATGAAGATACTTCTGATAAGTTTGTAAACTACATTTCTACCAAGGGTTGAGCAATGTACTTCCATTGGTGGCTTCAGCTATTATACTTTCCATGAAATTCCACCAAAGGTGGAGCTTTTTGCCAGTAATTTACCTCAAACAATAGATAACATTCCACTTCGATAGTGTTGTATTGTCCAGAAGGTGACTGTGTTAAATTCTTACCAGGTATCTTTTCCCTAGGAGCATCGTATGAGGGCAGTGAGAGATGAGCGGGGAGAGATGGAGCTGGGGAGGCTGGAGGTGGAAAGAAGACATGTGGGGAGAAAGTGGAAGTGACAGGTGATTGAGAGGTGGTCAGATTTTTTGTGGTGGCAGGTTTCTTTGTGCTCGACTCATTATTGTGGTGGTCAGAGAGGCAGGTAGGCCGGAGGTAAGGTCTAAGACTGACTTTTGGAAAAATAGATTTCTCCACTTAGTACATTAATTTCACCTCTAGTGACTTATCTCAAAGTTTGAAGAAATGTGCACAAAGAATCTATCAACTTATCTATGACTTCTGTGTTTTCAATTCGCTGAATATAGTTAATACAGGAATATTTACAGAGGATAACCTAACAGTGTTTGTCATGTACACATCTGTGTTATAAATATTAAAAAAATATATATATGAATAAAACTAGTAAGGAATAATTCTCTCCGGTTGTACAATGACTTTTATTCATTAAAATAAAGAACTAGAATAAAATTTCTATGGAAAATAGAGTAATAGTGAATGTAGAATTTAGGATTTTCGATTATCTTTGCATTATTGGTACGGAATAAAAAGAATATTAGTGTTTTATTAACTTTTTTTTAATTTACTATGTCTCATTTTTACTACTATACATATCAGAAGTGAAAGAAGAAATTAAAGATATTTTATCTGGGAAACCCACAAAAAGGTAAGTGGAAATAGTGGAGTTAACAGAGACCTGATATGTGGGCTGGTGAAGGTGGGTGTGGGATGTGTGGGTATGTGGTGGGTGGGTGACGGGTGGTCATAATCTGAATACTTTTACACAGGTGAGTGACTTTTGGGTATTAAACACTGGTAAAGCCATGAAAATTTCTTCCCATTTGATGCCATTGTTTAGCCCTGAAAGTTACAAGAATATTTACTACAGATACACAAACATTTGACTGTAAATATATTAGTAATGTGAGAGGAGAACTATATATCGTTAAGATTAAGAACAAAGTTGCCATCAATCATGACAAACGTTATTGTGAATAACTAGATCATGAGGATACAATCACTCTGTTATTCAAACTTTAGAGAGAAAAGTAACTTTGTTTTTGATCATATATGTTAGTGAGTTGGTTTAATGTCTTCATTATGCGCATCATACCCATCCTGTAGGCAGTAGTCAAAAGATTACAGAGGTATATAATGGGTCCAGGGACTGTACCTCAACACTACAGAGGTATATAATGGGTCCAGGGACTGTACCTCAACATTACAGAGGTATATAATGGGTCCAGGGACTGTACCTCAACACTACAGAGGTATATAATGGGTCCAGGGACTGTACCTCAACATTACAGAGGTATATAATGGGTCCAGGGACTGTACCTCAACATTACAGAGGTATATAATGGGTCCAGGGACTGTACCTCAACATTACAGAGGTATATAATGGGTCCAGGGACTGTACCTCAACATTACAGAGATATATAATGGGTTCAGTGACTGTACCTCAACATTACAGAGGTATATAATGGGTTCAGGGACTGTACCTCAACATTATAGAGGTATATAATGGGTCCAGTGACTGTACCTCAACATTACAGAGGTATATAATGGGTTCAGGGACTGTACCTCAACATTATAGAGGTATATAATGGGTCCAGGGACTGTACCTCAACATTACAGAAGTATATAATGGGTCCAGGGACAGTACCTCAACATTAGAGGTATATAATGGGTCCAGGAACTGTACCTCAACAATACAGAGGTATATAATGGGTCCAGGGACTGTACCTCAACATTACAGAGGTATATAATGCGTTATTTACTCAGACATGAATTAGATCACAATTACCCCAAAAAAAATTGATAGTGCTGCATTTACAATAATCAAAGTCAAGGTATTTTTTTTTTTAGAATAGTTTGTAATATTCCAGTGTGGATAAATACTTTGATATTACCTAAACATTTCTTTGTAAGTTATCTTCGAATGTGTTTACCTTCGTATTGTAAGTCTTTGTAAATTTCTAATTTGCATTTTTTACATTCCCTACGTTGTAATTTACATCTCTGAACTGATTATCAATGAAGAAAAGAAAGTCTCCTAAAATATGTAGTCAAAATATATATTAGAAGATCAAATATGTGACGAAAGAGAAAATTAACCTTAAATACATATGATATAAGGGTGATAATAAGTCTCCACTGGATTATCTTTTTTAACAAGAAGAAACGCGTGAAAAAATATTTGGGTCACCATTTACTAATAATCACTTTTAAGATCATACGATATAAGGGTCATTATCGGCCAGTGAGGAATACGTCTTCTTAATAAAATTTATGATAGAATGAGTAGGAAGACCTGTCGGTGGGTTGAGGGTGGGGGGTTAAGGGTGGGGTGGTTGTGGGTGGGGGTTAGGGTGAGGGTCGAGGGTGGGGGGTTGAGGGTGGGAGTTGAGGGTGGGGGTTGAGGGCGGGGGGTTGAGGGTTAAGGTGTTTGAGAGTGGGGGTGGCTGAGGGTGGGGGTTGAGCGTAGGGGTGGTTGAGGGTGGGGTTTGAGGGTGGGGTGGATGAAGACATAGCAGGTGGTTGAGGGTGGGGAAAGAGAAAGAATGTGTGAGTTCTTGATACGAGGAAATAGAGTAGGGCTGATTTTTTTGGTGGAATGAGAGGGATATTGATCCAGGGATAAGGTGTGGGATGGTGGAGGGTCGTGGGTTGAAGGAGGAGGGAGGTGGAGAGGGCAGGCAGGTGTGGTGGGTGGAGAAGGTAGGCAGGTGTGGTGGGTGGAGAGGGCAGGCAGGTGTGGTGGGTGGAGAGGGAAGGCAGGTGTGGTGGGTGGAGAAGGTAGGCAGGTGTGGTGGGTGGAGAGGGAAGGCAGGTGTGGTGGGTGGAGAGGGTAGGCAAGTGTGGTGGGTGGAGAGGGAAGGCAGGTGTGGTGGGTGGAGAGGGAAGGCAGGTGTGGTGGGTGGAGAGGGCAGGCAGGTGTGGTGGGTGGAGAGGGTAGGCAAGTGTGGTGGGTGGAGAGGGAAGGCAGGTGTGGTGGGTGGAGAGGGTAGGCAGGTGTGGTGGGTGGAGAGGGCAGGCAGGTGTGGTGGGTGGAGAGGGTAGGCAAGTGTGGTGGGTGGAGAGGGAAGGCAGGTGTGGTGGGTGGAGAGGGTAGGCAGGTGTGGTGGGTGGAGAGGGCAGGCAGGTGTGGTGGGTGGAGAGGGTAGGCAAGTGTGGTGGGTGGAGAGGGAAGGCAGGTGTGGTGGGTGGAGAGGGTAGGCAGGTGTGGTGGGTGGAGAGGGCAGGCAGGTGTGGTGGGTGGAGAGGGTAGGCAAGTGTGGTGGGTGGAGAGGGCAGGCAGGTGTGGTGGGTGGAGAGGGCAGGCAGGTGTGGTGGGTGGAGAGGGTAGGCAGGTGTGGTGGGTGGAGAGGGCAGGCAGGTGTGGTGGGTGGAGAGGGTAGGCAAGTGTGGTGGGTGGAGAGGGAAGGCAGGTGTGGTGGGTGGAGAGGGTAGACAGGTGTGGTGGGTGGAGAGGGTAGGCAAGTGTGGTGGGTGGAGAGGGAAGGCAGGTGTGGTGGGTGGAGAGGGTAGGCAGGTGTGGTGGGTGGAGAGGGCAGGCAGGTGTGGTGGGTGGAGAAGGTTGGCAGGTGTGGTGGGTGGAGAGGGAAGGCAGGTGTGGTGGGTGGAGAGGGTAGGTAGGTGTGGTGGGTGGAGAAGGTAGGCAGGTGTGGTGGGTGGAGAGGGCAGGCAGGTGTGGTGGGTGGAGAAGGTAGGCAGGTGTGGTGGGTGGAGAGGGAAGGCAGGTGTGGTGGGTGGAGAGGGTAGACAGGTGTGGTGGGTGGAGAGGGAAGGCAGGTGTGGTGGGTGGAGAGGGTAAGCAGGTGTGGTGGGTGGAGAGGGAAGGCAGGTGTGGTGGGTGGAGAGGGTAAGCAGGTGTGGTGGGTGGAGAGGGAAGGCAGGTGTCGTGGGTGGAGAGGGTAGGACGTTGTGGTGGGTGGAGTGAGAGGGCAGGTGTGGTGGGTGGAGAGGGAAGGCAGGTGTGATGGGTGGAGAGGGAAGGCAGGTGTGGTGGGTGGAGAGGGAAGGCAGGTGTGGTGGGTGGAGAGGGAAGGCAGGTGTGGTGGGTGGAGAGGGTAGGACGTTGTGGTGGGTGGAGTGAGAGGGCAGGTGTGGTGGGTGGAGAGGGAAGGCAGGTGTGATGGGTGGAGAGGGAAGGCAGGTGTGGTGGGTGGAGAGGGAAGGCAGGTGTCGTGGGTGGAGAGGGTAGGCAGGTGTGGTGGGTGGAGAGGGTATGCAAGTGTGGTGGGTGGAGAGGGAAGGCAGGTGTGGTGGGTGGTGAGGGTAGGCAGGTGTGGTGGGTGGAGAAGGTTGGCAGGTGTGGTGGGTGGAGAAGGTTGGCAGGTGTGGTGGGTGGAGAAGGTTGGCAGGTGTGGTGGGTGGAGAAGGTTGGCAGGTGTGGTGGGTGGAGAAGGTTGGCAGGTGTGGTGGGTGGAGAAGGTTGGCAGGTGTGGTGGGTGGAGAAGGTTGGCAGGTGTGGTGGGTGGAGAAGGATGGCAGGTGTGGTGGGTGGAGACGGATGACAGGTGTGGTGGGTGGAGAGGGAAGGCAGGTGTGGTGGGTGGAGAGGGTAAGCAGGTGTGGTGGGTGGAGAGGGAAGGCAGGTGTGGTGGGTGGAGAGGGTAAGCAGGTGTGGTGGGTGGAGAGGGAAGGCAGGTGTCGTGGGTGGAGAGGGTAGGACGTTGTGGTGGGTGGAGTGAGAGGGCAGGTGTGGTGGGTGGAGAGGGAAGGCAGGTGTGATGGGTGGAGAGGGAAGGCAGGTGTGGTGGGTGGAGAGGGAAGGCAGGTGTGGTGGGTGGAGAGGGAAGGCAGGTGTGGTGGGTGGAGAGGGTAGGACGTTGTGGTGGGTGGAGTGAGAGGGCAGGTGTGGTGGGTGGAGAGGGAAGGCAGGTGTGATGGGTGGAGAGGGAAGGCAGGTGTGGTGGGTGGAGAGGGAAGGCAGGTGTGGTGGGTGGAGAGGGAAGGCAGGTGTGGTGGGTGGAGAGGGTAGGCAGGTGTGGTGGGTGGAGAGGGTAGCAGGTGTGGTGGGTGGAGAGGGTAGGTAGGTGTGGTGGGTGGAGAGGGTAGGCAGGTGTGGTGGGGGGAGAGGGACGGCAGGTGTGGTGGGTGGAGAGGGCAGGCAGGTGTGGTGGGTGGAGAGGGAAGGCAGGTGTGGTGGGTGGAGAGGGCAGGCAGGTGTGGTGCGTGGAGAGGGTAGGCAGGTGTGGTGGGTGGAGAGGGCAGGCAGGTATAGTGGGTGGAGAGGGTAGGCAGGTGTGGTGGGTGGATAGGGAAGGCAGGTGTGGTGGGTGGAGAGGGAAGGCAGGTGTGGTGGGTGGAGAGTGTAGGCAGGTGTGGTGGGTGGAGAGGGAAGGCAGGTGTGGTGGGTGGAGAGGGTAGGCAGGTGTGGTGGGTGGAGAGGGTAGCAGGTGTGGTGGGTGGATCGGGTAGGAAGGTGTGGTGGGTGGAGAGGGTAGGCAGGTGTGGTGGGTGGAGAGGGAGGGCAGGTGTGGTGGGTGGAGAGGGCAGGCAGGTGTGGTGGGTGGAGAGGGAAGGCAGGTGTGGTGGGTGGAGAGGGCAGGCAGGTGTGGTGCGTGG
>NC_091347.1:9737446-9924946 GCF_038502225.1 Cherax quadricarinatus | reverse complement strand
GGTTCAGAATGATTTTGGCGAAATTATTGCATACACAAATTTTCGCTTGTCCTATATGGCAAGATGAGCGTTGCTATTTAAGCCAAGATCGCAAGTTCTGCCTATTCGGCACGACATATATATATATATATATATATATATATATATATATATATATATATATATATGTATATATATATATATATATATAAATATATATATATATATATATATATATATATATATGTCGTGCCGAATAGGTAAAACTTGTTATTTTGGCTTAAATAGCAACGCTCGTCTTGCCGAATAAGTCAAGCGAAAATTTGTGTATGCAATAATTTCTCAAAAATCATTCTGAACCTAACGAAAAAAAAATATATTTCACTGTGTTTGTTTATTATCAAATTATTAACCGGACTGGGGACCCTCATCCTCAGAGAAGAGAATAAGCGTAATTTACGGGAAAACTCAAGATTCTCCCCGGAGCTGTTTGAATATTTTCTTCTCCCACCACCCTCTATATTCTATGTGACTTTTATTTCTAGACAGAAAACATTAACAAAGATACAATGGAATGGAGAATAACATAAATGACATCTCAGAGCCTACATCTCAAATACTTCATCCAGCTCCCGAGCAGTGGGCCGTGTACCCAGAATGCTGCAACCATTTCCCCTCTGGATCGAAACACTGCGATCATATCGGCCGTTTTCCATCACTGTCTTGCCAGAGGCGTGCCTACACCACAGTTTAAAAACCGCAACATATCAATATCCCTCCTTCAGAGTGCAGGTACTGTGCTTCCCATTTCCAGGACTCAAGTCCGGTCTGCCAGTTTCCCTGAATCCCTTCAGAAATGTTACTGTGCTTACTCTCCAGCATCACGTAAAGTCATGAAAACCATTTGTGTCCACTCGTTCCTAATTAACACGTTCATGCACGCTTGCTGGAAGCCCCTCGCACACTAATCCTTCTTGTCCCCATTCCTCCAACCTCTCGTAGGTCGACCCCTAGCCCGCCTTCCTTCTACAGATTATACACTCTCCATCCTCTCAAAATGTCCAACCACCTCACTAACCCCTCCTCAACCCTCGTGATAATACTTTGGTAACTCCCACCTCAAAATTTCCAAACTACGGATTTTCTGTATTATATTCATACTACACATTGCCCTCAAACACGACACCTTCATTGCCTCCAGCCTTCTCCTTGTTGCGGCATTCACTACCCATGCTTCACACTAATATGAGAACACTGGTATAACTATACTCTCATACATTCCCCTCGGCTTCCATAGATAACTTTGTCTCCACAGACTCCTAGGTGCACCACTCACCTATTTCCCCTCATCAGTTCTGTGTTTCACCACGACTTTCATAGACCCAACTGCTGAGAGCTTCACTCCCAAATATCTGAATACATTCAATTCTTCGATAATCCCTCCCTCCAATCTGATATCCAATCTTTCATCATACTAGCAACGCGACTACACTTGTGTTACGAGCAGTTGTACTAGCAACACGACTACACTTGTGTTACGAGTAGGTGTACTAGCAACACGACTACACTTGTGTTACGAGCAGGTGTACTAGCTACAAGACTACACTTATGTTACGAGCAGGTGTACTAGCAACACGACTACACTTGTGTTACGAGCAGGTGTACTAGCTACAAGACTATACTTATGTTACAAGCAGGTGTACTAGCTACAAGACTACACTTCTGTTACAAGCAGGTGTACTAGCTACAAGGCTACACTTGTGTTACGAGCAGGTGTACTAGCTACAAGACTACACTTGTGTTACAAGCAGGTGTACTAGCTACAAAACTACACTTGTGCTACGAGAATGTGTACTAGCAACAAGACTACACATGCGTTACGAGAAGGTGTACTAGAAACAAGACTACACTTGTGTTACGAGCAGGTGTGCTAGCAACAAGACTACACTTGTGTTACGAGCAGGTGTACTAGCAACAAAACTACACTTGTGTTACGAACAGGTGTACTAACTACAAGACTACACTTGTGTTACAAACAGGTGTACTAGCTACAAAACTACACTTGTGTTACAAGCAGGTGTACTAGCAACAAGACTACACTTGTGTTACGAGCAGGTGTACTAGCAACAAGACTATACTTGTGTTACAAGCAGGTGGACTAGCTACAAGACTACACTTCTGTTACAAGCAGGTGTACTAGCTACAAGACTATACTTATGTTACAAGCAGGTGTACTAGCTACAAGACTACACTTATGTTACGAGCAGGTGTACTAGCAACACGACTACACTTGTGTTACGAGCAGGTGTACTAGCAACACGACTACACTTGTGTTACGAGCAGGTGTACTAGCAACAAGACAACACTTGTGTTGCAAGCAGGTGTACTAGCAACACGACTTCACTTGTGTTACGAGCAGGTGTACTAGCAACAACACTACACTTGTGTTACAAGCAGGTGTACTAGCTACAAGACTACACTTGTGTTACGAGCAGGTGTACTAGCAACAAGACTACACTTGTGTTACAAGCAGGTGTACTAGCTACAAGGCTACACTTGTGTTACGAGCAGGTGTACTAGCAATAAGACTACACTTGTGTTACGAGCAGGTGTACTAGCAACAAGACTACACTTGTGTTACGAGCAGGTGTACTAGCTACAAGACTACACTTGTGTTACAAGCAGGTGTACTAGCTACAAAACTACACTTGTGCTACGAGAATGTGTACTAGCAACAAGACTACACATGCGTTACGAGAAGGTGTACTAGAAACAAGACTACACTTGTGTTACGAGCAGGTGTGCTAGCAACAAGACTACACTTGTGTTACGAGCAGGTGTACTAGCAACAAAACTACACTTGTGTTACGAACAGGTGTACTAACTACAAGACTACACTTGTGTTACAAACAGGTGTACTAGCTACAAAACTACACTTGTGTTACAAGCAGGTGTACTAGCAACAAGACTACACTTGTGTTACGAGCAGGTGTACTAGCAACAAGACTATACTTGTGTTACAAGCAGGTGGACTAGCTACAAGACTACACTTCTGTTACAAGCAGGTGTACTAGCTACAAGACTACACTTATGTTACAAGCAGGTGTACTAGCTACAAGACTACACTTGTGTTACAAGCAGGTGTACTAGCTACAAGACTACATTTGTGTTACAAGCAGGTGTACTAGCTACGAAACTATACTTGTGTTACAAGCATGTGTACTAGCTACAAAACTACACTTGTGTTACAAGCAGGTGTACTAGCTACAAGACTATAATTGTGTTACGAGAAGGTGTACTAGCAACAAGACTACACTTGTGTTACAAGCAGGTGTACTAGCTACAAGACTACACTTGTGTTACGAGCAGGTGTACTAGAAACAAGACTACACTTGTGTTACGAGCAGGTGTACTAGCTACAAAACTACACTTGTGTTACGAGCAGGTGTACAAGCAACACGACTACACTTGTGTTACGAGGTGTACTAGCAACACGACTACACTTGTGTTACGAGCAGGTGTACTAGCTACAAGACCACATTGTGTTCCGAGCAGGTGTACTAGCAATAAGACTACACTTGTGTTTCGAGCAGGTGTACTAGCAACAAGACTACACTTGTGTTACGAGCAGGTGTACTAGCTACAAGACTTCACTTGTGTTTCAAGCAGGTGTACTAGCAACAAGACTACACTTGTGTTACGAGCAGGTGTACTAGCAGCAAGACTACACTTGTGTTACAAGCAGGTGTACTAGCAACAAGACTACACTTGAGTTACGAGCAGGTGTACTAGCAACAAGACTACACTTGTGTTACGAGCAGGTGTACTAGCAACAAGACTACACTTGTGTTACGAGCAGGTGTACTAGCTACAAGACTACACTTGTGTTACAAGCAGGTGTACTAGCTACAAGACTACACTTGTGTTACAAGCAGGTGTACTAGCAACAAGACTACACTTGTGTTACAAGCAGGTGTACTAGCAACAAGACTACACTTGTGTTACGAGCAGGTGTACTAGCAGCAAGACTACACTTGTATTACAAGCAGGTGTACTAGCAACAAGACTACACTTGCGTTACAAGCAGGTGTACTAGCAACAAGACTACACTTGTGTTACGAGCAGGTGTACTAGCAACAAGACTACACTTGTGTTACGAGCAGGTGTACTAGCTACAAGACTACACTTGTGTTACAAGCAGGTGTACTAGCTACAAGACTACACTTGTGTTACAAGCAGGTGTACTAGCAACAAGACTACACTTGTGTTACAAGCAGGTGTACTAGCAACAAGACTACACTTGTGTTACAAGCAGGTGTACTAGCTACAAGACTACACTTGTGTTACAAGCAGGTGTACTAGCTACAAGACTACACTTGTGTTACAAGCAGGTGTACTAGCAACAAGACTACACTTGTGTTACAAGCAGGTGTACTAGCTACAAGACTACACTTGTGTTACAAGCATGTGTACTAGCAACAAGACTGCACTTGTGTTCATAATAGCTTGATTCCTTCAGGACGCCAGTCCAACACGGAGGATAACAACTAAGAGTTGTTATCCTCCGTGTTGTTACGCTTCCTTGAGAAGAAGGGCAGGTAGTTATCACAGCTGGTTTATAACTGGCTTAGGCGTCCATACAACTGGACGGCCGAGTGACACACCAACTGGTTGAGTGGCTAGTTGGTTTCAGAAGTTTGGTGAGAGAGGGCTCCTGGCTTATTTTTATTAATAATAACAATAATGATCTTTATTTCTACAAGTACATGTAAAACGTATACAGATCTACATGGCATCAGTGACATACTATACAGAAAGTCCCTTGTTATTTCGGACAAATTAGGTTTTGTCTCAAGGTTGCGACCCGCACCAGTCCGCTAACACCCAGGTACCTATCTACTAGTAGCTGAAAAGGGGCAGCAGGTGTCTTCAGAAGAGACGCCCGAATATTTTTACCCGTACAGGGTATTAAACCACGGGCCTCAGTGTGTGAGCTAGCGCAATCAAGCTGCGGGAACGACTACGTGAGTGGCTTTTTTTTGTAAACACAATATGTGATTTATGGCACTTTATTGAGAAGAACATCCATCCATCAGGGAGTTTATTAATTCCCAGGTGAGTGGCTTTCTTGACTTGAATGACTGGGTGAGCGACTTTACTGGGTGGGATATCTGGGTGCATGTTTTGCCGAGTAGTGGAGGCATTATAACTTCAAGTTGCTCTGTAGCATCTAGCCACTGCACTCTGACGTGGGGTCTTGCCTGGGCAAGATAGGAAGAAGGTCAGAGGCCGTAGGGAGAGCTAGCAGTGTGTGGAAGGTAATAGAGAGAGAGCTGGCAGTGTGTGGAAGGCAATAGGGGGAGAGAGAAAAGTGTGTGGGAGGCAGTACGAAGAACTGGCCATGTGTGGGAGGCAGTAGGGAGAAGTGGCAGTGTGTGGGAGGCAGACAGAGCTGAAAGTGTGTGGGAGGTAGCAGAGGGAGCTGGAAGTGTGTGAGATGCAGAAGGAAGACCTGGCAGTGTATGGGAGGCAGTAGGAAGAGCTGGCAGTGTATGTGAGGCAGTATCGAGAGCGAGAAGCGTGTGGGAGGCTGTAGAAAAAGCTCGCTGTGTGTGGGAGGCAGTAGGAAGAGTGGGTAGTGTGTGAGAAACAGTAGGAAGAGCTGGCAGTGTGGGAGGCAGTAGGAAGAGCTGGCAGTGTGTGAGAAGCAGTAGGAAGAGCTGGCAGTGTGGGAGGCAGTAGGAAGAGCTGGCAGTGTGTGAGAAGCAGTAGGAAGAGCTGGTAGTGTGGGGGGGCAGTAGGAAGAGCTGGCAGTGTGTGAGAAGCAGTAGGAAGAGCTGGCAGTGTGGGAGGCAGTAGGAAGAGCTGGCAGTGTGTGAGAAGCAGTAGGAAGAGCTAGCAGTGTGGGAGGCAGTAGGAAGAGCTGACAGTGTGTGGGAGGCAGTATGGAGAGCGAGCAGTGTGTAGGAGGCAGTAGGAAGATCTGGCAATGTGTAAGAGGCAGCAGGGAGAGCGGGCAGTGTGTGGGAAGCAGTAAAAAGAGCTGACATTATGTGAGAGGCAGTGAGGAGAGCTGGGAGTGTGTGGGAGGAGGTAGGGAGAGCTGGCAGTATGTGGGAGACAGTAGCAAGAACTGACAGTGTGAGGCAGTAGGAAGAGTGGGCAGTATGTGGGAGGCAGTAAGAAGAGCTAGCAGTGTGTGGGTAGCAGTAGGAAGAGCTGTCAGTGTGTGGGAGACAGTAGGAAGAGCTGACAGTGTGTGGGAGGCAGTATGGAGAACGAGCATTGTGTAGGAGGCAGTAGGAAGATCTGGCAATGTGTGAGAGGCAGCAGGGAGAGCGGGCAGTGTGTGGGAAGCAGTAAAAAGAGCTGACATTATGTGAGAGGCAGTGAGAAGAGCTGGGAGTGTGTGGGAGGAAGTAGGGAGAGCTGGCAGTATGTGGGAGGCAATAGGAAGGGCGTGCATTGTGTGGGAGGCAGTAGAGAGACTTGGCAGTGTGTGGGAGGCAGTAGGGAGACCTGGCAGGGTATGGGAGGCAGTAGGGAGATCTGGTAGTCTGTGGGAGGCAGTAGGGAGACCTGGCAGTGTGTGGGAGGCAGTAGGGAGACCTGGCAGTGTGTGGGAGGCAGGAGGGAGACCTGGCAGTGTGTGGGAGGCAGCAGGGAGAGCGGGCAGCGTGTGGGAAGCAGGAAAAAGAGCTGACAGTATGTGAGAGGCAGTGAGGAGAGCTGGCAGTGTGTGGGAGGAAGTAGGGAGAGCTGGCAGTATGTAGGAGGCATTAGGAAGGGCGGGCATTGTGTGGAAGGCAGTAGGGAGACCTGACGATGTGTTGGAAGCAGTGGGCAGACCTGGCAGTGTGTGGGAGGCAGTGGGAAGACCTGGCAGTGTGTGGGAGGTAGTGGAGAAATCTGGCAGTGTGTGGGAGGAAGTAGGGAATGCGGGCAGTGTATGGGAAGCAGTAGGGAAAGCGGGCAGTGTGTGTTTGTGTGTGTGTGTGTGTGTGTGTGTGTGTGTGTGTGTGTGTGTGTGTGTGTGTGTGAGGCAGAATGGGGAGCGGGCACTCTGTGGGAGACAGCAGGAAGAGCTCGCTGTGTGTGGGAGGCATTAGAGAGAGCTGGCAGTGAGTGGGAGGGAGTATGGAAAACTTCCAGTGTGTGTGGGAGTCGGTAGGGAGAGCGGGAAGTGTGTGGGATGCATATATTCACTGCAGTGAAAGAACCACAATGGAAATAAGACAGTCCTCGATAACGCCCTGACTTTACAGGGTTAAAAATCCGACTAAATCTTATCTTATCACACCAGCTGGAGGCCGTCCCTTAGTCTCCACCTCCACGCACCTATGACCTCTCCCCCACTACGTACATTAACATCCGATCCCTCATAAAAACCGCTCAACGTTTCCACTTTTAACGTCAGAACGCTGCATTGCAGCGATTTGTTGCTGCTCTGACCTCTGTCTCAGGCTGCCACATAGACTCCTGTCCAGCAGTAACCAAGTCAGCCTCGTTCATCAGGAGCTGCTTTTAAAAACCCAGCACTTAACATGAGTTATTAATTAATTAATCCTCCTACCTGGCCTAATTAACACAGAATATACGTTGAAGTATTAAACACATGTGCAACAACTGAGTAATAAAGAGTCCTAGTTGCACATGTGTCTAATTCAGCATGTCGGTATTCTATACCAATTAATGTTATGATACAGAATATTCGTATTTTTGTGGCGATGCGCTAGCCAGTCAATGCTGTCTGCATGGTCTAAACTGTTCTAAAACCAAGGGTTGGTATGCCAGATACAGTGAGGTCAACAATATCAAGAGAAGCCTCGCTTCGGCTGGCTGCCCACCTGAAAGAGCATCCTGATTCCTAGAACCCAGCAGTCCCAATAATCCTGGTAACTGCCCTGACGGAATCGCAGTCTATCCCAGGAAAAGTGGCAGACTTAGCAGAGGACTACACATGTGTGTTCACTCTTTCTGACACCTATGTCCTCACAGCTGTGATAATGACACCGTTTTGGTCCTTGAAAGTGAGATCATCTGCCAGTATAATCTTAAATCCTTTATATTATCTTTCCTCTCTATTGTGTGGTTAGAATTTGTCTTATACTTCGTTCTAGCTTTTAATTTTACAAGTTTTCCATAACGGAATTACTGGAATTTGTCCTCAATGAACATATTGTTTTCTTCGGCCCATTGGAAGACTAGATTTATAACCGCTTGAATATTAATAGTGTCCTCAATGGATGACACTCTCATGCAAAAAAATTATCGTCTGCAAAGGAAGACACGATGCTGTGGTCTAATGGTCTTTATCGGATATGAGAATGAGGAACAGTATGAGGGGTGAGTACTGTACTTTATGGAACACAGCTTATCTCTGTGACTGTTTGACTTAACTCTGTTTACTATTATTCTTTGTGTTCTCTTGGATAGAATACTGAAGATCCATTTGCCCAATTCTCCAATTATTCCCGTAGTATGCATTTTATGCGATGTTACACCATAATCGCTCTAGTTGAAGCTTCTGCAAAGTCTGTGTTTACTACATCTGTATTTCGTTTGTCCTCCAGTGTGTCCAGGACCATGGGATAGTGGTTCATTAGCGAGAGGCAGGGGTGACCTACTCTAAACCCATACTGCCCTGGGTTGTGCAAATTTTGGGAAACTAAGTAACTGACAAACGTGCTTCTTAAAACCATTTCAAGGATTTTTATGATGCTGGACGTTAGAGCTGTCAGTCTTTAATTTTTTTTCTATTGCTTAGCTGCCACTTTTGTAAACTGGAGCAATATCTGTTGCTTCTAGAGACTGTGGAATGATAGCTGTTTCAAGCTTTCCTCTCCATAGCATACATAAGGCATGCAATAGGGGTTTCTTGCAGTTCTTGTTGAACACGGAGTTCCTCGAGTCTGGGCCAGGGGCAGAGTGCATGGACATGTTGTCATTGGCTTTTTGAAAGCCCAGTGGTGTTAGGGTTATGCCAGAAATTTTGGAGATGTTGATAAGATTTTGGATCTCGTTCATAAAATATTCCGATTGTTAATCTTGAGTCTGTTATACGGCTCACTAAATGCAGTCATAGTGACACCAGTATCTCATACTTATTTCTTTGATGTCATCAGTGTAAGTCCTATTTGTTTAAGCAAGAGACCGATACTGGATGTGGTTTTTTGCCTTGTTTTTAGCATTTGAAAACAAATTTTGGGGATTTCAATTTCATATTTGGCTTTAAGCTCCTGTCTCTCCTGAATCGTGTAAATCCATTTAACTTACGTTCAGTACTTTGTATTTCCCTAGTCAATTGTTTCCTTCCACATTTCAAATAGTAGAGCTTCCTTGAGAAGCTCTGTGTTTCTTCATCTTTACCAGTAGAGAGACCGTCTCTCTCTGTCTAGTTTACACCTCTTTTTTTCCTTAGGGGAATGTGTGTGTTGAGCATACTTCAACTGCTATGGAGTTGATCATTTCTAGACACTGTTTTGGATCTGTGTCATTTACGATATCTTCCAAGCATGTTTCATTAAGATGAGTTATATGATCCCATTCGATGTTCTTGTTGCTGTGAAGATACCCTCATGACTAATTGCATTTTGTTGGTCAGGACCCCTGTACATACAAGTCTAAATTTCGATTAGGTTGTGATCTGAATTAACTGCATGTGAAACTGTTATATCTGTTTCCAGGTCATCAACATTTTTTAAAAATTACGTCAAGTGTATTTTCCAGTTTTATTGGCTCCACTATTTAGTGGTTTAAAATGTATTTCAGAGATAGAACGGTTCATTTGTGTGAGAACTTTCATCTGATCTCCCTCCAGGGATCATCTCTGTTATAACATTATTTTCTATGTTCTTCCATTTGAAATGTCTTAAATTGAAATCACCAAGCAACAAGAAGTTGGGGCTGGAGTAGGAAGATTTTCCAGACAGTTATTAATTATTATTAGCTGTTCCTTGAACTGTTGGGAAGTTACGTTTGATGACTTGTATACAGCCACTATGATTAAATTTTAGTTCTTAATCTTTACTCCCTAAACTTCAACTACATCATCAGTGGTATTTAGTAACTGTCCAGATGAGCGACTTTATGAAGAACATCCAGACCCATCCCTTTGTTGCCTGTTTTTTTTTTCTGTCTGTTGATGGCTAACTTAACGTCTTGTATATTTGCAAATACTTAGTGTGATCTAAGACTCACCTGAGTGTGATCTTAGACTCGGCCATGAGTGATGTAAACCTCACCACGGAAGACTCACCACAGTCCACAGTGATCCTAGTTTCAGCCTTGTTTAATCTAAGAATCACCACAGTGATCTTAGACACAGCCTTTAGTGATCTAGGACTCGCCATTGTGATCCTAGATTCAACCTTGTGTGATCTAAGATTCACCACAGTGATCCTAGACTAAGCCTTGTGTGATCAAAGACTCACCACAGTGATCCTACACTCACCATAGTGATCCTAGACTCAGCCTTGTGTGATCAAAGACTCACCACAGTGATCCTAGACTCAATCTTCAGTGATCTAGGACTCACCATAGTGATCCTAGACTAAACCTTGTGTGATCTAGGATTCACCACAGTGATCCTAGACTCAACCTTGTGATCAAAGACTCGCCACAGTGATCCTAGACTCAGCCTTGTGTGATCAAAGACTCACCACAGTGATCCTAGACTCAGCCTTGTGTGATCAAAGACTCACCACAGTGATCCTAGACTCAATCTTCAGTGATCTAGGACTCACCATAGTGATCCTAGACTAAACCTTGTGTGATCTAAGATTCACAACAGTGATCCTAGACTCAACCTTGTGATCAAAGACTCACCACGGTGATCCTAGACTCAACCTTGTGATCAAAGACTCACCACAGTGATCCTAGACTCAACCTTGTGATCAAAGACTCACCACAGTGATCCCAGACTCAGCCTTGAGTGATCCAAGACTCACCACAGTAATCCTAGGCTCAGCCTTGAGTGATCCAAGACTCACCACAGTGATCCTAGGCTCAGCCTTGAGTGATCCAAGACTCACCACAGTGATCCTAGGCTCAGCCTTGAGTGATCCAAGACTCACCACAGTGATCCTAGGCTCAGCCTTGAGTGATCCAAGACTCACCACAGTGATCCTAGGCTCAGCCTTGAGTGATCCAAGACTCACCACAGTAATCCTAGGCTCAGCCTTGAGTGATCCAAGACTCACCACAGTGATCCTAGGCTCAGCCTTGAGTGATCCAAGACTCACCACAGTGATCCTAGGCTCAGCCTTGAGTGATCCAAGACTCACCACAGTGATCCTAGGCTCAGCCTTGAGTGATCCAAGACTCACCACGGTGATCCTAGGCTCAGCCTTGAGTGATCCAAGACTCACCACAGTGATCCTAGGCTCAGCCTTGAGTGATCCAAGACTCACCACGGTGATCCTAGGCTCAGCCTTGAGTGATCCAAGACTCACCACAGTGATCCTAGGCTCAGCCTTGAGTGGGCTACTGAAAGTCTTAAGTTATATTGAAAAAAACAGAACTGACAACATCTAATTCAAGAAAAAAATATTTTCGACGCCACAACAGAGGAATAATGAAAAGTAAAAGATTTATTCTGGTAATTTTGTTGTTCTTTTATTCCGCATTGGTGGACCATTAGTGGTCCAGTGGTGGACCAGTGGTGGACCAGTGGTGGACCACTGGTGGATCAGTGGTGTTTGATAACCCACAGTGGACCAGTGGTGTTTGATAACCCACAGTGGACCAGTGGTGCTTGACAACCCACAGTGGACCAGTGGTGCTTGATAACCCACGGTGGACCAGTGGTGCTTGATAACCCACGGTGGACCAGTGGTGCTTGATAACCCACGGTGGACCAGTGGTGCTTGATAACCCACGGGGGACCAGTGGTGCTTGATAACCCACAGTGGACCAGTGGTGCTTGATAACCCACAGTGGACCAGTGGTGCTTGATAACCCACGGTGGACCAGTGGTGCTTGATAACCCACGATGGACCAGTCATGATTGATAACCCACGGTGGACCAGTGGTGCTTGATAACCCACAGTGGACCAGTGGTGCTTGATAACCCACGGTGGACCAGTGGTGCTTGATAACCCACGGTGGACCAGTGGTGCTTGATAACCCACGGGGGACCAATAAGAACATAAGAACATAAGAACGAAGGAACACTGCAGAAGGCCTACTGGCCCATGCGAGGCAGGTCCAAGTCTCCTACCGGCTTAAGCCAATGCACCCAACCTAGTCAGGTCAGGTCACATTGACTTAAGGGAGGAACACGGCAACCGACCTGGTAGCACAAGCTATCAGGTCTAACTCACACCCACCCACATCTACTCATGTATTTATCCAACCTATTTTTAAAGCTACACAACGTTCTGGCCTCTATAACGGTATTTGGGAGTTTGTTCCACTCATCCACAACTCTATTACCAAACCAGTACTTTCCTATATCCTTCCTGAATCTGAATTTTTCCAACTTAAAACCATTGCTGCGAGTCCTGTCTAGGCTAGATATTTTCAGCACACTATTTACATCCCCTTTATTTATTCCTGTCTTCCATTTATACACCTCAATCATATCCCCCCTAATTCTACGTCTTTCTAGAGAGTGCAGTTTCAGGGCCCTTAGTCTATCCTCATAGGGAAGGTTTCTGATACATGGGATCAACTTTGTCATCCTCCTTTGTACATTTTCCAGAGAATTTATATCCATTCTGTAATACGGTGACCAAAACTGTGCAGCATAATCTAAATGAGGCCTAACCAAGGATGTATAGAGTTGAAGAACAACCTGAGGACTCCTATTATTTATGCTTCTTGATATGAAGCCAAGGATTCTATTAGCTTTATTGCGAACACTTATGCACTGTTGTCTTGGTTTCAGATTACTGCTAACCAGAACTCCTAAATCTTTTTCGCAATCCGTAATATTAAGATCCACATTATTTAGTTTATATGTGGCATGGTTATTGTCCTGTCCAACATTTAGAACTTTGCATTTGTCTATATTAAACTGCATCTGCCACTTCTCCGACCACTGCATCAGTCTATTCAAATCTTCCTGGAGTGCTCGAATGTCCTCGTCAGAATGAATTCGACGGCCTATTTTGGTGTCATCGGCAAACTTGCCGATGTCGCTCTTTATGCCCTCATCTATGTCGTTTATGTAGATTGTGAACAGCAGGGGGCCCAACACTGACCCCTGTGGAACACCGCTCGTGACGCTTCCCCACTCTGATTTCTCCCCATTTATGCAAACTCTCTGCTGCCTATTTGTCAACCATGCCTCTATCCAGGAAAAAATTTCTCCTCCTATTCCATGTGCTTTAATTTTCCTCAATAGTCTCTGATGTGGGACCCTGTCAAAAGCCTTACTGAAGTCCATATACACAATATCATATTCATTACCATGATCTACCTCCTCAAATACATTAGTGAAAAAAGTTAATAAATTCGTAAGGCAGGAACGCCCCTTTGTAAAACCATGCTGAGATTCGTTGATTAATTTATGCTTTTCAAGGTGGCTACGAACTGCCTCGGCAATTATTGATTCCATAAATTTTCCCACTATGGAGGTTAGGCTTATTGGTCTATAGTTCGAAGCTATGGACCTGTCACCTGTTTTGAAAATAGGTATCACATTTGCCATTTTCCACTTATCTGGCACCATGCCAGTTTGTAGTGATATGTTGAAAAGATTAGCCAAAGGTGTGCTAAGCTCCTCTTTACATTCCTTTAGAACCCTTGCATACAGTTCATCAGGGCCTGGGGATTTGTTAGGTTTTAATTTATCTATTTGCCTAAGGACCATGTCACTTGTGACCCTAATAGTGCACAGTTTATTATCGTCCTGTTCTACATAATTTATCATTACTGGAATATCGCTGGTATCCTCCTGTGTAAAAACTGAGAGGAAGTATGTGTTAAAAATTCTACACATTTCCTTATCACTGTCAGTGAGCTGACCCGAGGAACTTTTGAGTGGGCCTATCTTGTCCCTGATCTTACTTCTGTATACCTGAAAGAATCCTTTTGGGTTAGTCTTCGATTCTCTTGCAACTTTAACCTCATAATCTCTTTTTGCTTTTCTAATTCCCTTTTTTATTTCTCTCTTTAACTGAATATATCGATTTCTCAATTGCCCCTCTCCTCTTTTGATTTGCCTATATATGCCTCTCTTTTGACCAATCAGATATTTTAATCTATTGTTCATCCATTTAGGATCATTTTTGTTTGATCTGATTTCCCTATTTGGAACATAATTTGACTGAGCAGCTAGAACTATGCCCTGGAAAGCATCATATCGGCAACCATCACCACCTACCTGACCCTTAGTCAGGTCATTCCAGTTCAGCCCACCTAAGTAATTTTTCAGTCCTATGAAATCAGCCAAGCGAAAGTTAGGGACGGAGACTTGATTGCCATTATTAGGGGAATTCCATGATATATTAAAACTGAGTGATTTGTGATCACTTTCCCCAAGCTCATCATTAACCTCAAGATTATTAATTAGTGTTTCCCTACTGGCAAGAACCAAGTCAAGGAGGTTATTTCCCCTAGTTGGCTCTGTCACAAACTGTTTTAAAAAACAATCCTGGATCGTATCAAGAAAGTCACCTGACTCTAAATTTCCTGTCAAATTGCTCCAGTCAATCTGTCTATAGTTGAAATCTCCCATTAGCACAACATTTTCGTATGTAGATGCCTTACGAATTTCGTCCCATAGAAGTTTACTGCACTCCCTATCAAGATTTGGGGCCCTGTAAATCACACCCAAAATTAGTTTTTCTCGGCCCTCGAGAAGCTGTAACCAAACAGATTCAGTGGCTGACGCTTCTAATTTAATATCTTGTCTAACACAACAATTTAAATTGTCTCTGACATACATCGCTACTCCACCACCTTTCCTGTTGACCCTGTCAGTGTGGAATAATTTATAGCCTTGTATGTGACATTCAGAGGGCATCTCTCTATCTTTCAGATTAAGCCAGGTCTCTGTTATAGCAATAATATCTATGTTTCCTGCACTTGCAATTAATCTTAGCTCATCTATCTTATTTCTTACACTCCTGCTATTAGTATAGTAAACCTTAAGGGAGCTAGTCCCTTGCTGCCCTCTGCTGTCCCCCTTTGTTTGCTGACCTGATCTATTGTCTTTATTTATAACTTCATGCTGAATGCCTTTTATACATTTACTGTTTCCAACCCAAGTGTTGCAACCTGCTTGTTTCCCACACACACCCATACCTCTATCTTCCTTCAGTTTAAAATCATAGGCATTTCACCAATGGCCTTCTCAATCGAGTCTGCAAGTGCTACCACCCCAGCCCCAGAGAGATGTACCCCATCCCTTGCATACATATCATGTTTGCCATAAAAGTTGTTCCAGTTGTCAATGAATGGGATTGCAAGTTCCTTGCAGTATCTGTCTAGCCAGCAATTTACACCAATTGCCCTAGACAACCATTCATTTCCTACTCCCCTTCTAGGCAAGATGCTACATATGATTGGGATCCCTCCCTTAGACTTAATGAAATCTATAGCTGACCTGTACTTATCTAGCAGCTCTTCTCTCCTACCCTTCCCAATATCATTTCCACCAGCACTGAGACAGATAATGGGCTTGTTCCCATTACCTGACGTGATATTATCCAGCCTGTTGACAATGTCCCCAACACCAGCTCCAGGGAAGCACACTCTATCTCTCATCTTCTTATTCCTATTACAAAAAGCACGGTCAATATATCTTACCTGAGAGTCACCAACCACAAGAATGCGCTTGCCTCCATTAGCAGGGGCAGTAGTACCCTTACCTTCACTGGCCACTGAAGTACATTCATCCTGAAGAACAGAGAAGCGATTTCCTACCTTCAGATCTTCACTCTTAACTTTCCTTACTCTGATGCGCCTTCCATTACTGTGAACCACTCGCCACTTGTAGCAGGTGCTGGACTGCACCTCACTGCTGGTAGCCGTTGCTACCTCCCCAGCTACAGCCTCCTCACAGCGAGAGACAGACTGCACCTCACTGCTAGAAGCCTCATTCCCCACAACTCCAGCCACCTCACACTCTCTCCCAGACCCATTGAGGTGGACCTTCAGCCTCCTAATCTCCTCCTGGAGAAGCAAGACCTCATCCTTCAACTCTCCAACCTCAATTTTTAAAACACTGCAGGAGCAAGCCATGCTTTGTAACCGTCCACACTAATCCCCAAAGCAGCTCAGGGTCTGTGACCTCACGTGACGACTGACCACTGAGTACTGACGACTGACCACTGAGTACTGGACGACTGACCACTGAGTACTGACGACTGACCACTGAGTACTGACGACTGACCACTGAGTACTCCACGACTGACCACTGAGTACTTGATAACCCACAGTGGACCAGTGGTGCTTGATAACCCACAGTGGACCAGTGGTGCTTGATAACCCACGGTGGACCAGTGGTGCTTGATAACCCACGGTGGACCAGTCATGATTGATAACCCACGGTGGACCAGTGGTGCTTGATAACTCACGGTGGACCAGTGGTGCTTGACAACCCACAGTGGACCAGTGGTGCTTGATAACCCACGGTGGACCAGTGGTGCTTGATAACCCACGGTGGACCAGTGGTGCTTGATAACCCACGGGGGACCAGTGGTGCTTGATAACCCACAGTGGACCAGTGGTGCTTGATAACCCACAGTGGACCAGTGGTGCTTGATAACCCACGGTGGACCAGTGGTGCTTGATAACCCACGGTGGACCAGTCATGATTGATAACCCACGGTGGACCAGTGGTGCTTGATAACTCACGGTGGACCAGTGGTGCTTGACAACCCACAGTGGACCAGTGGTGCTTGATAACCCACGGTGGACCAGTGGTGCTTGATAACCCACGGTGGACCAGTGGTGCTTGATAACCCACGGTGGACCAGTCATGATTGATAACCCACGGTGGACCAGTGGTGCTTGATAACTCACGATGGACCAGTGGTTCTTGACAACCCACAGCGGACCAGTGGTGCTTGATAACCCACGGTGGACCAGTGGTGCTTGATAACCCACGGTGGACCAGACATGATTGATAACCCACGGTGGACCAGTGGTGCTTGACAACCCACAGTGGACCAGTGGTGCTTGATAACCCACGGTGGACCAGTGGTGCTTGATAACCCACGGTAGACCAGTCATGATTGATAACCCACGGTGGACCAGTGGTGCTTGATAACTCACGGTGGACCAGTGGTGCTTGATAACCCACGGTGGACAAGTGGTGCTTGATAACCCACGGTGTACCAGTGGTGCTTGATAACCCACGGTGGATCAGTGGTGCTTGATAACCCACGGTGGACCAGTGGTGCTTGATAACCCACGGTGGACCAGTGGTGCTTGATAACCAACGGTGGACAAGTGGTGTTTGATAACCCACGGTGGACCAGTGGTGCTTGATAACCCACGGTGGATCAGTGGTGCTTGATAACCCACGGTGGACCAGTGGTGCTTGATAACCCACGGTGGACCAGTGGTGCTTGATAACCCAGGGTGGATCAGTGGTGCTTGATAACCCACGGTGGACCAGTGGTGCTTGATAACCCACGGTGGACCAGACATGATTGATAACCCACGGTGGACCAGTGGTGCTTGACAACCCACAGTGGACCAGTGGTGCTTGATAACCCACGGTGGACCAGTGGTGCTTGATAACCCACGGTAGACCAGTCATGATTGATAACCCACGGTGGACCAGTGGTGCTTGATAACTCACGGTGGACCAGTGGTGCTTGATAACCCACGTGGACCAGTGGTGCTTGATAACCCACGGTGTACCAGTGGTGCTTGATAACCCACGGTGGATCAGTGGTGCTTGATAACCCACGGTGGACCAGTGGTGCTTGATAACCCACGGTGGACCAGTGGTGCTTGATAACCAACGGTGGACCAGTGGTGTTTGATAACCCACGGTGGACCAGTGGTGCTTGATAACCCACGGTGGACCAGTGGTGCTTGATAACCCAGGGTGGATCAGTGGTGCTTGATAACCCACGGTGGACCAGTGGTGCTTGATAACCCACGGTGGACCAGTGGTGCTTGATAACCAACGGTGGACCAGTGGTGCTTGACAACCCACAGTGGACCAGTGGTGCTTGATAACCCACGGTGGACCAGTGGTGTTTGATAACCCACGGTAGACCAGTCATGATTGATAACCCACGGTGGACCAGTGGTGCTTGATAACTCACGGTGGACCAGTGGTGCTTGATAACCCACGGTGGACCAGTGGTGCTTGATAACCCACGGTGTACCAGTGGTGCTTGATAACCCACGGTGTACCAGTGGTGCTTGATAACCCACGGTGGATCAGTGGTACTTGATAACTCACGGTGGACAAGTGGTGCTTGATAACCCACGGTGGACCAGTGGTGCTTGATAACCCACGGTGGACCAGTGGTGTTTGATAACCCACGGTGGACCAGTGGTGCTTGATAACCCACGGTGGACCAGTGCTTCTTGATAACCCACGGTGGACCAGTGGTGTTTGATAACCCACGGTAGACCAGTGGTGTTAGATAACCCACGGTGGACCAGTGGTCGACCAGTGGTGCTTAATAACCCACGGTGGACCAGTGGTGCTTGATAACCCACGGTGGACCATTGGTGCTTGATAGCCCACGGTGGACCAGTGGTGTTAGATAACCCACGGTGGACCAGTGGTCGACCAGTGGTGCTTAATAACCCACGGTGGACCAGTGGTGCTTGATAACCCACGGTGAACCAGTGGTCGACCAGTGGTGCTTGATAACCCACGGTGGACCAGTGGTCGATCAGTGGTGCTTGATAACCCACGGTGGACCAGTGGTGTTTGATAACCCACGGTGGACCAGTGGTGCTTGATATCCCAAGGTGGACCAGTGGTGCTTGATAACCCACGGTGGATCAGTGGTCGGCCACTGGTGCTTGATAACCCACGGTGGACCAGTGGTGCTTGATAACCCACGATGGACCAGTGGTGCTTGATAACCCACGGTGGACCAGCGGTGCTTGATAACCCACGATGGATCAGTAGTGCTTTATAACCCACGGTGTACCAGTGGTGCTTGATAACCCACGGAGGACCAGTGGTGCTTGATAACCCACGGTGGACCAGTGGTGTTTGATAACCCACGGTGGACCAGTGGTGCTTGATAACCCACGGTGGAAACTGGTGCTTGATAACCCACGGTGGACCAGTGGTGCTTGATAACCCACGGTGAACCAGTGGAGTTAGATAACCCACGGTCGACCAGTGGTCGACCAGTGGTGCTTAATAACCCACGGTGGACCAGTGGTGCTTGATAACCCACGGTGGACCAGTGGTCGACCAGTGGTGCTTGATAACCCACGGTGGACCAGTGGTGCATGATAACCAACGGTGGACCAGTGGTCGATCAGTGGTGCTTGATAACCCACGGTGGACCAGTGGTGTTTGATAACCCACGGTGGACCAGTGGTGCTTGACATCCCATGGTGGACCAGTGGTGCCTGATAACCCACGGTGAATCAGTGGTCGGCCACTGGTGCTTGATAACCCACGGTGGACCAGTGGTGTTTGATAACCCACGGTGGACCAGTGGTGCTTGATAACCCACGATGGACCAGTGGTGCTTGATAACCCACGGTGGACCAGCGGTGCTTGATAACCCACGATGGATCAGTAGTGCTTTATAACCCACGGTGTACCAGTGGTGCTTGATAACCCACGGTGGACCAGTGGTGCTTGATAACCCGCGGTGGACCAGTGGTGCTTGATAACCCACGGAGGACCAGTGGTGTTTGATAACCCACGGTGGACCAGTGGCGCTTGATAACCCACGGTGAACCAGTGGTGCTTGATAACCCACGGTGGACCAGTGGTGCTTGATAACCCACGGTGGACCAGTGGTGTTAGATAACCCACGGTGGACCAGAGGTCGACCAGTGGTGCTTGATAACCCACGGTGGACCAGTGGTGCTTGATAACCCACGGTGGACCAGTGGTCGATCAGTGATGCTTGATAACCCACGGTGGACCAGTGGTGTTTGATAACCCACGGTGGACCAGTGGTGCTTGATATCCCAAGGTGGACCAGTGGTGCTCTATAACCCATGGTGGATCAGTGGTCGGCCACTGGTGCTTGATAATCCACGGTGGACCAATGGTGTTTGATAACCCACGGTGGACCAGTGGTGCTTGATAACCCACGATGGACCAGTGGTGCTTGATAACCCACGGTGGACCAGCGGTGCTTGATAACCCACGATGGATCAGTAGTGCTTTATAACCCACGGTGTACCAGTGGTGCTTGATAACCCAAGGTGGACCAGTGGTGCTTGATATCCCAAGGTGGACCAGTGGTGCTTGATAACCCACGGTGGATCAGTGGTCGGCCACTGGTGCTTGATAACCCACGATGGATCAGTAGTGCTTTATAACCCACGGTGTACCAGTGGTGCTTGATAACCCACGGTGGACCAGTGGTGCTTGATAACCCACGGTGGACCAGTGGTGCTTGATAACCCACGGTGGACCAGTGGTGTTTGATAACCCACGGTGGACCAGTGGTGCTTGATAACCCACGGTGGACCAGTGGTGCTTGATAACCCACGGTGTACCAGTGGTGCTTGATAACCCACGGTGGACCAGTGGTGCTTGATAACCCACAGTGGACAAGGGGTGGACCAGTGGTACTTTATAACCCACGGTGGACCAGTGGTGGACCAGTGGTACTTTATAACCCACGGTGTACCAGTGGTGCTTGATAACCCACGGTGGACCAGTGGTGCTTGATAACCCACGTTGGACCAGTGGTGCTTGATAACCCACGTTGGACCAGTGGTGCTTGGTAACCCACGGTGGACCAGTGGTGCTTGATAACCCACGGTGGACCAGTGGTACTTTATAACCCACGGTGGACCAGTGGTTCTTGATAACCCACGGTGGACCAGTGGTGCTTGATAACCCACGGTGGACCACTGGTGATTGATAACCCACGGTGGACCAGTGGTACTTTATAACCCACGGTGGACCAGTGGTGCTTGATAACCCACGGTGGACCAGTGGTGCTTGATAACCCACGGTGGACCAGTGGTGGACCAGTGGTACTTTATACCCCACGGTGGACCAGTGGTGGACCAGTGGTACTTTATAACCCACGGTGGACCAGTGGTGCTTGATAACCCACGGTGGACCAGTGGTGCTTGATAACCCACGGTGGACCAGTGGTGGACCAGTGGTACTTTATACCCCACGGTGGACCAGTGGTGGACCAGTGGTACTTTATAACCCACGGTTTACCAGTGGTGGACCAGTGGTACTTTATAACCCACGGTGGACCAGTGGTGCTTGATAACCCACGGTGGACCAGTGGTGGACCAGTGGTACTTTATACCCCACGGTGGACCAGTGGTGGACCAGTGGTACTTTATAACCCACGGTGGACCAGTGGTGCTTGATAACCCACGGTGGACCAGTGGTGCTTGATAACCCACGGTGGACCAGTGGTGGACCAGTGGTACTTTATACCCCACGGTGGACCAGTGGTGGACCAGTGGTACTTTATAACCCACGGTTTACCAGTGGTGGACCAGTGGTACTTTATAACCCACGGTGGACCAGTGGTGCTTGATAACCCACGGTGGACCAGTGGTGCTTGATAACCCACGGTGGACCAGTGGTGGACCAGTGGTACTTTATACCCCACGGTGGACCAGTGGTGGACCAGTGGTACTTTATAACCCACTGTGGACCAGTGTTGCTTGATAACCCACGGTGGACCAGTGGTGCTTGATAACCCACGGTGGACCAGTGGTGGACCAGTGGTACTTTATACCCCACGGTGGACCAGTGGTGGACTAGTGGTACTTTATAACCCACGGTGGACCAGTGGTGCTTGATAACCCTCAGTGGACCAGTGTTAGTTGATAACTCATAGTGAACCAGTGTTACTTTATAACCCACACTGGACCAGTGTTAGTTGATAACTCATAGTGAACCAGTGTTACTTTATAACCCACACTGGACCAGTGTTAGTTGATAACTCATAGTGAACCAGTGTTACTTTATAACCCACACTGGACCAGTGTTACTTGATAACTCACACTGGATCAGTGTTACTTGATAACTCACACTGGATCAGTGTTACTTGATAACTCACACTGGACCAGTGTTACTTGATAACTCACACTGGATCAGTGTTACTTGATAACTCACACTGGATCAGTGTTACTTGATAACTCACACTGGACCAGTGTTACTTGATAACTCACACTGGATCAGTGTTACTTGATAACTCACACTGGATCAGTGTTACTTGATAACTCACACTGGATCAGTGTTACTTGATAACTCACACTGGATCAGTGTTACTTGATAACCCACACTGGATCAGTGTTACTTGATAACTCACACTGGATCATTGTTACTTGATAACTCACACTGGATCAGTGTTACTTGATAACTCACACTGGATCAGTGTTACTTGATAACTCACACTGGATCAGTGTTACTTGATAACCCACACTGGATCAGTGTTACTTGATAACTCACACTGGATCAGTGTTACTTGATAACTCACACTGGATCAGTGTTACTTGATAACTCACACTGGATCAGTGTTACTTGATAACCCACACTGGATCAGTGTTACTTGATAACTCACACTGGATCAGTGTTACTTGATAACCCACACTGGATCAGTGTTACTTGATAACTCACACTGGATCAGTGTTACTTGATAACTCACACTGGATCAGTGTTACTTGATAACTCACACTGGATCAGTGTTACTTGATAACTCACACTGGATCAGTGTTACTTGATAACTCACACTGGATCAGTGTTACTTGATAACTCACACTGGATCAGTGTTACTTGATAACTCACACTGGACCAGTGTTACTTGATAACTCACACTGGACCCGTTTTTTTTTAATTATATGTTGAAAAATATATGAAGTTTCCTGGCTTCTTAAATGTCAGATGTTTGAGAGAGAGAGAGAGAGAGAGAGAGAGAGAGAGAGAGAGAATTATGAACCTGTTTAAGTTGATGTTATCTAATACCGGGAATAATATAACAATAATGATGAACAAGATTATCTCATTGCCAATATTTACAAACATTTATAAGACTTACGAAAAAAAAATCAATTTTAAGATTACTAAATCTGTCACCTAGTTACATTTGTAAGAAAATTCTATCTAAAATAATTATATCTGTATACTAAAAATAAGTCTGATATATATATATATATATATATATATATATATATATATATATATATATATATATATATATATATATATATATATAAGATATTTGTAAGATATTTGTTAATTGATTATGTTGGCAGCGGGACTTTCACTTGGCTGCCAGAATTTATCTTCTTGTCGTTTTTATTTCGCTCTCAAGACGAGACCTCATCTGAGCAACTTCAAATTTTCAGCGCTTGTGTGCACAACCTCTGGGAAGCAAGTTTTTTCGAATAACAGTCATGTGCAGGTGCTCTGTGGCTCTAGCTGTGGGGCCTATTTCCAGCTTCCTGTAATGGACTCTCAAAGGTTACGAAGCTCTCAGCAGTGGAGCTTCAAACGTGTTAATAATATACTTCTTAACTCGACGGCGACATCTGTTAATTTTGCTTGGAAAATGGTGTGAAATTATTATTTCTGTTAAATCACGTTATATTTGAGTCATACTCTCCTGGACGTCTTGAATATTTTTTTTTATATTTTATTTAAAACGTAATATTACAACATAAAAAATAAATATATAGAAAACCACCATCCCTTAACAAACAGGCGTCCAAAATAGAATTAATTAGCCCAGTACAACATATAAATTGCTCAACATTCCGACATTCACTATATACACTTGGAGTCACCGAGGATGTTCATTATGCATAAATATAAATCAGATAAGAGCTTTGTGGCCCATATATGTCATCCTAGTACAAAAATGCACTAAAAGACATGCTATAAGAAATTATATACCACTATCTCCGCCACCACAATAGATATTATATAATTACATAGCTAGACCTATAGCATATATGTTTACCAACATATTTTTTAATACTTAAAACATTATAACAAAATAATAAAACAAAGCATCAATACACCATTTTACATTACAGAGGTTCGAACCCTTAATAACAATATATAAATGAAAACAAAACACAGAACGTAAATCGCAACACAAGGAAGCATATAGTTTAACATGCTGAGATAAAACACATGCTCATGTTAAACTAGAAATGAAACATTATAACAACCCGTATGTAACATTCTTGTGCAAATAGTTACTATAAGAATACAACACACTACAACTCTCCCCCCTATTCCCAACAGCTGTATCTGCCGTCACCATCATAACCAAGACTATAAAATAACATTAATTAACACTGTTGAAAATTGAAACATTCTGAAACACGCTTCATACATGACCACATTCCTGCATAACCCAGGAAAGACAAAGGCATAAACACATGTATAACATACATACAAAAACCACAATGAATACAGCGGTATACACAGACACAACATACCTCTCCAAAAGTGTAATTAAACCCCTACATAACAATACAACATAATAAAATAGTCTACAGAAACATACCATCACTTCATACAAGTACTAAGTATTAATAATAATATATAAAAATTAAAATCCAATAAAATCCCCCCCAAAAAAATCAACATATCTTAATACAGAAGCTTTCTTAAACATGTTTCATACATAGCCACACCCTGCAAGACAGATAGCCACACCCTGCAAGACAGATAGCCACACCCTGCAAGACACATAGCCACACCCTGCAAGACAGATAGCCACACCCTGCAAGACAGATAGCCACACCCTGCAAGACAGATAGCCACACCCTGCAAGACAGATAGCCACACCCTGCAAGACACATAGCCACACCCTGCAAGACACAGCCACACCCTGCAAGACACAGCCACACCCTGCAAGACATATAGCCACACCCTGCAAGACACAGCCACACCCTGCAAGACACATAGCCACACCCTGCAAGACACAGCCACACCCTGCAAGACAGATAGCCACACCCTGCAAGACAGATAGCCACACCCTGCAAGACACATAGACACACCCTGCAAGACAGATAGCCACACCCTGCAAGACAGATAGCCACACCCTGCAAGACACATAGCCACACCCTGCAAGACACAGCCACACCCTGCAAGACACATAGCCACACCCTGCAAGACAGATAGCCACACCCTGCAAGACACAGCCACACCCTGCAAGACACATAGCCACACCCTGCAAGACACATAGCCACACCCTGCAAGACACATAGCCACACCCTGCAAGACACATAGCCACACCCTGCAAGACACAGCCACACCCTGCAAGACACATAGCCACACCCTGCAAGACACATAGCCACACCCTGCAAGACACATAGCCACACCCTGCAAGACACATAGCCACACCCTGCAAGACACAGCCACACCCTGCAAGACACATAGCCACACCCTGCAAGACACATAGCCACACCCTGCAAGACACATAGCCACACCCTGCAAGACACATAGCCACACCCTGCAAGACACAGCCACACCCTGCAAGACACATAGCCACACCCTGCAAGACACAGCCACACCCTGCAAGACACATAGCCACACCCTGCAAGACACAGCCACACCCTGCAAGACACATAGCCACACCCTGCAAGACACATAGCCACACCCTGCAAGACACAGCCACACCCTGCAAGACACAGCCACACCCTGCAAGACACATAGCCACACCCTGCAAGACACATAGCCACACCCTGCAAGACACATAGCCACACCCTGCAAGACACATAGCCACACCCTGCAAGACACAGCCACACCCTGCAAGACACATAGCCACACCCTGCAAGACACATAGCCACACCCTGCAAGACACAGCCACACCCTGCAAGACACAGCCACACCCTGCAAGACACAGCCACACCCTGCAAGACACATAGCCACACCCTGCAAGACACATAGCCACACCCTGCAAGACACAGCCACACCCTGCAAGACACACAGCCACACCCTGCAAGACACATAGCCACACCCTGCAAGACACATAGCCACACCCTGCAAGACACATAGCCACACCCTGCAAGACACATAGCCACACCCTGCAAGACACACAGCCACACCCTGCAAGACACATAGCCACACCCTGCAAGACACATAGCCACACCCTGCAAGACACATAGCCACACCCTGCAAGACACAGCCACACCCTGCAAGACACATAGCCACACCCTGCAAGACACATAGCCACACCCCTGCAAGACATATAGCCACACCCTGCAAGACACATAGCCACACCCCTGCAAGACACATAGCCACACCCTGCAAGACACATAGCCACACCCTGCAAGACACATAGCCACACCCCTGCAAGACACATAGCCACACCCTGCAAGACACATAGCCACACCCCTGCAAGACACATAGCCACACCCTGCAAGACACATAGCCACACCCCTGCAAGACACATAGCCACACCCTGCAAGACACAGCCACACCCTGCAAGACACATAGCCACACCCTGCAAGACACATAGCCACACCCCTACAAGACACATAGCCACACCCTGCAAGACACATAGCCACACCCCTGCAAGACACATAGCCACACCCTGCAAGACACATAGCCACACCCTGCAAGACACATAGCCACACCCCTGCAAGACACATAGCCACACCCTGCAAGACACATAGCCACACCCCTGCAAGACACATAGCCACACCCTGCAAGACACATAGCCACACCCCTGCAAGACACATAGCCACACCCTGCAAGACACATAGCCACACCCCTGCAAGACACATAGCCACACCCTGCAAGACACATAGCCACACCCTGCAAGACACATAGCCACACCCTGCAAGACACATAGCCACACCCTGCAAGACACATAGCCACACCCTGCAAGACACAGCCACACCCTGCAAGACACATAGCCACACCCTGCAAGACACATAGCCACACCCCTGCAAGACACATAGCCACACCCTGCAAGACACATAGCCACACCCTGGAAGACACATAGCCACACCCTGCAAGACACATAGCCACACCCTGCAAGACACAGCCACACCCTGCAAGACACAGCCACACCTTGCAAGACACACAGCCACACCCTGCAAGACACATAGCCAAAGACACATAGCCACACCCTGCAAGACACATAGCCACACCCTGCAAGACACAGCCACACCCTGCAAGACACAGCCACACCTTGCAAGACACACAGCCACACCCTGCAAGACACATAGCCACACCCTGCAAGACACATAGCCACACCCTGCAAGACACAGCCACACCCTGCAAGACACAGCCACATCCTGCAAGACACACAGCCACACCCTGCAAGACACATACCCACACCCTGCAAGACACAGCCACACCCTGCAAGACACATAGCCACACCCTGCAAGACACATACCCACACCCCTGCAAGACACAGCCACACCCTGCAAGACACATAGCCACACCCTGCAAGACACATACCCACACCCCTGCAAGACACAGCCACACCCTGCAAGACACATAGCCACACCCTGCAAGACACATAGCCACACCCTGCAAGACACATAGCCACACCCTGCAAGACACATAGCCACACCCTGCAAGACACATAGACACACCCTGCAAGACACATAGCCACACCCTGCAAGACACATAGCCACACCCCTGCAAGACACATAGCCACACCCTGCACACAGGCCACACCCTGGGACACACCAGCCACCACCCTACCCAGGAACACATGTACCACCCCTGCCCGGACCACGGACACACCCTTGCAGGACACCCATGGCCACACCCTAGGACACATGACCACCTACCCTAAGGACACCATGGCCACACCCTGCCAAGGACACCGGCCACACCCTGGCCAACACCCTGTGTGGGGCCACACCCTGCAAGACATATAGGCCACACCCTGCAAGACACCAGGCCACACCATAAGGACCACACCCTTAGCCACGCCCAAGACACCAGGCCACCCTGCAAGACAGATGGCCACCACCCTGCCAAGGACAGTGGCCACACCCTGCCAAGACACATAGACCACACCCTGCAAGGACACATAGCCACCACCTACCCTACCAAGACACATAGCCACACCCCTGCGAAGACACATAGCCACACCCTGCAGAAGACACCAATGCACCCTGCACCCAGGACACCCCTGGCCACACCTGTGAAGACACATAGCCACCACACCCTGCTGAAGACACATGGCCACCCACTGTAGAGACACAAGCCACCCACAGAGCCACACCCATGGCCACCAACCCTGGACACCATAGCCACACCCTGCAAGACCACATAGCCACCCTGCCGGACCACCTTAGCCACCCTGCAAGACACAGCCACCACCCTGCACAGAAGACACACTGCTTTGCCCTGCAAGACACATGGCCACACCCTGCCTGGGAACACATGGCCACCTAGGACACCACTGGCCACGCCCTGCAAGACACACAGCCTACACCCTGCAAGAGCACATAGGCCACCCACCCTGGCCAAGGACACATAGACCACACCCTGCCAAGGACACATGGCCATATAAGGACACGCCACACCCTGCAGGGACACAGCCACACCCATAAGACACGCTAGCCACACCCACACCCTGCAAGACACAGCCACACCCTTGCTGAAGACACAGCAGCCACACCCTGCAAGACAACCCCGCCCTACTGAGACCAGCCCCATAGCCACATACCTTGCAGACCACCATAGCCACAACCCCACCAAAGACACCAGCCACACCCTGCAAGACACAGCCACACCCTGCAAGGCCTGCCACACCCTAGCCTTTTACACCATTAAGCCAACCGACCCAAGACACAGCCACACCCTGCAAGACACATAGCCACACCCTGAGACACACAGCCACACACCCTGAGACCACATAGCCCTGCAAGACCACATAGCCACACCCTGCAAGACACAGCCACACCCTACCAAGACCACAAGCCACACCTACAAGACACAGCCACCACCACCCTGCAAGACACATAAGCCACACCTACTACCAAGACACCCATATTACACCACCAAGACACAGCCACACCCTACCACAAGACACACAGCCACCACCCTGCAGACCATAAGCACACCTACCAAGACACTATTTTCCCTGAACCACCCATGTGCACCCTACCAGGACACATGGCCACACCCTGCAAGGGGACACATTACACCCTGCCAACACCCTGTGCACGGACCGGGGACATAGCCCACACCCTGCAAGGACACCAGCCACCACCCTGCGAAGGACACATGGCCACCCACCCTGCTGGGAGGACACCAATGGCCACCCTGGGACACGGCAGCCCTGCCCCTGCAGGACATATGGCCACCCACCCTGCTAGGACACATGGCCACACCTACCTGGACACCCATGGCACCTGCAGGACCACACACATGGCCACACCCTGGGGACACCCATGACCACGGCACCCCTAGGACCACTGGCCATCCCCACCTCCCTGCAGTGGCAGCTACTTTCTACAGGACCTAGCCACCCTGCAGGATACATATACTACACCACCTGGGCACTGGCCAGCCTTACTCCCTGGGACAAGCCACCTCTCTGGGTACCTGCACCTACCTCAGGGTGGCACCACCCTCACCTCAGATTGCTATCCACCATAGGACCATAGCCCACGCCCTGCAGGACACATAGTGTATGGCCCTACGGACCCATGGCCACGCCTCTGGACACATGACCACACCCTTGCAGACACATAAGCCACACCCTGCCGGACACCATGACCACCCACCTGCCAGGACACATGGACCACGCCCTGCCAGGACCACATGGCCACCCCTGCCAGGACCACATGGCCACCCTGCAAGGACACACTTAGCCACACCCTGCAGGACCTGGCCACACCTGCAGGACCACACCATGGGGACCACACCCTGGCCAGGACACCCTGCAGGCCACACCCTGGACCATAGGCCACACCCTACAAGACACCATAGCCACACCACCTGAGGACACAGCCACACCCTGCCAGACCATAGCCACCCTGCCCTACCCAAGACACATAGGCCACACCCTCACCAAGGACACATAGGCCACCCTGCACCCAAGACATAAGGCACACCTGGCAGACCACATGGCCACACCCCTGCACCAGGACACATGGCCACACCCTGCAGAGGACACATGCACCCTGCCAAGACACCCAGCCACCTTTGACACATAGGCCACACCCTGCAAGGACACGCAGCCAAAGACCACCTGCCACCCACCCTGCAGGACATGGCCACACCCTGCCCAGACACCAGCCACCCCTGCAAGACCTGACCACACCTGGACACACCAGCCACCCATACACCAGAAGACCTGGCCACCCTGCAAGACACATAGCCACCCTGCAAGACACATGGCCACACCCTGCAAGACACATAGCCACATCCCTGCAAGACAACGACCACACCCTGCAAGACCATGCCACACCCTGCAAGACACAGCCACACCCTGCTGAAGACACCATAGCCACACCCTGCCAAGACATACCCACACCCCTGCCAAGACACAGCCACACCCTGCAAGACCACCGCCCACACCCTGCAAGACACATAGCCCACACCCCCTGCAAGACACATAGCCACCCTGCAAGACACATAGCCACACCCTGCAAGACACATGTAGCCACCACCCTGCAAGACACATGGCCACCCTGCACAAGACCACATGGCCACCCTGCAAGACACATAGACCCTAAGACCATATTGCACCCTGCCAAGACCACCACATGAGCCACACCCCTACACAAGACACATAGGCCACACCCTGCAGGACACATATTACACCTGCCAGGACCACAGCCCATTACCGCCCAGGGGACACCATATGACCACACCCCTGCAGGACGCATGTACACGCCGCAAGGACACATGGCCACACCCTGCAAAGACACATGGCCACCCATAGGACCACGCCAGCCGCGCCCTGCCAAGGACACATGTTATTACACCTGCCAGGACGCATGGCCCCACGCCAAGGACACATGGACCACACCCTGCCGGACCGCATATTCCACACCTGGCCGGACACCCATGGCCAACGCCCTGCGGACACATGGCCACGCCATAACCAAGGACACATAGGCCACACCCCTGCTGCCCATAGGGCCACGCAGCCACGTCACCACCAGAGACCACAGCCCACACCCCTGCAGACACATAGCCACACCCCTGCAGGACACATGGCCACACCCTGCGAGACACGCTAAGCCACACCCTGCCAGGACCACCCAAGCCAGCCACCCACTACCAAGTCCATAAGCCACACCTACAGGATCCATGGCCACCACCCTGCAAGACACACCAGCCACCTGCCACCCTGCAAGACCACTGCATAGGACCACACCTCAGGACACCATAGCCACCCTGCAAGGACACATGGCCACTACGGACACCATAGCCACCCTGCAAGGACACATAGGCCACCCACCCTGCAGGGACACATAGGCCACACCCTGCACCAAGTTACAGAGCCACCACCCTGCAGGACACATGGCCACACCCTGCAAGGACACATGGCCAGCACCCCTGCAGGACACATGGCCACACCCTGCAGGACCACCAATGGCCACACCCCTGCAAGAGGACACATGGCCACGCCTACCCGGACACCACCTGGCCACACCCTGCAGGACACATGGCCACCCCCTGCCAGGACACACATGGCCACCCTGGCCAGGACATGGCCCACCCTGCAGGACCCACATAAGGCCACACCCTCCACCAGGACACATGGCCACACCCCTGCAAGGACACATGGCCACGCCCTGCACCAGGACCCACATGGCCACACCTGCCAGGACACATGAGGCCACACCCTGCCCAGGACCACATGGCCACCACCTGCAGGACACGATGGCCTACACCCCTGCATGGGACACGCCAGCCACACCCTGCAGGACCTGTGGCCACACCCTGCAAGGGACACATGCTTGCCCTGCAGGACACCCCATGGCCACGCCAGGACCACATGGCCACCTCACCAGGACACCCGTGACCACACACCATAGGACACCATGGCCACCACCCTGCAGGACACATGGCCACACCCTGCATAGGACTGCCTGTACACCCCTGCAGGACCACCATTACCCCTGCCTGCAGGACACCTGGCCACACCCTACCAGGACACATGGCCTGCACCCCTGCAGGACACATGGCCACCACCCCTGCCAGGACACATGTACACCCTGCAGGACACACAGCCTACACCCTGCATAGGACACATAGCCACCACCGACCACCCATTAAGCCACGCCCTGCAGGACCACATTGACCCACATCCCCTCACGGACACATCATTACCCTGCAGGACACATGGCCACGCCCTGCAGGGTTCCTGGCCACGCCCTACAGGACCCACATGAGCCACCCCTCATGAGACCCCATGGCCAACGTCCTGCAGGATTACGGCCAGCCACCCGCCCGCCCAGAGGACGCAGCCACCTGCCGGACCACATGGCGCCCTGCCCAGGACACACATGTACACCTGCCAGGACCCCATAGGGCCACACACGGACACGCGGCCACACCCCTGCAAGGACACGCCAGCCACCCTGCGGACACGCAGGCCCACACCCTGCAGAGACGCAATACACCTACATGAGCATAGCCACACCCGGCCACCGGACCACGCGCCCTCACCGCAAGGACATGGTACACCCCTTAGCCACACCCCTGCAAGACACATAGCCACACCCTGCAAGACACATAGCGACACCCTGCAAGACACATAGCCACACCCTTGCAAGACACATAGCCACACCCTGCAAGACACATAACCACACCCCTGCAAGACACATAGCCACACCCTGCAAGACACATAGCCACACCCTGCAAGACACATAGCCACACCCCTGCAAGACACATAGCCACACCCTGCAAGACACATAGCCACACCCCTGCAAGACACATAGCCACACCCCTGCAAGACACATAGCCACACCCCTGCAAGACACATAGCCACACCCCTGCAAGACACATAGCCACATCCTGCAAGACACATAGCCACACCCTGCAAGACACATAGCCACACCCTGCAAGACACATAACCACACCCCTGGAAGACACATAGCCACACCCTGCAAGACACATAGCCACACCCCTGCAAGACACATAGCCACACCCTGCAAGACACATAGCCACACCCCTGCAAGACACATAGCCACACCCCTGCAAGACACATAGCCACACCCCTGCAAGACACATAGCCACACCCCTGCAAGACACATAGCCACACCCCTGCAAGACACATAGCCACACCCCTGCAAGACACATAGCCACACCCTGCAAGACACATAGCCACACCCTGCAAGACACATAGCCACACCCTGCAAGACACATAGCCACACCCTGCAAGACACATAGCCACACCCTGCAAGACACATAGCCACACCCCTGCAAGACACATAGCCACACCCTGCAAGACACATAGCCACACCCTGCAAGACACATAGCCACACCCCTGCAAGACACATAGCCACACCCTGCAAGACACATAGCCACACCCTGCAAGACACATAGCCACACCCTGCAAGACACATAGCCACACCCTGCAAGACACATAGCCACACCCTGCAAGATACAGGAAGTACATTTGTTAAAAATGATATATTAGCATAATAAGAACCTTCACAGTCATCATGCACACAAGAGGCTCACAGTCACATAAAGTACCAGACTTCATACCTTGCTAAATTAAAGCTCCATCTTACTCATACCAGTTTCTCAACCCCTCACTTCGCATAACACATGTCTTTAAAAATTCCCTGACACCAAGCCACTCACTTGACCCACACAACTCGCATTACACCTCTTGTCCTACAAATGCACCAATCACGTCCGCGCCTTCCTCAAGAAGCCAGCCTCGTCACGTCCCCTGAATTTGTAATGCCCTTAGGTCATCCACTCGAAAGCTACGATATCCATCTGAAAATTTGAAATACCGTCTATTCCCAGTGATATCCTTATTCCTCCTTTGTGTCCCATAAAATATCGCTGCCACCGGCGCTCTCCGTAAAACCCACGAAGTATACACGATGTCGGCTACCAGATAACCCATCGCATTTTGTGCCGGCACCCCCCCCCCCACATCCAAGCTTAATGCCCGTAGAACACAAATACCACCCCCACCCACCATACGTAAAACCTTGCTAAACCACTCTCTCACTGGTTCCAACCTTTCACAAAAATATACTGCATGGAAAACAGTGTCAATACCCCCACACTCACAACATTCCCGTCCCTCCTGCACACGCCTATTACCTAATACCTCCCCCGACGGCAATATATTATGGAGAAATTTAAACATTACCTCCCGCACCACAGCCTTGAATCGCAACCCTTGCAGGCGCCCCCCCATATATCACTCCATGCATACATGGGATACAAACCCACAACCCTAGCAACTACCTCCCCACCACCCACCCGAGCCAGTGTTCCTATCTTAACCCCGCAGGGTTCCCTTGCATAACACAACAACCTCAACATTCCCTCACACACCTGAACATCCCTACCCCTCGCCCAACGTACCAAGTCCCTTCTCACCCATGCCAAACCTGTACCTGTGATTCTGCCCTCCCTCAAATAACTATGTTTAACGTACATACCCAACAACCTTAGACGCAGCGCCATTAACCCCAGCCCTCCCTGGCGTACCGGTAAACACACAACATCTCTCGACAACCATTTACAACCCGAACCCCAAATATAGTGATACACACGCTTCAACAGACGCTTCTCATCACATGTTTCCAAGGGATATATACCTGCCACATGCCATAGCTTACTATACAGTTTTGCATTCACCACAATAGCACGCTGGTGCAGCGTCAAACCTCCTGTACGCAAACCCGTTAATCTACCCAAAACCCTATCTACAGCTTCTTTCGAATTCACCTCCCATGCCTCCAGGATATTTTTCATGTGAACAACCCCACATACCTTAAGTCTACTTACCAGGGACCAACATTCACCCTGTTCGTATACCCCACCCATACCATCCCCCACCCTCAATAACATCGACTTGTCTCTATTAAGCGTCATCCCTGTTGCCATGCCAAAACTCTCCACCAACTCACTAACCCTAGGTAAATCCTCTGACCTTCTAGATAGCACTGTGGTGTCATCAACATATCCAACAATCCCCGGTTCCACAGACACACCATCCCTTCCCGTACGCCCCAACGCACAGCCCTATAGAACGGGTCCTGGAGTAATGCAAAGAGAAGCTGCGACACAGGGCATCCCTGCCTTAAGCCCCTTTCCATCCTAACAGGTTGACCTAATCTACCATTCACTTGTACCCTAACCGTTGCCTTCCAACTGACGATTTCCCTCCCAAACCCCTGCCATTGCATAAACTTCCACAACGCCTCACGCTCCACACAGTCATACACTGCATACCAATCTAATGTTAAAACCCCACCCTTGATGTTTCCCCCACTTTCATCTATAAACCTACGTATAATCCCCTGCCCCACACACTTCGAACGCCCAGGCACTCCATATTGACCCTCGTCCAAAACGCTGGCAAGAACACCTTTCAACCTATTTCCCAACACTTTAGCAAAGATCTTGTAATCGCCACACATTAAGGTGATTGAACGGTAGTCATGCACACATTCACAAGACTTTTTTTTAGGGACCATGACCACTACACCCGTTCTCTGCTGTTCCCCCAACCTACCCCTGGTTTTCATGGTATTAAATAACTCCACTAAAAACTCATGCAGACACTCCCAGTTTTCCCTATAAAAATCACAAGGGATGCCATCAATACCAGGCGATTTACCCATGCTCATCCCCTCCACTGCCACCCTAATTTCCTCCTCACTTATAGGCCCACCCAAACTCAATCGATCCTTATGCACTAGATTACAGTTTACCCATTCGCCCATTGCGCCTAACGCCTCACAATTAACCCCCACACTTTTACCATTCTTCTCGTACCACGCATCCACATAACAACCCATACCCTCTGTAGACGAAAGCACCTGCCCCTGACGATATCCCGCCAATTCCTCCTGTACCCACAAACTCATCACCTCTGTTGCCCTACGACGTGTCCCCTGCTCCTGCAAGACATACGTAGACGGACGGTCCTCCCATAAGACCTCATCAAGGCCCCCTGCAACCCTTGCAGCATCAAAATTGCGATTTTGAATATCCCTAATCCGTTGTTTCAAACCCTCAATCTCACCCATCGGATATGCACCCCTTCCCCTCCCATATAGCATTCTTGTAGTTGACCCTCAAGGTAATTTAAAATCCAATATTGAAACTTCCTCTCTTCCTTTCCCCTCTTCTGACAAAAATCCCTCACCTTTCCCTTACCGACCGAGTCCCACCACCCAATGACATCAACCCCCCCCCCTCTATCAGCCCACCACCTTTTCCAAGCGCGTGCAAAAGATTCCCTCCCCTCCCCTGTTTTCAATAACCCAACATTCATCTTCCAGAAACCTCTGAAACGCTTCGGTAAACCCTCTCAATTTAAATCCACCAGAACCCCACGATGATCAGAGAAGCTTACAGTCAACGCACACACACTGCTCACCCTCACCCCCCGAGATACATAAATACGATCAAGCCTCGCCGCATAATCACGCTTAATAAACGTATGCGTCACTCGGCTCACCTCCCCTCCAACATCCACTACATTCACACCTCTCAACAGATCCCCTAAAAACCCCGAAAAAGAAACCTCCCCCTAGGCTCTACATACTTACGTCGGACAACAGTTCCAATCACCCCCTATAATTGTAATACCTGGCAGCGATCTGAAATGGTAGACAAGGACATGGTCACAGACCGGGCCGCGGGGGCGTTGACCCCCGGAACTCTCTCCAGGTAAACTCCAGGTAAAGAATCTATTTTTAACACCCATGTCCCCTTCCGCTGGCCCATACACCCCAATGAAACCCACCCGAACCCCTCCCCACATACCCTCGACCCTAACCACCCGCCCATCCTCCCCTACCTCACACCTATGCAAAAGAAAGGGGCTGGCTTCCTTAATTAATAGCGCCACACCACCTTTCAGTCGTGTAGAGCAACCCATGTACACGTCATATCCGGTAATTGACAATTCACCTAAATATTTATAATTATGCTCCTGCAAGAACGCAAGGTCTGGCACATATCTCCTCAAATAACCCTCCAGAACTTTACATTTGCCCACTGCCTTCAACCCATTAACATTTAAAGTAAGACACCTGAAGGCCGTAATGAGGGCTTTCCCTTAGACACCCTAACACACTTAGAACCCTGGCGAGAAACCCCACCCCGCCCCCCACACTTCCCATCACCTTCACCTTGCTCATGCTCTACATTCTTTAAACCACCTTTCTCTCTAGGCGTTGGATCATGCCAGGTTTTCTTCCCCATTCTTTGCCCAGACGTCAAAACATCCTCACTATCAGAAATGACAGCCGTCCTCTTGCGAGAGCCACGCTTCTCACGCTTCGCCTCCTCATGGGCATCTTCCCTGTGGACCTCCACTGCCACACTCTGGACCCGCACCTCATCACTCACAACCTTCTCATTGAGGTCACCCACCTCAGCCTCTACACTCACATCATCCAAGCCAGCATTGACCGAAACATCTAGTAAGCCGTCCAGGGCCTCCTGAATTGTAGCTTCCAAAACATGGTGTGCAATTGCAGACTCCTCACCACTCTTCGCCGACACCAAGCCTACGTCCTCGTCAAGTCCAGTGAGTGTCACACACTCAGGCAACGACGCCTCCTCCCTTTCCATCTCCACACTCCACGCCTCCCGTGACAAAGGCTTATGTTGCGTTGCCGTTGCATAAGTCAGTTGGTCCGTAGTAGCATCAGATCCCGCCTCAGCTTCAGGTTTCCCACGTCTCGTTGGACAAGTCGGCGCTATATGGTCGTACGCCCCACACACACGGCACGTACGCCTCTGACCTGAGTATGTTACGTACACCTGAGTCCGGAAGTCCTCCATTCCCACATAAGATGGAATAGGATGCCTTAGGGACATTTTCAGGGAAAACGTCCCTTCAGGGAAGCCAACTAGTGGCCCATCTCGCCAACGTCCCAATGTCGCCATGTGGATCGTCCCATATCGTCCAAACACCTGCCGTAAATCACTTTCATCCGCCTCGAAAGGTATATTACGCACCTTGACCCAGGTGTAGAATCTTGATACGTCATGAAGACGGACACTAACGCCAGGGGTAACCGTCTTAACCACGTCCTGATACTTGGCCACCATGTTGTCATATGTACTGCTCAGCCGGAACTTGACGAAAATGCGTGCCACACCATTCAGTGAGACTCCATAAAGATCTTCATTAGCGATACCGTACGTATCCCGCAATATCGCCGTCAGCAACATGTTGGTATTCTGGGCAGTAAGCACGCCCCTCACTAATTCCAAACAGATAGTGTTCACACGTCTGCGGCCACTCTCCGCCATGATGAAAAAACTGTCACCTGCCACCAGGGGTCAGAGCGCAGTTCCAAGTACGTCCTCTCTACTCATGAGTTGAGAGACGAATATGAAAACTGCGCAGAAAGCCAGATGATTCGGGAGCTACTGCGCAGCCTGTCCGCACGGCCCAAGAGCGATGTGGACAATATGTCTTGAATATTTAACGTCTGGTGTATCTTACCACCAGGATAGAAGCCAGCAAGTTTATGTTGTCTACCAGCAAATTTGCTGTAGCAGTAAACTAGTTTAAAAGGACTTGGAATTGTTGTAATTCGTGTGATAACTGGAGAATGACTCTTCTGGTCGGCTTCAAACTTTTAGTGCCGGTGCTTTCCAGAAGCCATGACCCTCCTTGCTTTTGCGTTGCATAAGTTCCAGTCTGTCTTTCAGGAAATACCTGGAGTATACGTGTAGAAGGTTTCGGGGGTCAACCCTCCCGAGGCTTGGTCTGAGACCAGGCCTATTGGTGGACCAGGGTCTGATCAACCAGGCTGTTATTGCTGTCCGCACACAAACTGACATACGAACCAAAGCCTGGCTGGTCAGGTACTGACTTTAGGTCCCTGTCTAGTGCCTTCTTGAAGACAGCCAGGCATCTATTAGTAATTCCCCTTATGTATGCTGGGAGGCAATGGAACAGTCTTGGGCCCCGGACACTCATTTTGTTGTCTCTTATCGTGCTAGTGGCGCCCCTGCTTTTCATCGGGGGAATGTTGCATCTCCTGCCGAGTCTTTTGCTTTCATATGGAGTGATTTTCGTGTGCAAGTTTGGTACTAATCCCTCTAATATTTTCCAAGTGTATCATGTATCTCTCTCGCCTGCGTTCCAGGGAATACAAATGAAGCGACTTCAACCGTTCCCAGCAATTTAGGTGCTTTATCGTACTATATTGTGAAGCTGATTACACTGGTCTACAACCTAAATGTTTCGGAATGTATAGTCTTTCTTTAATTTTCATTCATAAATACGGAAATAATACTTAATTTTGGTTAATAAATACGGAAATTATACTACTCCTTAACGAATACGGAAATTATGCTTAATATTGGTTAATGAATTGGGAAATTATTGTAAATTATCTCTCTAAATCTTTGGACTCAGGAAGGTTGTTGTTAACCTGGACTTGTTAAGAGAGGAAGGTTAATAAACTGTACTGGGTAAAGACTCTTTGATTGAAGCCCACAATGTGTAATTGATTTAAAAAAATATGTTTACTTTCCTATATTTCTCACCAGTAGCTCTTGTCGTTAGTTTCTTCTGTTTTTTGGAGGGTAGGAAAGGGGGGGACAGGTTTTTACTGCGAGGGTGGACAGGTTTTTACTGCGAGGGTGGACAGGTTTTTACTGCGAGGGGGGACAGGTTTTCACTGCGAGGGGGGACAGGTTTTTACTGCGAGGGGGGACAGGTTTTTACTGCGAGGGGGGACAGGTTTTCACTGCGAGGGTGGACAGGTTTTTACTGCGAGGGGGGACAGGTTTTTACTGCGAGGAGGGACAGGTTTTTACTGCGAGGGGGGACAGGTTTTTACTGCGAGGGGGGACAGGTTTTTACTGCGAGGGTGGACAGGTTTTTACTGCGAGGGGGGACAGATTTTTACTGCGAGGGGGGACAGGTTTTTACTGCGAGGGGGGACAGGTTTTTACTGCGAGGGTGGACAGGTTTTTACTGCGAGGGTGGACAGGTTTTTACTGCGAGGGGGGACAGGTTTTTACTGCGAGGGGGACAGGTTTTTACTGCGAGGGTGGACAGGTTTTTACTGCGAGGGTGGACAGGTTTTTACTGCGAGGGGGGACAGGTTTTTACTGCGAGGGGGGACAGGTTTTTACTGCGAGGGGGGACAGGTTTTTACTGCGAGGGGGGACAGGTTTTTACTGCGAGGGTGGACAGGTTTTTACTGCGAGGGTGGACAGGTTTTTACTGCGAGGGGGACAGGTTTTTACTGTGGGAGGGGACAAGTTTCTACTGTGGGAGGGGACAAGTTTCTACTGTGGGAGGGGACAAATTTCTACTGTGGGAGGGGACAAGTTTCTACTGTGGGAGGGGACAAGTTTCTACTGTGGGAGGGGACAAGTTTCTACTATGGGAGGGGACAAGTTTCTACTGTGGGAGGGGACAAGTTTCTACTGTGAGAGGGGACAAGTTTCTACAGTGGGAGGGGACAAGTTTCTACTGTGGGAGGGGACAGGTTTCTACTGTGGGAGGGGACAAGTTTCTACTGTGGGAGGGGACAAGTTTCTACTGTGGGAGGGGACAAGTTTCTACTGTGGGAGGGGACAAGTTTCTACTGTGAGAGGAGACAAGTTTCTACTGTGGGAGGGGACAAGATTCTACTGTGGGAGGGGACAAGTTTCTACTGTGGGAGGGGACAAGTTTCTACTGTGGGAGGAGACAAGTTTCTACTGTGGGAGGGGACAAGTTTCTACTGTGGGAGGGGACAAGTTTCTACTGTGGGAGGGGACAAGTTTCTACTATGGGAGGGGACAAGTTTCTACTGTGGGAGGGGACAAGTTTTTACTGTGGGAGGGGACAAGTTTCTACTGTGGGAGGGGACAAGTTTCTACTGTGGGAGGAGACGAGTTTCTACTGTGGGAGGGGACAAGTTTTTACTGTTGGAGGGGACAGGTTGCTACTGTGGGAGGGGACAAGTTTCTACTGTGGGAGGGGACAAGTTTCTACTGTGGGAGGGGACAAGTTTCTACTGTGGGAGGGGACAAGTTCCTACTGTGGGAGGGGACAAGTTTCTACTGTGGGAGGAGACAAGTTTCTACTGTGGGAGGGGACAAGTTTCTACTGTGGGAGGAGACAAGTTCCTACTGTGGGAGGGGACAAGTTTCTACTGTGGGAGGAGACAAGTTTCTACTGTGGGAGGGGACAAGTTTCTACTGTGGGAGGGGACAAGTTTCTACTGTGGGAGGGGACAAGTTTCTACTGTGGGAGGGGACAAGTTTCTACTGTGGGAGGGGACAAGTTTCTACTGTGGGAGGGGACAAGTTTCTACTGTGGGAGGAGACAAGTTTCTACTGTGGGAGGGGACAAGTTTCTACTGTGGGAGGAGACAAGTTTCTACTGTGGGAGGGGACAAGTTTCTACTGTGGGAGGAGACAAGTTTCTACTGTGGGAGGGGACAAGTTTCTACTGTGGGAGGAGACAAGTTTCTACTGTGGGAGGGGACAAGTTTCTACTGTGGGAGGAGACAAGTTTCTACTGTGGGAGGGGACAAGTTTCTACTGTGGGAGGAGACAAGTTTCTACTGTGGGAGGGGACAAGTTTCTACTGTGGGAGGGGACAAGTTTCTACTGTGGGAGGGGACAAGTTTCTACTGTGGGAGGGGACAAGTTTCTACTGTGGGAGGAGACAAGTTTCTACTGTGGGAGGGGACAAGTTTCTACTGTGGGAGGAGACAAGTTTCTACTGTGGGAGGGGACAAGTTTCTACTGTGGGAGGGGACAAGTTTCTACTGTGGGAGGGGACAAGTTTCTACTGTGGGAGGGGACAAGTTTCTACTGTGGGAGGGGACAAGTTTCTACTGTGGGAGGGGACAAGTTTCTACTGTGGGAGGGGACAAGTTTCTACTGTGGGAGGGGACAAGTTTCTACTGTGGGAGGAGACAAGTTTCTACTGTGGGAGGGGACAAGTTTCTACTGTGGGAGGAGACAAGTTTCTACTGTGGGAGGGGATAAGTTTCTACTGTGGGAGGGGACAAGTTTCTACTGTGGGAGGGGACAAGTTTCTACTGTGGGAGGGGACAAGTTTCTACTGTGGGAGGGGACAAGTTTCTACTGTGGGAGGGGACAAGTTTCTACTGTGGGAGGGGACAAGTTTCTACTGTGGGAGGGGACAAGTTTCTACTGTGGGAGGAGACAAGTTTCTACTGTGGGAGGGGACAAGTTTCTGCTGTGGGAGGGGACAAGTTTCTACTGTGGGAGGGGACAAGTTTCTACTATGGGAGGGGACAAGTTTCTACTGTGGGAGGGGACAAGTTTCTACTGTGGGAGGGGACAAGTTTCTACTGTGGGAGGGGACAAGTTTCTACTATGGGAGGGGACAAGTTTCTACTGTGGGAGGGGACAAGTTTCTACTATGGGAGGGGACAAGTTTCTACTGTGGGAGGGGACAAGTTTCTACTATGGGAGGGGACAAGTTTCTACTGTGGGAGGGGACAAGTTTCTACTGTGGGAGGGGACAAGTTTCTACTGTGGGAGGGGACAAGTTTCTACTGTGGGAGGGGACAAGTTTCTACTGTGGGAGGGGACAAGTTTCTACTGTGGGAGGGGACAAGTTTCTACTGTGGGAGGGGACAAGTTTCTACTGTGGGAGGGGACAAGTTTCTACTGTGGGAGGGGACAAGTTTCTACTGTGGGAGGAGACAAGTTTCTACTGTGGGAGGGGACAAGTTTCTACTGTAAGAGGGGACAAGTTTCTACTGTGGGAGGGGACAAGTTTCTACTGTGGGAGGGGACAAGTTTCTACTGTGGGAGGGGACAAGTTTTTACTGTGGGAGGGGACAAGTTTCTACTGTGGGAGGGGACAAGTTTCTACTGTGGGAGGGGACAAGTTTTTACTGTGGGAGGGGACAAGTTTCTACTGTGGGAGGGGACAAGTTTTTACTGTGGGAGGGGACAGGGTTTTACTTCTTAACTTTGATTTTTTCTTTTTTCTTTTCTTTTTTTTTTTTAGGGGTAACTGAAATAAGAGTAAACGGATGATTGACTGGGAATTCAGGTATGACATCACCCAGTTAACTGTGCTGAATCAGTTCACTCCAGGAAGTCATGGAGTGCGTACGTGTCAAACTCTTCTCAGTGCTGGCTTTTAACATTGACTTTTTAGATAATTGGTTGTAAATGAACATTATTTTTAAAGGGGTGGACCGGTAAGCCAGCGGAAGGCCTCGGTCAGATGACCAAAGTCATCTGACTAAGACCCGCGTCAGGAAACACTCGTCCTGTTTCTCGACAAACCTTACCTAACCTAACCTACTGACTTTTTTTTCATGGAGATCTGGACAAAGATGCCTCGTGATGTGTGAACAGTGGAGATAATTTTTTATGTTTGTGGAGAACTGATTCTTTCATTGCTAGAAGGTGCTGCAACTACCGTGATTAGGAAAGCCTATCTCTTTTATTTTCGCTGTAAGATTAGAGATCAGGACAAGAGCTGAGTCCAACATATCTGCTGCAATATTTATGTAGTCAAATCGGAAAAGAAATTATGTACCTTTTTGCAGTGCCAGTAATGTGGAGAGCGCCGTAAACAAAATTTTCTTCGTCCTTAAAAAAAAGTGACAAAAACCAAAGGTAAATGGCAACATTTTTCATGTCACTAGTAAACAGAAATCATTATGAATATCCGTAAGAAATACATCACATCTTCAACAGATGATAAATAATACACATGTGCAATAATTAGGTGTCTTTATTCCGAAACGCTTCGCCTAGACAGTAGGCTTCTTCAGTGAAATACAGAGGAGGCAGCAGAAGCAATGAAGACGTAAAACTTTATTCAGCGGGTGGATTGAGGTATCGTGGGACAAGTGTAAGTATTTAATGAGATCCCTGACAGTGATTCAGATAGACTGAATCTTATGTTATACTTTAGTGATGGGCAGTCTCTGTATTTTCTCCTTGCGACCGTGAGTGTTGATGATCCTGCCTCACACAGCAAAGTGGTAACAAAGTTCTGATAACTATATCTTCATTCTGAATCTCAATGAGCTGCTGCTGTTAACTAATGTTGGAAATATCGTCAGGCAGGTCTTCAGGTTCACCTTACTCGGGTGTATTTCATCACATTCACGGGAATATAGTGATTAAACTCTGTGATCAACTTGGAAATATGTTCCACGATGATGTTTTGGACCTGCACGAGCGAAAATGATTCGTCCTCCAGAAATACACTCAAGGATGGAAATGCAGTCTTTCCAGCCTCGTTTTACTCTTTCACAACTTCATTGTCGCCCTTGAGTACTGTTAGTTTCTCTGACAGCCCAACCAACGTCTGGGCTGTCAGAAATGTTCAAGAACAATATTGAAATGTTCAAGAATAATATTGGCATAAGTCCCCTGTATTCCCTTTGACTGGAAAAGCTTTCCTTTCTCACCCAAAACATAAGACTTTTTTCATGAAAGCATTTTACGATTTTTGAAAACCTGCCATCTTAGTTTACGTCCTGCCTCCACCCTTGAGTCAGCACCAACCTCAGAGGTACACTCGTCCCTCCTGCACCCGCCACTTCTGTGATAACAAACATATGTTGCACTTACCACCACTGTATTATTAAGTCCACAACGTATCTTTAAATCCTGTTTTTCTCTCACTCTATCCCACCTACTTTCTCCAGCAGTTATTCAGTACCTCTCGCTGTCTCCTTTAGTTAATTAACTTTCTCAATTTTTTTAGCTACTGACATCATTCTCCTTATAACTGATCTTTCTCTTATTCTTAGTGCATTTACCACTAAATTATGATCAGATATATTAACTGCTACTCTAAAAACATGCACAGCAACCCACAAGGCTGTCCTTCAACTTATCATCGACAGACACAGTTTAGTAAAGTGCTGTAATGAACAAGTATTATAATGCACTTCTCACATCCTACTCTTATTCTAATCGGAACAAATCATGAATTTCAACATGTATTCCATATATTATCCTTCCATAAATGTTCATCTATCATTACTGGTAATTGCTTTTAGCTCTCTTTCTCTTAGAAACACCTAACGTAATCCCCTTTATTTTTCTTTGCCTTTACCTTCTTATCTGTGTTGGGACATCCAGCTTTCATTCATTATAAAATAATATATTTCTTCTTATCATTAGCACATCCACACACATGCAAAAAAAAAAATATTTTTTATAGCAAGTGATAGAGAAAGGGGATACCAGCTTTATTGATGTAATATTAGTCACCTACCACACTTGTGGCTACAGGGAAAAAAGTTTTAATTCTCATTCACGGGAAACATTGAAGGAAAACATTACAGGAACAAGAATCTTCAAGAACAAGTCACTACAGTGTATGTAGGTGAATGTGTACAAAAATTATCATAAATGTGAGAAACGACAAAAAGAGCAACAGTCCTCACAGAGTGCTTCCACTTCCCCCTCAGGTGACAGGATGGCAGTACTTTCGCTAAGAAAATTATATATTAATTTATCCCTGTAACAATTATGTGTCTCTGTAAAACCAATTTACCTCTGGTTTAAGAGACGGTTGTGTTTTTATATTATTATTATTATAATTATTACAGAGTGTGCTACAGTAAAGTTTATATAAGAAATAACGCTCCGTATGTCATTTTCCGGGTTTGTACTGAATCCGAACGCGCATTATTCCTGGCCAGTTAGAGTGGCCAAGAGACAGGAGCAGATAAGGTGTGTTTAGTAACTAACCAGACGGGTGGTCATGGGGGTGAAGTCATCATGTTTGGGCGGTAGTGTGAGTAGGTAATTTTGGTAAGTTTTTTAGTGTATTCTATTTTCTGGTGCTCTCGTGTTTATTTGTAAAGCCCTAGTATAGAGGGGCCAGTGTTTTGAAGAGTATTTAACGTTTCCACTGTAGGCTAAGTAGCCTGCAGAAAGAGGGGGGGGGTGTCATGGAGCCTCCCTGTTCATAAATGTTCATTTATTTTGTTTAACTCATTAGTAGCAGTGTGCTAGTGAGTTAATGTGAACTGGAGTGTGGTTTTTTTGTAGTTATAAGTTGTATATAAGTTACTGTTAATATTATATATATTTTTGTATATGTGACTTTTTGTGTCCTTCCTTATACAACGTTAATTATTAGCACTCGTGCTTAATTTATATGAGTAAATGCTGGCCCGAGGTTCGCTGTGTTTTCAGAGTAATTTTATAACCCCTAGACAGCAGTGTGAGCAGCCTTTAGGAGCCAGTAACATTTTGTTTAAGTTACCACATCAAAGTCGTAACAATAATTAAAACTAAATGCTAAACCCACAAGGGTCACACAGGGCTGCAGAGGTAGGGTGTGCTGATGATTTTATATGCTTGATCTGAGAGTAGCGAGGGTGGAGAGTATAACTGAGGTAGAGTTAGTAAGGGCGGTGAGGAGTGCTAAAGGAAGTATAATCAATGGTTGTGTAATTCATCGGATGCTGTGTCTGTGTCAAAGGTGTCTGTGTCAAAGGTGTCTGTGTCAAAGGTGTCTGTGTCAAAGGTGGGACCGTCAGCGAGGAGGGAAGATAAAGCAAGGGTGTTAGAGCGGTAATGATGTGGGAGGTAAATTCTGCCTGCTCGATGGCTTGATTTAACATAATTTGTTATGGGTCATATAGGACCAACGGTGTTACCGTTGGCTTGATCCAAGTTGTTATGTCTCCAAATAGCATCATATGCCTTTTGAAGATCAAAAAATATTGCGATAACTAAGTGGTTATTAGCAAAGGCATTACTATAATAGGTATCGAAGCAGAGTGAGGGATCAATAGCTGAGCAACCCTTACGAAGCCAAATTGGCTAGTGGAGAGACTATAGTGTGTCTCTAAATACCACTCCAAACGTCTATTTACTAGACAGTCCATCAACTTGTAAACTGCACTGGTAAGAGTAATAGAATGATCGTGCGGATCCTAGTATCGTCTGCAAAGGATGATACGGTGCTGTGGGTTACATCTCTGTCTGATATGAGGATGAGGAACAGGATGGGGGTGAGTACTGTGCTTTGTGGAACAGAGCTTTTGACTATGGCAGCCTCCGATTTAACTCTGTTGACCACTACTCTTTGTGTTCGATTGGTTAGAAAGTTGAAGATCCATCTGCCCACTTTGCCAGTTATTCCTTTAGCACGCATTTTGTGAGCTATTACACCATACCTGGAGAAAGTTTCGGGGGTGAACGCCCCCGCGACCCGGTCTGAGACCAGGCCTCGTGGTGGATCAGGGTCTGATCAACCAGGCTGTTACTGCTGGCTGCAATCAAACTGACGTACGAATCACAGTCAAGCTGGTCAGGTACTGACTTTTATGATCGCACTTATCAAAAGCTTTTGCAACGTCTGTGTATATTACATCTGCATTCTGTTTTTCTTCCATTGCATTCAAGAATGTGGCACCACCCACAGGCATAAGTGATTCTGATCCCCCCCCCCTTCCTTTGGGAGGGTTAACGATCCGGGAAATCTAAAGTTATGTGATTTTTCACAAGTAACGAAAGCATACGATTGGGTTGAAACTCTGGTCAGTAAATAGAGAGAGAGAGACTTATATAGTCAGCTCCTTGTGGTCCGCAAATTGGAGTGACCCGATTCCAGTCCTGCGGGTTGATTAAAATAAAGGTTACCAGAGAACACAAAGGTTATGACAAAGACACATGAGCAGCCAGATTGAATCTAAGCCAGTGCAGGTAACTTAATACAATGACCAGTCCCGAGGACTACTTACCGGGAGGAGAGTCAGGATTAGAGTAAGCTAGTTTACATACTAGCTTACCCTAGCTAGTATGTAAACTCCAGTAGTTTCCCCCTGGGATGGTAGGGGATGCTGGATGTCACAAATCTCGTGTAGTTTGGCAACGAGATAACCACTCTTTACCCAATAAAATTTATACCAGCTGCTTATTCCTCACAGTCACTTTCTTTAGATAAGACAGCCACATCATTTAGAGAAGATAGACATAACTTCTAGAGAAGGCAGCCATATCTTTTAAAGAAGGCAGCTACATCCTCAATACAAGATGGAGAGCGGGTGCTAAGTCATTGAAAAAGTTAGAGGTAGTATGACAGCACTTAACCTACAAATTTAAGTATAAAAACATAATTGGTCAGTGAGCTGCAAGTGCAGATGGCGGTGTCTTAATTGCAAATATTAAAGAGATCAATTATCTATTAACATGATCTTTTTTTTCAGTGTTTCATCAGGTATTCTGGTGAACTTGATAGACAGTTACTGTCAGCCTGAGCTCTTCATCAAAACAACGAGGCTGAGCTTGGATAAAACTGCATATTACAGATGCAAACATGATTTTTCATTAGTCAATAATAACGACTACGTCAGCAACAGAAGTCAACCAGCTCATGCTGTCGACCTTCCACGACGGATAATGACATCTTAAACAGTTATATTTAGTAGCGAAGCAACACGGTAACATCCTCAAACCAGACACGACTTTGATTTTTTTATCAGAGACAATCACATGAACACAGAGTGGCACCCTGATTAAGACGCAACACAAGACAAGTACAGAAAAAGTTTTTGTTGAGTTCAGATGGAAATGTTCAAGAATGGTTACTGGGAGTGGAAAATATGAAGCTAGTTTCTATAATGACTCGTTACATTATGATGAAGAACCACATTCATTGTTGATATTATTACGTTGCTCGCATCACTGACTCATTTTTGTATACTCTCATCAGAACCAAAACTGACACTACAGTGTAGTAGAGACAAGAGTCAAGACAAAATTTATAGGCCACTTATCACTCAGACAAGACAATATAAGCTACCTGTCACTCAGACAAGACGACACAAGGTACCTGTCACTCAGACAAGACAATACAAGCTACCTGTCACTCACACTAGACAATACAAGCTACCTGTCACTCACACAAGACAATACAAGCTACCTGTCACTCACACAAGACAATACAAGCTACCTGTCACTCACACAAGGCAATACAAGCTACCTGTCACTCACACAAGACAATACAAGCTACCTGTCACTCACACAAGACAATACAAGCTACCTGTCACTCACACAAGACAACACAAGCTACCTGTCACTCACACAAGACAATACAAGCTACCTGTCACTCACACAAGACAACACAAGCTACCTGTCACTCACACAAGACAATACAAGCTACCTGTCACTCACACAAGGCAATACAAGCTACCTGTCACTCAGACAACACAGCACAAACTACTTGTCACTCAGACAAGACAACACAAGGTATCTGTAACTCAGACACCACAATAAAAGCTACCTGTAACTCAGACAACGCAATACAAGCTACCTGTCACTCAGACAAGACAACACAAGGTACCTGTCACTCAGACAAGACAATACAAGCTACCTGTCACTCAGACAAGACAACACAAGGTACCTGTCACTCAGACAAGACAATACAAGCTACCTGTTACTCACACAAGACAATACAAGCTACCTGTCACTCACACAAGACAATACAAGCTACCTGTCACTCACACAAGACAATACAAGCTACCTGTCACTCACACAAGACAATACAAGCTACCTGTCACTCAGACAACACAGCACAAACTACTTGTCACTCAGACAAGACAACACAAGCTACCTGTAACTCAGACGCCACAATACAAGCCACCTGTAACTCATCAAGACAATACAAGCCAACTCTCAAACTGACGAAACAGTATATACCATCTGTCACTCACAAGAGACAATACTGGCCACCTCTAAAATAAAAACAATACAAGCCAGCTATCATTTGTACAAGACAATACAAGCCAGCTATCATTTGTACAAGACAATACAAGCCAGCTATCATTTATACAAGACAATACAAGCCAGCTATCATTTGTACAAGACAATACAAGCCAGCTATCATTTGTACAAGACAATACAAGCCAGCTATCATTTATACAAGACAATACAAGCCAGCTATCATTTGTACAAGACAATACAAGCCAGCTATCCTTTATACAAGACAATACAAACCAGCTATCATTTGTACAAGAAAATACAAGCCAGCTATCATTTATACAAGACAATACACGCCAGCTATCATTTATACAAGACAATACACGCCAGCTATCATTTATACAAGACAATACAAGCCAGCTATCATTTAGACAAGACAATACAAGCCAGCTATCATTTATACAAGACAATACAAGCCAGCTATCATTTATACAAGACAATACAAGCCAGCTATCATTTAGACAAGACAATACAAGCCAGCTATCATTTATACAAGACAATACACGCGCGCTATCATTTAGACAAGACAATACACGCCAGCTATCATTTATACAAGACAATACAAGCCAGCTATCATTTAGATAAGACAATACAAGCCAGCTATCATTTAGACAAGACAATACAAGCCAGCTATCATTTAGATAAGACAATACAAGCCAGCTATCATTTATACAAGACAATACAAGCCAGCTATCATTTAGACAAGACAATACAAGCCAGCTATCATTTATACAAGACAATACACGCCAGCTATCATTTATACAAGACAATACAAGCCAGTTATCATTTAAACAAGACAATACACGCCAGCTATCATTTAGATAAGACAATACAAGCCAGCTATCATTTAGACAAGACAATACAAGCCAGCTATCATTTAGACAAGACAATACAAGCCAGCTATCATTTAGACAAGACAATACAAGCCAGCTATCATTTAGACAAGACAATACAAGCCAGCTATCATTTAGACAAGACAATACAAGCCAGTTATCATTTATACACGACAATACAAGTTAGCTATCATTTAGACAAGACAATACAAGCCAGCTTTCATTTATACAATCAATACAAGCCAGCTATCATTTAGACAAGACAATACAAGCCAGCTATCATTTAGACAAGACAATACAAACCATTTATGAATCTAACAAACAATATAAGTCATATGGGACAATATAAGACACCTGGCAGCCTGACACTAGTCACTATAAGTCGGCTGTCAGTCTGACAAAAGACAATATATGTCACATGTCAGTCTGACACAAGGCAATATATGTCAACTGTCAGCGTGACACAATATAAGTCTACTCACAGTCTCACACAATACGTGTCAACTGTCAATCTTACAAAAGACAACATAAGTCGACTGTCTGTCTGATACAAGACAAAGTAAGTCATCTGTCAGTCTGGCACAATACAGTCTACTCTGAATCTGACAGTCGACAATATATGTCAGCTGTTAGTCCGACAATATAAGTCAGCCTTCAGTCTGACACAATGCAATATAAGTCTACTCTCAGCCTGCTGTATAGCCCTTGTGGCTTGGCGCTTCTTTTTTTTTATTATAATAATACTCTCAGCCTGACACGAGAAAATATGTCAGCTATCTGTCTGATACACGACATTATAAAACAACTTTGTTTCTGATGTCAGCCGCATCAGTAACTGCTGACTTCAACGTTAAAATTGTCTCCCACATTAAAGTGTCTCAAACTAAAGTGTCTTCCACACTAAAGTGTCTTCACACTAAAGTGTTTCCTTCACTAAAGTGTCTCCCGCACGAAAGTATCTCACACACTAAAGTATCTCCCACCCTAAAGTGTCTCCTACACTAAAGTGTCTCCCACACTAAAGTGTTTCCCACACTAAAGTGTCTCCCACACTAAAGTGTCTCCTACACTAAAGTGTCTCCCACACTAAAGTGTCTCCCACACTAAAGTGTTTCCCACACTAAAGTGTCTCCCACACTAAAGTGTTTTCCACACTAAAGTGTCTCCCACACTAAAGTGTCTTCCACATTAGAGTGTCTCACACTAAAGTGTCTCTGGCACTAAAGTGTCTTTGGTACTAAAGTGTCTTTCACACTAAAGTGTCTTCCACACTAAACCGTCTCCCACACTAAAGTGTTTCCCACACTAAAGTGTCTCTCACACTATGTCTCCCACAATAAAGTGTCTTCCACATTAAAATGTTTTCACACTAAAGTGTCTCCCACACTAAAGTGTCTCCCACACTAAAGTGTCTCCCACACTAAAGTGTCTTCCACACTAAAGTGTCTCCCACACTAAAGTGTCTCCCACACTAAAGTGTCTCCCACACTAAAGTGTCTCCCACACTAAAGTGTCTCCCACACTAAAGTGTCTTCCACACTAAAATGTCTTTCACACTAAAGTGTCTCCCACACTAAAGTGTCTCCCACACTAAAGTGTCTCTGACACTAAGGTGTCTCCCACACTAAAGTGTCTCCCACACTAAAGTGTCTCTGACACTAAGGTGTCTCCCACACTAAAGTGTCTCCCACACTAAAGTGTTTTCCACACTAAAGTGTCTCCCACACTAAAGTGTTTTCCACACTAAAGTGTCTCCCACACTAAAGTGTCTACCACACTAAAGTGTCTCCCACACTAAAGTGTTTTCCACACTAAAGTGTCTCCCACACTAAAGTGTCTACCACACTAAAGTGTCTACCACACTAAAGTGTCTCCCACACTAAAGTGTTTTCCACACTAAAGTGTCTCCCACACTAAAGTGTTTTCCACACTAAAGTGTCTCCCACACTAAAGTGTCTCCCACACTAAAGTGTCTCCCACACTAAAGTGTTTTCCACACTAAAGTGTCTCCCACACTAAAGTGTTTTCCACACTAAAGTGTCTCCCACACTAAAGTGTCTACCACACTAAAGTGTTTTCCACACTAAAGTGTCTCCCACACTAAAGTGCTTTCCACACTAAAGTGTCTCCCACACTAAAGTGTCTTTCACACTAAAGTGTCTTCCACACTAAACCGTCTCCCACACTAAAGTGTTTCCCACACTAAAGTGCCTCCCACACTAAAGTGTTTTCCACACTAAAGTGTCTCCCACACTAAAGTGTCTTCCACATTAGAGTGTCTCCCACACTAAAGTGTCTCTGGCACTAAAGTGTCTTTGGTACTAAAGTGTCTCTGAGGCTAAAGTGTCTCCCGCACTAAAGTGTTTCTCACACTATGTCTCCCACAATAAAGTGTCTTCCACATTAAAATATTTTCACACTAAAGTGTCTCCCGCACTAAAATGTGTCTGACACTAAAGTGTCTTCCACACTAAAGTGTCTCCCACACTAAAGTGTCTCCCACACTAAAGTATCTCCCACACTAAGGTGTCTTCCACACTAAAGCGTCTCCCACACTAAAGTGTTTGTCACACTAAAGTGTCTTCCACACTAAAGTGTCTCCCACACTAAAGTGTCTTCCACACTCGTCTCTCACACTAAAGTGTCTCTGGCACTAAAGTGTCTCTGAGACTAAAGTGTCTTCCACACTAAAATGTCTTTCACACTAAAGTGTCTCCCACACTAAAGTGTCTCCCACACTAAAGTGTCTCCCACCCTAAAGTGTCTCCCACCCTAAAGTGTCTTCCACACTAAAGTGTCTTCCACACTAAAGTGTCTTCCACACTAAAGTGTCTTCCACACTAAAGTGTCTTCCACACTAAAGTGTTTCCCACACTAAATTGTCTCTCACACTATGTCTCCCACAATAAAGTGTCTTCCACATTAAAATGTTTTCACACTAAAGTGTCTCCCACACTAAAGTGTCTCCCACACTAAAATGTGTCTGACACTAAAGTGTCTCCCACACTAAAGTGTCTCCCACACTAAAGTGTCTTCCACATTAAAATGTGTATGACACTAAAGTGTCTCCCACACTAAAGTCTCCCACACTAAAGTGTCTCCCACACTAAAGTATCTTCCACATTAGAGTGTCTCCCACACTAAAGTGTGTCCCACACTAAAGTGTCTCCCACAATAAAGTGTCTCCCACACTAAAGTGTCTCCCACACTAAAGTGTCTTCCACACTAAAATGTCTTTCACACTAAAGTGTCTCCCACACTAAAGTGTCGCCCACACTGAAGTGTCTCCCACAATAAAGTGCTTTCCACATTAAAATGTTTTCACACTAAAGAGTCTCCCACACTAAAGTGTCTCCCACACTAAAGTATCTTCCACATTAAAGTGTCTCCCACACTAAAGTGTCTCCCACACTAAAGTGTCTCCCACACTAAAGGAGGCTTCTATGTAAACGTCTTGGCTTCAGCAGCGCAGCTTCGCCAGGTTACTTGAGGAACAACAATACATGATGCATATCAGAGAAGTTAATTTCACAAGTAGAGATAACACGCCAAAGGGGTTACTTAGTGTGGGCCCCTACCCTAGCATGATCTGGGGGGCCCCTAAGTTACTTGCATATCTGCCCCCACAAGTTGCTTGGTCTGGGGGGCCCTACAAGTTGCTTGCCCTGGGCCCCCCTGCCTAACAAGTTGCTTGCCCTGGGCCCCCCTGCCTAACAAGTTGCTTGCCCTGGGCCCCCCTGCCTAACAAGTTGCTTGCCCTGGTACCCTTCACTAATTTTTTGCCTTGGGCACCCTCACAGGTGTGCAAGACAGGTATACAATACCGATAAGATGAAAGTTAAGACACTTGTGCAACATCTGGGTATCTTTATTGTAGACGTTTCGCCATCCAGTGGCTTTATCAATACAAATTCTTGGACATAATTAGAAAACAGAAGAACTATATACAAAAGATGAGGTAATCAGTCCCTCAGCCTTGAAGGTGGTACTTAGAGCACCGTGGTTGTAGAGATTCTGAAGCACAGGCGAACGAACGAACGAACGAACGAACGAACGATAGTACAGGTAAGATCCCAAATAGAATAGTGCTGGAGAGGAGTGTTCTCAGTCGTAGAAATAGAGCCAGGGCTTAACCCAGCAGCGAAGGCGATCGTGGGACAGATATTGAGAAGAGAAATTCAGGCTCTTCTATTGGGACTCCGGTGGGGTGAGCGGGAAGGACGGGACAGGCAAAGATTAGCGCTAGAGAGGAGTGTAGAATTGAGCCATGTCTTAAGGCGAAAGCGGGTCAGAGAATGGTACCTGTCAGAGAATCCAACGTTATTTGTAAATAGGGTTAGGAGCAGGATCATACAAGGAGTAGAAAAGGTTGTGTTGGTTTGTGGTTCTGCGAATGTCTTCGTCAAGGAGAGAGGTCCAGTAGTCGTGTCGTGTCTCAAGTTTGTCTATCTGTCTGTCACTGAGCGTCTTCCAGTACAGATTCAGCGCAGGGATGTCTAATTGGGCATGGAGAGATTCGCTTGTGGCGAAGTCTTCCCATCTGACATCAAGCACCCAGCGCAGCGCCTTGTTCTGGACACGCTGCAGTTTAAGTAAGTTTGTTTTAGCTGCAAGAGAGAGGGCTAGAGGAGAGTGAGTTATCAGAGGACGTATTAGGGATTTGTAGAGGTGTAGTTTGGTGCGTTGGGAGGCATATTTCAGCTTGTAGAGGCCCGCAAGGGCCTTACTAGCTATTGCATGTCTTGAGTGAATGTGTCCGTGCAAGCGAAGAAAGTAGTCAAGATTAACGCCAAGGACAGTGACAGATTGTGTGATGGGGATGTAAGTGCGGGTGTCAGCTGTAATCGGAGGGAGTAGGCAGGAGAGTCTGAGTGATTAGCGGCGAGCGGTAGGTAATGTGAGGTCACTGGTGACTACATCTTCACCTCTCATTACTCTACCCACCACACTACTCACCCTCTCACTCTTTAAAATAAAAATAAATGAATAAAAGAGCAAATAATGGGGACAGTGAATATTACTATTCTACTCAAACACAGTTTATTATTAAGTCCTTGTACAATAATATATTTGGGAACAGAACATTATTGTGGTTTAGATAAATGGGGTGGTACACATAAGCAGTGAGACGGAATACAATTAGCTTGGCGAAACAGAATATAACTTACAATATGGTTCAGAGAACAGTTCACCATAGGAACAAAGTCACAGGTCACAAGACCTACACAGCACGAATACTGCTCGAAGCCAGTACTCTGCTCAATGTCTCCAACAGTCTCCTCCAGAGACTTCTGCAGCCTTCTCCCGAGCCCCGCACCCCAACAGCAGCTCCACTCAAAGTCTCTCTGCTCAGAGCTCTGCACCCAGGCCAGAGCTCCGCACGAATCTCCCCTGCTCAGCTGTTCCTTGGGCTTATATGGTGGTCCAAGCACACCCCACAACCACGTGTACAACCTGACGCCGAGATCTGACGCCAGTGACGAACAAAGGTGCTGAGACTTAAGCCGGAAAGGCGTGTCTCTGACAGACATTTGCCAAGGCAAGGTGACCATATAATTGGTTAAATTAGGTCTCCCCAGAGACCTCACAAGCCCAGCTGAACTACATCACAAGAGGAGTAGGGGAGGAGGAGAGCTGGTGGGTGTAGGAAGGGGGGGTGGGAGAGAGGGAGGAGGTAGAGGTTGTAGGGGGCTTAGAAGAGAAGCAGGAAGGAGGGATAACTAAAGAGGGAAGATTGTTTGCAGACAAGATTAGGTTAAGGACATGTGAGTAGTCTGATTGGTAAGCTTGAGAGATTACCATCGCAGAGTGGGCAGCAGTGGCGAGTTGGCAGTTAGTTTTGTAGTCTAGTGTGGGTGTAGGTGTAGAAGGAGAAGTGCTTGTAGTCTGTGTGTTGGTGTTTGAGGTGTGTAGACTGGGAGAGGTAGACCAAGTGTGTGGAGTAGCCCAGGCATTGGGGGTAGGGGAGAAAGGTATGGTAGGGGAGGGAGGTGCAGGGTAGGGGTTGGGGAGGGAGGGAGGTTGGCTGGCTCTGAGAGAGGAGAAAATGTCTTTTCTAGAAGGGAAGGAATTTGCAACTGCAGTGTGTGACCCGCCGCAGTTAGAACATTTAAGGGGGAGGTTGCAAGTGCTCCAGAAGTGGCCAGTTGCTGAACATCTGGAGCAGATTTGTGTGGAAGTGCATGATATTTTGTCGTGGCCGAATCTGTAGCATTTCAGACATTGTGTGATGGGGTGAAAGTTTGGAGTGAAGAGAGTGTTTGGAGGAATGCGGATGGTCTTGGCAAGGATTCCTTGATTAAAGAGTGTAGAGGCGTCAGAAGGATTTGAACAGCGGATTTTGAGGATGGTAGAGTTCTCAGGTCTGTAAATATCGTCAACAGAGACTTTGCTCTTAGTACTAATGTCTTTGATTAAGTCTTCTTTGTCTGTGTCATAGGCAGTCAGGAGAGAATAGTCTACATGTTTTGCGATCACTGTGCATTTGGCGCGGTGCTCAGGAGTCCAAATAATAGCGAAGCCTGCATTGAGAAGTTTTTGTCTGGTCTCGGTTGAGGTGTACGTTTCACAGGAATGCTTGTCAAGAAGGAGTTTGAAGCCTGAGTTGGTTTTAAAGACTTTCAGCTAAGGTGCGCCAGTGATCTGGTACAATAAATTTCCAGGACAGATAGTGGCATGATCAGATTTAGAGTATTTGAGGTTAAGCGAGAAAGAATTGGGTTTGGAAGAGGTAGAGGCAGGGTAGGCCTTAGAGGCAGGAGTAGACAGAGTAGAGGCCGGTGTTGGCGGTAGAGGAGGAATGGTAAGGGGGAAGGAAGTGGAAGGCATTGAAGGCATCTTAAATTAGATGTGGCTGCCAAATCTATGAGAATAATTGGCTAGGCAAGTACGTGTGAAGTAGACACACGTACTTGCCTGGTTATAACTTTAAAGTTTTCTTGTGGAGTCCGTCGCTGGAGGAGCAGGACACTGAGGAGGTGAGCTGTAGCTTGGAGCACTGTATGCCCTGGACGGCGAGGAGAGGCAACACTGGCTGTATGGCGTGCAGACCACGTCTCTATTCACTGACGCCTATATAAGCGCCAGTCTCCTTGCCTGTGCTTCAGAATCTCTACAACCACGGTGCTCTAAACACCACCTTCAAGGCTGAGGGACTGATTACCTCATCTTTTGTATATAGTTCTTCTGTTTTCTTATTATGTCCAAGAATCAGTATTGATAAAACCACTGGATGGCGAAACGTCTACAATAAAGATAACCAGATGAAGATTGAGACACTTATGCAGCATATGGGAATCTTTATTCAGGAAACGTTTCGCCACACAGTGGCTTCATCAGTCCAATACAAAGAGGAAGGCGTAAGGAGAGGAGGAGTATGAGGTAATCAGTCCCTCAACCTGGAGTCGATGTGTTCAGTCCATCAATCTTGTAGAATGTACAGCATAGGGCCGTAGACGTGGCTTATATACTGTAGTGAGGTGAAGTGAAGCAGGCGGAGGCGGGGTCATAGTGGTACCATCCACTAGTCGAAGTAGGTCTTCGTCCAAAGGTTGAACAAGTGTTGAAGAATTCTTTGTAACAAGATCCCATGATGCTGCCGTGTCTGACAGTTGTGATGAATGGTTTGAAAAACCGACAAGTTGAAGATTGAGACACTTATGCAGTTTATGGGAATATTTATTCAGGAAACGTTTCGCCACACAGTGGCGCTATGCTGTGATGAATGGTTTGAAAAACCGACAAGTTGAAGATTGAGACACTTATGCAGTTCATGGGAATATTTATTCAGGAAACGTTTCGCCACACAGTGGCCCATTGCTGTACATTCTACAAGATTGATGTATATAGTTCTACTGTCTTCCTATTATGTCCTAGAATCTGTATTGATAAAGCCACTGGATGGCGAAACGTCTACAATAAAGATATCCAGATGTTGCACATGTGTCTTAACTTTCACATCGACTCCAGGTTGAGGGACTGATTACCTCATACTCCTCCTCTCCTTACGCCTTCCTCTTTGTATTGGACTGATGAAGCCACTGTGTGGCGAAACGTTTCCTGAATAAAGATTCCCATATGCTGCATAAGTGTCTCAATCTTCAACTTGCCGGTTTTTCAAACCATTCATCACAGATACCCAGATGTTGCACAAGTGTCTTAACTTTCATCTTGTCGGTATTGTATACCAGTCTTGCACAACCACCTCTTGTGTTACATAGGAATTTTTGTAAATTTACGTATTCTATAAAAAGCAGTTATGTTAAAGCAAAAGCAAGGTTTTGAGCATGACTTGTCCTTGATGCCAAGTGACGTGAACGTCAAATGTGTTTTAGATCAACAGACAAGCCTAATAACTAGCACACTGGAGAAGCAAGCTTAATTAAGCTTTTGAAGAATTAGACATATGTGCAACATCTGGGTATCTCTGGAAATAAATGGTATCAAATACCGACACAATGGAAAAATAAACACATAATCAGTACAATGTGGGCCTTTATTGACAACGCTTCGCCCACACCATGGGGTTTATCAAGTCACAAACAGATCTGAACGTTAAAATGGTATTAAATACCGACAGGTTGTTAGGTAAGACACATATGCAACAGTTAGGTATCTTTATTTCGAAACGTTTCGCCTGCACAGTAGGCTTCTTCAGTCGAGTACAGAAAAGTTGATAGAAGCAGAAGAGACTTGAAGACGATGTAATCAGTCCATCACCCTTAAAGTTTTGAGGTGGTCAGTCCCTCAGTCTGGAGAAGAGCATTTGTTGTGGCCCCCTACCAAACTAGCGGTTAAATAGTTAACCTGCCGGCCGGCAGTACCACTGGGTACGTCATCAAACCCAATGTGGGGACTGTTGAGCCGGCCTTAGAAGCAGTACGTACCTAAACACCTCACGGTACGCAGCTAAGCAGTACGTACCTAAACATCTCACGGTACGCAGCTAAGCATTATGTACCTGAACACCTCATGGTACGCATCTAAGCAGTAGGTACCTGAACACCTAATGGTACACATCTACTGACTTTAGAAGCATTAAGTACCTGAACACCTCACGGTACGCATCTAAGCAGTAGGTACCTGAACACCTAATGGTACACATCTACTGGCCTTAGAAGCAGTAGGTACCTGAACACCTAATGGTACACATCTACTGGCAGTAGTCTACTGGCTTCTACTGATTTTAGAAGAAGCGCTCACCGCAGTTCACTGAGTCTGTTGGCCTCAGTTACTTGATGGCCTCATTCAGTGAGTTTGCAGCATGGTGTTCAGGTACTTAATGCTTCTAAAGCCAGTAGATGTGTATCATTAGGTGTTCAGGTACCTACTGCTTAGATGCGTACCATGAGGTGTTCAGGTACATAATGCTTAGCTGCGTACCGTGAGGTGTTTAGGTACGTACTGCTTAGCTGCGTACCGTGAGGTGTTTAGGTACGTACTGCTTAGCTGCGTACCGTGAGGTGTTTAGGTACGTACTGCTTCTAAGGCCGGCTCAGCAGTTCCCACATTGGGTTTGATGACGTACCCAGTGGTACTGCCGGCCGGCAGGTTAACTATTTAACCGCTAGTTTGGTAGGGGGCCGCAACAGAAGCCAAGGATTCTGTTAGCTTTATTGCGAACACTTATGCACTGTTGTCTTGGTTTCAGATTACTGCTAACCAGAACTCCTAAATCTTTTTCGCAATCCGTAATATTAAGATCTACATTATTTAGTTTATATGTGGCATGGTTATTGTCCTGTCCAACATTTAGAACTTTGCGTTTGTCTATATTAAACTGCATCTGCCACTTCTCCGACCACTGCATCAGTCTGTTCAAATCTTCCTGGAGTGCTCTAATGTCCTCGTCAGAATGAATTCGACGGCCTATTTTGATGTCATCGGCAAACTTGCTTATGTCGCTCTTTATGCCCTCATCTATGTCGTTTATGTAGATTGTGAACAGCAGGGGGCCCAACACTGACCCCTGTGGAACACCGCTCGTGACGCTTCCCCACTCTGATTTCTCCCCATTTATGCAAACTCTCTGCTGTCTATTTGTCAACCATGCCTCTATCCAGGAAAAAATTTCTCCTCCTATTCCATGTGCCTTAATTTTCCTCAATAATCTCTGATGTGGGACCCTGTCAAAAGCCTTACCGAAGTCCATATACACAATATCATATTCATTACCATGATCTACCTCCTTAGTGATAAAAGTTAATAAATTCGTAAGGCAGGAGCGCCCCTTTGTAAAACCATGCTGAGATTCGTTGATTAATTTATGCTTTTCAAGGTGGCTACGAACTGCCTCGGCAATTATTGATTCCATAAATTTTCCTACTATGGAGGTTAGGCTTATTGGTCTATAGTTCGAAGCTAAGGACCTGTCACCTGGTTTGAAAATAGGTATCACACTTGCCATTTTCCACTTATCTGGCACCATGAAAGTTTGTAGTGATATGTTGAAAAGATTAGCCAAAGGTTTGCTAAGCTCCTCTTTACATTCCTTTAGAACCCTCGCATACAGTTCATCAGGGCCTGGGGATTTGTTAGGTTTTAATTTATCTATTTGCCTAAGGACCATGTCACTTGTGACCCTGATCGTGCACAGTTTATTATCGTCCTGTTCTACATAATTTATCATTTCTGGAATATCGCTGGTATCCTCATGTGTAAAAACTGAGAGGAAGTATGTGTTAAAAATTCCACACATTTCCTTATCACTGAGCTGACCCGAGGAACTTTTGAGTGGGCCTATCTTGTCCCTGATCTTACTTCTGTATACCTGAAAGAATCCTTTTGGGTTAGTCTTCGATTCTCTTGCAACTTTAACCTCATAATCTCTTTTTCCTTTCCTAATTCCCTTTTTTATTTCTCTCTTTAACTGAATATATCGATTTCTTAATTGCCCCTCTCCTCTTTTGATTTGCCTATATATGCCTCTCTTTTTACCAATCAGATATTTTAATCTATTGTTCATCCATTTAGGATCATTTTTGTTTGATCTGATTTCCCTATTTGCAACATAATTTGACTGAGCAGCTAGAACTATGCCCTGGAAAGCGTCATATCGGCATCCATCACCACCTACCTGACCCTTAGTCAGGTCATTCCAGTTCAGCCCACCTAAGTAATTTTTCAGTCCTATGAAATCAGCCAAGCGAAAGTCAGGGACGGAGACTTGATTGCCATTATTAGGGGAATTCCATGATATATTAAAACTGAGTGATTTGTGATCACTTTCCCCAAGCTCATCATTAACCTCAAGATTATTAATTAGTGTTTCCCTACTGGCAAGAACCAAGTCAAGGAGGTTATTTCCCCTAGTTGGCTCTGTCACAAACTGTTTTAAAAAAAACAATCCTGGATAGTATCAAGAAAGTCACCTGACTCTAAATTTCCTGTCAAATTGCTCCAGTCAGTCTGTCTATAGTTGAAATCTCCCATTAGCACAACATTTTCGTATGTAGATGCCTTACGAATTTTGTCCCATAGAAGTTTACTGCACTCCCTATCAAGATTTGGGGCCCTGTAAATCACACCCAAAATTAGTTTTTCTCGGCCCTCGAGAAGCTGTAACCAAACAGATTCAGTGGCCGACGCTTCTAATTTTATATCTTGTCTAACACAACAATTTAAAATGTCTCTGACGTACATCACTACTCCACCACCCTTCCTGTTGACCCTGTCAGTGTGGAACAATTTATAGCCTTGTATGTGACATTCAGAGGGCATCTCTCTATCTTTCAGATTGAGCCAGGTCTCTCTTATAGCAATAATATCTATGTTTCCTGCACTTGCAATTAATCTTAGCTCATCTATTTTATTTCTTACACTCCTGCTATTAGTATAGTAAACCTTAAGGGAGCTAGTCCCTTGCTGCCCACTGCTGTCCCCCTTTGTTTGCTGACCTGATCTATTGTCTTTATTTATAACTTCATGCTGAATGCCTTTTATACATTTACTGTTTCCAACCCTAGTGTTGCAACCTGCTTGTTTCCCACACACACCCATACCTCTATCTTCTATCAGTTTAAAATCATAGGCATTTTACCAATGGCCTTCTCAATTGAGTTTGCAAGTGCTACCACCCCAGCCCCAGAGAGATGTACTCCATCCCTTGCATACATATCATGTTTGCCATAAAAGTTGTTCCAGTTGTCAATGAATGGGATTGCAAGTTCCTTGCAGTATCTGTCTAGCCAGCAATTTACACCAATTGCCCTAGACAACCATTCATTTCCTACTCCCATTCTAGGCAAGATGCTACATATGATTGGGACCCCTTCTTTAGACTTAATGAAATCTATAGCTGACCTGTACTTATCTAGCAGCTCTTCTCTCCTACCCTTCCCAATATCATTTCCACCAGCACTGAGACAGATAATGGGCTTGTTCCCATTACCTGACATGATATTATCCAGCCTGTTAACTATGTCCCCAACACCAGCTCCAGGGAAGCACACTCTATCTCTCATCTTCTTATTCCTATTACAAAAAGCACGGTCAATATATCTTACCTGAGAGTCACCAACCACAAGAATGCGCTTACCTCTGTTAGCAGGGGCAGTAGTACCCTTACCTTCACTGGCCACTGAAGTACATTCATCCTGAAGAACAGAGAAGCGATTTCCTACCTTCAGATCTTCACTCTTAACTTCCCTTATTCTGATTCTCCTCCCTTTACTGGTTACCACTCGCCACTTGTAGCAGGTGCTGGACTGCACCTCATTGCTGGTAGCCGTTGCTACCTCCCCACCTACAGCCTCCTCACAGCGAGAGACAGACTGCGCCTCACTGCTAGAAGCCTCATTCCCCACAACTCCAGCCACCTCACACTCTCTCCCAGACCCATTGAGGTGGACCTTCAGCCTCCTAATCTCCTCCTGGAGAAGCAAGACCTCCTCCTTCAACTCTCCAACCTCAAATTTTAAAACACTGCAGAAGCAAGCCATGCTTTGTAATAAAGTTGGTAGAATTACCGACAATATGTAAAGTAAAAGGACACAAGTGCAACTAATGTGACATTTATTGTGGCAACGTTTCGCTCTCCAGGAGCTTTATCAAGCCATTACAAACAATACATGGACACAGAGGGTATATAAAGGCTCAGAGTGAGGTGAATACTAGTGAGGTACCATTTCGATGTTCACTAGTGGTAGTAGTAGTAGTAGTAGTAGTGTATTACTTTTGTTACTACCACTACTACTACTACTACTACTACCACTAGTGAACATCGAAATGGTACCTCACTAGTATTCACCTCACTCTGAGCCTTTATATACCCTCTGTGTCCATGTATTGTTTGTAATGGCTTGATAAAGCTCCTGGAGAGCGAAACGTTGCCACAATATATGTCACATTAGTTGCACTTGTGAAGCCATGCTTTGTAACCGTCCACGCTAATCCCCAAAGCAGCTCAGGGTCTGTGACCTCACGTGAAGGTCTTGTAGATGTCCTCTGAACCAAGATTCCATGATGTTGCAGTGTCTGACAAGTTGTGCAAGAAAGGTATGAAATACCGACAATATGAAAGTTAAGACACATGTGCAACATCTGGACATCTTTATTGTAGACGTTTCGCCATCCAGTGGCTTTATCAATACAGATTCTAGGACGTAATTGGAAGACAGTAGAACTATATACAAAAGATGAGGTAATGAGTCCCTCAGCCTGGAATCTGACAGTCGACAATATATGTCAGCTGTTAGTCCGACAATATAAGTCAGCCTTCAGTCTGACACAATGCAATATAAGTCTACTCTCAGCCTGACACGAGAAAATATGTCAGCTGTCAGTCTGATACACGACAATATAAAACACCTTTGTTTCTGATGTCAGCCGCATCAGTAACTGCTGACTTCAACGTTAAAATTGTCTCCCACACTAAAGTGTCTCCCACACTAAAGTGTCTTCCACACTAAAGTGTCTGCAAACTAAAGTGTCTTCACACTAAAGTGTTTCCTTCACTAAAGTGTCTCCCACACGAAAGTATCTCCCACACTAAAGTATCTCCCACCCTAAAGTGTCTCCCACGCTAAAGTGTCTCCCACATTAAAGTGTTTTCTACACTAAAGTGTTTCCTAAACTAAAGTGTTTCCTTCACTAAAGTGTCTCCCACACGAAAGTATCTCCCACACTAAAGTATCTCCCACCCTAAAGTGTCTCCCACATTAAAGTGTCTCAAACACTAAAGTGTCTTCCACACTAAAGTGTCTGCAAACTAAAGTGTCTTCACACTAAAGTGTTTCCTTCACTAAAGTGTCTCCCGCACGAAAGTATCTCACACACTAAAGTATCTCCCACCCTAAAGTGTCTCCCACGCTAAAGTGTCTCCCACATTAAAGTGTCTCAAACACTAAAGTGTCTCCCACACTAAAGTGTCTCCCACACTAAAGTGTCTGCAAACTAAAGTGTCTTCACACTAAAGTGTTTCCTTCACTAAAGTGTCTCCCACACGAAAGTATCTCCCACCCTAAAGTGTCTCCCACGCTAAAGTGTCTCCCACATTAAAGTGTTTTCTACACTAAAGTGTTTCCTACACTAAATTGTCTCCCACACTAAAGTGTCTCCCACAATAAAGTGTCTCCCATACTAAAGTGTCTCCCACACTAAAGTGTCATCTACACTAAAGTGTCTCTGACACTGAAGTATCTCCCACATTAAAGTGTCTCCCACACTAAATTGTCTCCCACACTAAAGAGTCATCCACACGAAAGTGTCTCCCACACTAAAGTGTCTCCCACACTAAAGTGTCTTCCACATTAAAATGTTTTCACACTAAAGTGTCTTCCAAACTAAAGTGTCTCCCACACTAAAGTGCCTCCCACACTAAAGTGCCTCCCACACTAAAGTGTCTCCCACACTAAAATGTCTTTCACACTAAAGTGTCTCTGACACTAAAGTGTATCTGACACTAAAGGGCCTCCCACATTAAAGTGTCTCCGGCACTAAAGTGTTTCCCACACTAAAGTGTCTCCCACACTAAAGTGTCTTCCACAACAGAGTGTCTCCCACACTAAAGTGTCTCTGGCACTAAAGTGTTTCTGGCACTAAAGTGTCTTCCACACTAAAGTGTCTCCTACACTAAAGTGTCTCCCACACTAAAGTGTCTTCCACATTAAAATGCCTTTCACACTAAATTGTCTCCCACACTAAAGTGTCTCCCACATTAAAAGTGTCCCCCACACTAAAGTGTCTTCCACACTAAAATGCCTTTCACACTAAAGTGTCTCCCACAATAAAGTGTCTCCCATACTAAAGTGTCTCTCACACTAAAGTGTCTCTCACACTAAAGTGTCTCCCACACTAAAGTGTCTCCCACAATAAAGTGTCTCCCATACTAAAGTGTCTCTCACACGAAAGTATCTCCCACCCTAAAGTGTCTCCCACGCTAAAGTGTCTCCCACATTAAAGTGTTTTCTACACTAAAGTGTTTCCTACACTAAATTGTCTCCCACACTAAAGTGTCTCCCACAATAAAGTGTCTCCCATACTAAAGTGTCTCCCACACTAAAGTGTCATCTACACTAAAGTGTCTCTGACACTGAAGTATCTCCCACATTTAAGTGTCTCCCACACTAAATTGTCTCCCACACTAAAGAGTCATCCACACGAAAGTGTCTCCCACACTAAAGTGTCTCCCACACTAAAGTGTCTTCCACATTAAAATGTTTTCACACTAAAGTGTCTTCCAAACTAAAGTGTCTCCCACACTAAAGTGCCTCCCACACTAAAGTGCCTCCCACACTAAAGTGTCTCCCACACTAAAATGTCTTTCACACTAAAGTGTCTCTGACACTAAAGTGTATCTGACACTAAAGGGCCTCCCACATTAAAGTGTCTCCGGCACTAAAGTGTTTCCCACACTAAAGTGTCTCCCACACTAAAGTGTCTTCCACAACAGAGTGTCTCCCACACTAAAGTGTCTCTGGCACTAAAGTGTTTCTGGCACTAAAGTGTCTTCCACACTAAAGTGTCTCCTACACTAAAGTGTCTCCCACACTAAAGTGTCTTCCACATTAAAATGCCTTTCACACTAAATTGTCTCCCACACTAAAGTGTCTCCCACATTAAAGTGTCCCCCACACTAAAGTGTCTTCCACACTAAAATGCCTTTCACACTAAAGTGTCTCCCACAATAAAGTGTCTCCCATACTAAAGTGTCTCTCACACTAAAGTGTCTCTCACACTAAAGTGTCTCCCACACTAAAGTGTCTCCCACAATAAAGTGTCTCCCATACTAAAGTGTCTCTCACACTAAAGTGTCTCTCACACTAAAGTGTCTCCCACACTAAAGTGTCTCCCACAATAAAGTGTCTCCCATACTAAAGTGTCTCCCACACTAAAGTGTCCCTCACACTAAAGTGTCTCCCACACTAAAGTGTCTCCCACAATAAAGTGTCTCCCATACTGAAGTGTCTCCCACAATAAAGTGTCTCCCACAATAAAGTGTCTCCCACACTAAAGTGTCTCTCACACTAAAGTGTCTCTCACACTAAAGTGTCTCTCACAATAAAGTGTCTCCCATACTAAAGTGTCTCCCACACTAAAGTGTCTCCCACAATAAAGTGTCTCCCATACTAAAGTGTCTCCCACACTAAAGTGTTTCCCACACTAAAGTGTCACCCACACTAAAGTGTCTTCCACGCTAAAACGTCTCCCACACTAAAGTGTCTCCCACACTAAAGTGTCTCCCACACTAAAGTGCCTCCCACAATAAAGTGTCTCCCACAATAAAGTGTCTCCCATACTAAAGTGTCTCCCACAATAAAGTGTCTCTCACACTAAAGTGTCTCTCACACTAAAGTGTCTCCCACAATAAAGTGTCTCCCATACTAAAGTGTCTCCCATACTAAAGTGTCTCCCACACTAAAGTGTTTCCCACACTAAAGTGTCTCCCACACTAAAGTGTCTCCCACACTAAAGTGTCTCCCACACTAAAGTGTCTCCCACATTAAAGTGTCTTCGACATTAAAATGTTTTCACACTAAAGTGTCTCCCACACTAAAGTCTTCCACACAAAAGTGTCTCCCACACTAAAGTGTCTCCCACACTAAAGTGTCTCCCACACTAAATGTCTCTGGCACTAAAGTGTTTCTGGCACTAAAGTGTCTTCCACACTAAAGTGTCTCATACACTAAAGTGTCTCCCACACTAAAGTGTCTCACACACTGAAGTGTCTCCCACACTAAAGTGTCTCCCACACTAAAATGTCTTCCACATTAATATGTCTTTCACACTAAATTGTCTCCCACACTAAAGTGTCTCCCACACTAAAGTGTTTCCCACACTAAAGTGTCTCCCACATTAAAGTGTCTTCCACCCTAAAGTGTCTCCCACACTAAAGTATCTTCCACACTAAAGTGTCTCCCACACTAAAGTGTCTTCCACACTAAAGTATCTTCCACACTAAAGTGTCTCCCACACTAAAGTGTCTCCCACACTAAAGTGTCTTCCACACTAAAGTATCTTCCACACTAAAGTGTCTCCCACACTAAAGTGTCTCCCACACTAAAGTGTCTTCCACACTAAAGTGTCTTCCACACTAAAGTGTCTCCCACACTAAAGTGTCTCCCACACTAAAGTGTCTTCCACACTAAAGTATCTTCCACACTAAAGTGTCTCCCACACTAAAGTGTCTCCCACACTAAAGTGTCTTCCACACTAAAGTGTCTCCCACACTAAAGAATCTTCCACACAAAAGTGTCTCCCACACTAAAGTGTCTTCCACACTAAAGTGTCTTCCACACTAAAGTGTCTCCCACACTAAAGTGTCTTCCACACTAAAGTGTCTTCCACACTAAAGTATCTTCCACACTAAAGTGTCTCCCACACTAAAGTGTCTCCCACACTAAAGTGTCTCCCACACTAAAGTGTCTTCCACACTAGAATGTCTTTCACACTAATGTGTCTTCCACACTAAAGTGTCTCTGACACTACGGTGTCTCCCACACTAAAGTGTCTCTGACACTAAGGTGTCTCCCACACTAAAGTGTCTCCCACACTAAAGTGTCTCCCACACTAATGTGTCTTCCACACTAAAGGGTCTGACACTAAAGTTTCTCCCACACTAAACTGTCTCCCACACTATCAAGGAACAATTGTTCCTTGATAGTGTGAGTAGCCACGAAACCGCTTGGAAGTTCTCTATTTTTTCACAGTGGTTGTTTTGTATGTGTGTATATATATATATATATATATATATATATATATATATATATATATATATATATATATATATATATGTGTGTGTGTGTGTGTGTGTGTGTGTGTGTGTGTGTGTGTGTGTGTGTGTGTGTGTGTGTGTGTGTGTGTGTGTGAGTTTTTGTGTCGTTACTCATAATACATTGGCCATTTTCATAATTTGTGTGAAGGTACAATCTGGCCTTAGGTTGGTTTACGTGTAGCAATTTAAATACCCTTAGACTAGGCAGGTTGTTTACTCCCTAGGAGCCAGGACTTTTATTTACGTTATACAGTCAAATACGTAACACCCAGACCTAGGACTGACCTTTGTGGAACTCCACTCAAAACATGCACCCACTCGTTGTTTCCTTCCTGTCAAAGTTTCCCCCCGATCCATTGCAGTACTTTCCCTCCTATTCCTGCCTTCTTCTCTAGTTTTTCAACCATTCTCTTGTGTGGTACTGTGTCGAAAGCCTTCTTACCGTCCAAGAAGATTGAGTCTACCCATCACTCTCTCTCTTGTCCTACTTCTCTTACCTTGTCATAGAACTCCAATAGGTTCGTGATGTATGTTTCTCTTTCCCTGAAGACATGCTGGTTGTCATGTATTAGTCTATTACGTTCTAGGTGCTCCATCAATCACTGGTTTGTAATTTAGTGCAGCCTGTCTGTCTCCTCAAAAATCGGGACTATATTCTTTATCTTCCTCACTTCAGGCAGTTGCCCTGTTTTGATAGATTTATTGAAGATTGTTTTTAGTGGTACACACACTGCATCTGCTTCCTGTTCGAGGTATCTAGTTCCCCTAGTAGCTTCTTCACCTTCTCGGTTGCATACAGTGTGTCCAGCCTTTATTGGTGCACCCTACCACCTCAGCCTTTTTGTCTCCACTGTGAATACCTGAGCTCTTCACATACTTCTTGGTGTTGCTTGTGAGCTCTCCTCCTTCCTCAGCCTGATTACCTGATACTTGACTGTTGTTTTCCTCCTCATGTAGTTGTACAGCAACTTAGGGTCAGAATTGGCTTTTGATGCTGTCATTCCCGTACTGACGCTGGGCTTCTCTCCTTATCCAAGCATATTCATTTCTGGCTTTATGCTCAACTTCCTGTTTTGCTGGGTCCTTTGCCTTCTATACTTTTTCCGTGCTCTAGCACATTTGGATTTGGCTTCTCCACACCTCCTGGTAAACCAGGGGCTCACTCTGTTCTTCCCATTGTTATTGTTGCTCTTACGTACAAACTTTTCCACTGCCTCCCTGCACTTTGTGGTTACGTGTTTATATATTCACCTATATGTAGTGGCAGGAGTCGAAATTAGGGTCCTCGCCCCGCCTCTTCGCTAGCCGCTACTATGTTCACTCTATTCAGGCTTCGAGAGCTTTATCGTACCTCTTCTTAAAGATTTGTATCTATTCTACCTCTGCCGCTCCACTGTCCAGATCGTTCCACTTCCTAATCTATAATATATTTAGTAGAATTTAGCTAAATGAATTACGTCGGATTTGATTGGGTTAGGTGAGGCTTCTATATTTAATTTGGTCCCTGAGGGACTGACCACCTCAAATACTATTTCTCTGACTGATAGACTGATATCTGACTGCTGCACTTGTATCTTAATCATCTTCAAACGTATGCAAAACTTTTCGTAAATATCCACACTCGCTGTAATACTTGAGTAATTTGCATGAAGAACGGAAACGATGGAAAGGAACCAGAGAGTAAGTAAGCTTATCGTAGGGGCACTGTTGTTCACACACACGTGTAGCCCCGTAGGCAACAACCTACAGAAATAAATATCATATAAGGACAGATAAACATCTGATTGTTCGTGCTAAATCACGACATTTAAGACATTCAAGAGTATTTGTGAAATTACCAGGTTTAACATTATGTACGGTTGGCCTCAATTAAAAAAGAATCAAGCTCTTACACGCCTGAGAAATTATTATATAATAAAAGGTTATGTTTTATAATTGCTGACTCTAAGCTGTTTCTGCCACTGACGAACTAGCAAATATAATTCAAGCCTCAGACCCTCTAGTAGGGTTATTGCAAACTCTTATATGATTAAATATGACGTTTGTTTACTGCACTTTCCTGATTGAGTATTGGTGTTGTGCTAACTTGGATTCCCAACGTAAAACATATCACAACTGCTGCAAGACAACACTTCGTACACACTTGTTTCCTAGTGAGTCTGCTGGTGAATTCTTGATCAGTATGTTCTTAATCAATATGTTCTTAATTAGTATGTTCTTAGGGCATTAGACAAGACTGCAAAATTATCGTTATATCGGAGCACAGACAACTTCTTCCTTGACGGGGTTATCTTAGGTGCAGTTCTGCGTCTTCCTTCCTGCTGTCAAGGTCTTTTCCACAGAATCTTTAAGTTATCGTAGAATTGTTGCAATATTGTAAATTTTCGCAATTTTCTCACCAAATTACTTGAGGCTACAAATGCGCAGAATTCACACAAAAATTGTAAGACACATCCTTGTTTATGTTAGTTTCATGATTGGTTGCTCTACTTTGTACTTCAAGTTACTGTCAACTTGGCAGATGAAAGCATCAATAAAAGAAAGTTTGTTATCCACTTTCTTTTCAACTGCGAATTTAATGGACGGGGCAAGTTCATTGAGTCTGTAGGAATCCATCCAAATCCTGCAAAACCACAATAATAATAACAACATAACTAAGCGCTAAGCCCATAAGGGTCAAACAGAGGAAGGCCACAAGCAAAGATAACCTGGCTAGCTAGGTTATCTTTCAACACGGGGAATAATGGATTGCCCATTGGCATCCCATATTTTTGGCCATCGTACTTTCCCTCAGATACGAATTTGCAATCAGCAACACAGATAAATTAATTCAACGATCTCAAGGGAACAGTATAGGAAAGTTATCCAATTCTTCCTACAAGCTGGTTAATTAAGAAATCAGAACGACGCACTGACGTCACATCTTATTAAAGTCATTCGGTATATTCAGATTATGATGCATCTCTATAAGATCTACACTGTGTTTAGATGATCATCTGAGTTGTTCTTCTAAAACAGCAGCGAAGAACAGCTGTTCCTGAACATCACGTCATCTTGGTACAAGAAGTAGCACCAGGTCCTGAACAAACTACCCCAGACCTGCACCAGGTGCTGAACAAAGTACCCCAGACCTGTACCAGGTGCTGAACAAACAACCCCAGACCTGCACCAGGTGCTGAACAAACTACCCCAGACCTGCACCAGGTGCTGAACAAACTACCCCAGACCTGCACCAGGTGCTGAACAAACTACCCCAGACCTCCACCAGGTGCTGAACAAAGTACCCCAGACCTGCACCAGGTGCTGAACAAACTACCGCAGACCTGCATCAGATGCTGAACAAAGTACCCCAGACCTGCACCAGGTGCTGAACAAAGTACCCCAGACCTGTACCAGGTGCTGAACAAACTACCGCAGACCTGCACCAGGTGCTGAACAAACTACCCCAGACCTGCACCAGGTGCTGAACAAACTACCCCAGACCTGCACCAGGTGCTGAACAAACTACCCCAGACCTGCACCAGGTGCTGAACAAACTACCCCAGACCTGCACCAGGTGCTGAACAAACTACCCCAGACCTGCACCAGGTGCTGAACAAACTACCGCAGACCTGCACCAGGTGCTGAACAAACTACTCCAGACCTGAAGTCTATACTTATTTCTTAATGGGGGAGGCTTGAGCACAGCCGACTGTACCTTCCTCAGAAGGAAGACACTCTGATGCACGCAACACTGGCAACAGCCATCACAGAGCGGTCATCACATAGCATTCACCACAGAAGTCATCACACAGCAGTCGTCACAGAACAGTCATTAGGTAAGTCAACTAAGCAGTCAGCACACTGTGGTCATCACATAGTCGTCACAAGTCATAACTTAGAAGTCATCACTCGGCAATTATCACACAAGTCATCACACAGTCATTAGTCAACACAGCAGTCAATATACCGGAGTCATCACACGCGTCATCACAAGTTACAATAGCAGTCATCACCCAGCGGCCATCACATAAGTCATCACGCAACGGTTATTATACAGGAGCCATCACACACAATTACGCAACAGTCATCACACAAATTTTCACATACAACAATCATAGGTGTCATCAGACAATAATCACATAAGTCATCATACAGTAATCATCACAGTTATCGTCACACAGCAGTCATCACACAAGTCATAGAGCAGAAGTCATCACAGTCGTTATCACAGCAGTTATCAAAAAGCAGTCATCACACAGATGAAATACAGTAGCCATCACACAGTAGCCATCACACAGCGGTCATCACACAGTAGTCATCGCACAGTAATCACACAACAATCATCACACAGCGGTCATCGCACAGTAGTCATCACACAGCAGGGGTCAGTCCTAGGACCTGTGCTGTTCTTGGTATATGTGAACGACATAACGGAAGGGATAGACTCAGAAGTGTCCTTGTTTGCAGATGATGTGAAGTTAATGAGAAGAATCAAATCGGATGAGGATCAGGCAGGACTACAAAGAGACCTGGACAGGCTACAAGCCTGGTCCAGCAACTGGCTCCTTGAGTTTAACCCTGCCAAATGCAAAGTCCTGAAGATTGGGGAAGGGCAAAGAAGACCGCAGACACAATATAGTTTAGATGGCCAAAGACTGCAAACCTCACTCAAGGAAAAAGATCTGGGGGCGAGTATAACACCGAGCATATCTCCTGAGGCGCACATCAATCACATAACTGCTGCAGCATACGGGCGCCTGGCAAACCTACGGATAGCGTTCCGATACCTCAGTAAGGATTCGTTCAAGACTCTGTATACCATTTACGTCAGGCCCATACTGGAGTATGCAGCACCAGTTTGGAACCCACACCTAGTCAAGCACGTCAAGAAATTAGAGAAAGTGCAAAGGTTTGCAACAAGACTAGTCCCAGAGCTACGGGGATTGTCCTACGAAGAAAGGTTGAGGGAAATCGGCCTGACGACACTGGAGGCCAGGAGGGTCAGGGGAGACATGATAACGACTTATAAAATACTGCACGGAATAGACGAGGTGGACAAAGACGGGATGTTCCAGAGATGGGACACAGACACAAGAGGTCACAATTGGAAGTTGAAGACTCAGATGAATCAAAGGGATGTTAGGAAGTATTTCTTCAGTCATAGAGTAGTCAAGCCGTGGAATAGCCTAGAAAGTGAAGTAGTGGAGGCGGGAACCATACATAGTTTTAAGGCGAGGTATGATAAAGCTCATGGAGCAGGGAGAGAGAGGACCTAGTAGCAATCAGTGAAGAGGCGGGGCCAGGAGCTATGACTCGACCCCTGCAACCACAAATAGGTGAGTACAAATAGGTGAGTACAGCAATCATCACACAGCGGTCATCCCACAGTAGTCATCACACAGCAGTCATCGCACAGCAGTCATCACACAGTCACACAGCAGTCATCACACAATCACGCAACAGTCATCACACAGCAGTCATCACACAGCAGTCATCACACAGCAGTCATCACACAGCAGTCATCACACAGTAGTCATCACACAATCACGCAACAGTCATCACACAGCAGTCATCACACAGCAGTCATCACACAGTCACACAGCAGTCATCACACAATCACGCAACAGTCATCACACAGTAGTCATCACACAATCACGCAACAGTCATCACACAGCAGTCATCACACAGCAGTCATCACACAGTCGTCATCACAGTCATCACACAGTAGTCATCACACAGCAGTCATCACACAGCAGTCATCACACAGTCATCACACAGTAGTCATCACACAGCAGTCATCACACAGCAGTCATCACACAGCAGTCATCACACAATCACGCAACAGTCATCACACAGCTGTCATCACACAGCAGTCATCACACAGCAGTCATCACACAGTCATCACACAGTAGTCATCACACAGCAGTCATCACACAGTCATCACACAGCAGTCATCACACAGCAGTCATCACACAGTAGTCATCACACAGTAATCACACAGCAGTCATCACACAGTAGTCATCACACAGTAGTCATCACACAGTAGTCATCACACAGCAGTCATCACACAGCAGTCATCACAGTCATCACACAGTAGTCATCACACAGTAGTCATCACACAGTAGTCATCACACAGCAGTCATCACACAGTAGTCATCACACAGTAGTCATCACACAGCAGTCATCACACAGCAGTCATCACACAGTAGTCATCACACAGTCATCACACAGTCATCACACAGTCGTCATCACACAGTCATCACACAGCAGTCATCACACAGCAGTCATCACACAGTAGTCATCACACAGTAGTCATCACACAGTAGTCATCACACAGTCATCACACAGTAGTCATTTCTTACAAGTTTCTACTTACAATATTTGTAGTAGAATGAAAACCACATAATTTATAGACGGTGGGAAATTTTGCCAGTAAAGTCCAGGGCACACGTCAGTAATGTGAAGGAACCAAGACTCTTCAACACTCCGGTTACACTTAAAAAGGATTACCAACAAACTTCTAGCTGTCTTCAGGAAGTAAACTGAGAACTTCCTCAGGACAGTTCATCAACCAGGATGTGGTTCATACACTGGACTGCGTGTGGCTAGGATCAACAGACTAGTTGATCCGGCCATCCATCAGGAGGCCTGGTCTGCGGTACGGGGAGCATTGGCCTCTGAATCACTCACCAAGGGTGGAGTATATTGCTGCTAACCCACAAACGGGACTTGATAATGGCTCACGACTGATCGAAATGTCTTACAAAGGTGTAACGTCAGCGTGTAGGTTGCTTGTGGTATCTGCTTATATACAGAACAAGAATCAACAATATTGATGAAGAGTGTAAGAACATGGACGGTGTGAACGTCACTGATCTTCAACTGAAACAGCGTTCTGTTGTGATCTACTATTTCTGTGGTTATTACTTTAAGTGTAGAGTCTGCGAGAGTCACGCTTGTGGTCACATTCTTGAGCACTGTGTACTTGATACTAGACTTATTGATATATCTCTCCTGTTGTGTTTGTTTCTTGCTTTGCCATGGGAACCCGTCATTACTTCCTAGAACCAACAGAAAACGACGATCTTGTATTTTAAGGCTAAGCTTGCCTAATTAAGCCTTGCCGCCGCAAACTGTTGTTACATTATATGAAACGCCGGTAGGGTGCCTGATAGCAGGTGTGATACATATGTATGTATTGTGTGTTAGTATATGTTGAGTTAGAGTGTGTGGTGGTGTGGTGAGAGAGTATATGTAGGGTGTGTAGGGTGTTGGTGTGAGGGTGAGTGGCTGGGGACGAGACAACACAGGCTAGACCTGGAGCAGCTGCCAGTGGTACCGTAGACGTGGCGCGTGTTGGGTGTTGCTCCTCTTTATCCTCTCTCTTTTATGTCATGGGCCTCTGATTTACCACATTCTGATTGACGGGCCCGAGTGCATGACTTTTATGCTTATCGCGGATGTGTTGTAGATGCTATTAAATAAATCGCCTTAACATACAAGCCTTGTACATTCTGATATCGGGCGAGACTTCTAAAATTGGAATCAGTGAAGATATTTGTTGTGATGGGACTTGAGGTCATTGTAAGAGGTTGTGTGTTTGTGAGACGAGTGTGCAGTGTGTGATGCACTTCCCGCTATGAGAGTGAACCAGTGGGCAAGATGATGACCCTGAGTGTTGTTGCAGACCAAGAGTCACTAAGGTAAGAGTCACTCTGCTACACAACCGTCCTAGACAACTACCAGCTGATCAACTCAGTCAATCCATAACTACCCTACTGTGACCTCCTTCCTACCTTACACTAGTTTGTGGCTGGTTGATGTTGGTAATGTGGTTGATGTTGGTGGTAATGTGGTTGATGGTGGTGGTGGTAATGTGGTTGATGGTGGTGGTGGTAATGTGGTTGATGCTGGTGGTGGTAATGTGGTTGATGTGTGGTTGTTACTGGTGATGTGGTTGATGTTATGGTAGTGGTGTGTTTGATGCTAATGGTGGTGGTGTGGTTGATCCTGGTGGTGGTATGGTTGATGGTGTGGGTGATGCTGTGTTGGTGGTGGTTTTTAGTGTGGTTGATCCTGGTGGTGTGGTTGATGGTGGTGTGGCTTAAACTGGTGGTAGTAGTGTAGTTGGTGGTGTGGTTGATGCTGGTAGTGGTGGTATTGTGTTAACGGTGGTGACGTGATGGATGTTGGTGGCAGTGTGGTGGTTGATGGTGGTGGTGGTATGGCTGATAGTGATGTGGTTGATGGTGGTGATGTGGTTGATGCTGGTGGTGGTGGTGCTGGTGATAGTGTGGTTGGTGGTGGTGGTGAGGTTGATGCTGGCAGTGGTAGTGTGGTTGATGCTGGGGGTGATGGTGTCGTTGATGCTGCAGTGGTGGTGGTGTGGCTGGTGGTGTGGTTGATGCTGGCGGCGGTGGTGGTGGTGTGGATGATGCTGGCGGCGGTGGTGTGGTTGATGCTGGTGTGTGGTGATAGTAACAACTACCTAGCACTAAAGTACTGTTATTGTGAGTGATTCACTCAGTGGACAACACTACTACTGCTGCTGCTGCTGCTGCTGCTGCTGCTGTTGTTGACTGAACAGCTGGGGGGGGGGGAGGGAGGGTCAGTTAGACAAGGTCGTGGCCCAGTTCTTGAATTTATATTATCCTTGTTGATCATCCTGCTTGCTCCTTAATGCCAGTGTAAGGCTCGTCATCCAAGGAATAAGAGGAGATATTCTTTCATCCATCAAACATGATCTCATCCCACTGTACATGTGCTTTATGACCCCTATGAATTTAGCGCTTTCCTGTAAATATATACCCAATCTGCCCATCCACTATCATCCCAAGTCACCTTCCCACCACCATCACCCCCCACCATCTCCCCCACCATCTCCCCCATCAACCCCACCACCATCACCCCACCACCACCACCACCATCTCCCCCACCATCTCCCCCACCATCATATCACCACCTACCACTACCTACATTCACTATCACTCACTCCATCTACCACTATCACCACCCACCACCACCCACTACCACCACCACCCACTACCACCACCACCCACTACCATCACCACCCACTACCATCACCACCCACTACCACCACCACCCACTACCGTCACCCACTACCACCACCACTCACCCAATCCATCCACCGTCACCGCCGCTGCCTCCTCTCTTCTTCCTCCACCAACTACCCTCCTCCTCCCACCACCCTCCTCCACCCACCACCCTCCTCCACCCACCACCCACCTCCACCCACCACACTCCTCCACCCACCACCCTCCTCCACCCACCACCTGGCAGTGTTCCCACACGCTAGTGTACATAGATGAATGAATGAAGGAGCTTGCCATACGCACACAGTCTTTGGTCTATTTTCTTGTGATCTGTGAGTGACATGACCAGTTTACCTCGTGTGCTGGCTGCTAGCAGCGAGGCTGTCACAGCACTACACAGCACACGGTGTGCTGGCTGCTAGCAGCGAGGCTGTCACAACACTACACAGCACACGGTGTGCTGGCTGCTAGCAGCGAGGCTGTCACAGCACTACACAGCACACGGTGTGCTGGCTGCTAGCAGCGAGGCTGTCACAGCACTACACAGCACACGGTGTGCTGGCTGGTAGCAGCGAGGCTGTCACAGCACTACACGCTGGCTGCTAGCAGCGAGGTGTGTGCTAGCAGCAAGGCTGTCACAGCACTACACAGCACAAGGTGTGCTAGCAGCAAGGCTGTCACAGCACTACACAGCACAAGAGGTGTGCTAGCAGCAAGGTTGTCACAACACTACACAACACAAGGTGTTCTAGCAGCAAGGTTGTCACAGCACTACACAGCACAAGAGGTGTGGTAGCAGCAAGGTTGTCACAGCACTACACAACACAAGAGGTGTGCTAGCAGCAAGGTTATCACAGCACTACACAGCACAAGAGGTGTGCTAGCAGCAAGATTGTCACAGCACTACACAGCACAAGGTGTGCTAGCAGCAAGGTTGTCACAGCACTACACAGCACAAGGTGTGCTAGCAGCAAGGCTGTCACAGCACTACACAGCACAAGAGGTGTGCTAACAGCAAGGTTGTCACAGCACTACACAGCACAAGAGGTGTGCTAGCAGCAAGGCTGTCACAGCACTACACAGCACAAGTGGTGTGCTAGCAGCAAGGTTGTCACAGCACTACACAGCACAAGAGGTGTGCTAGCAGCAAGGTTGTCACAGCACTACACAGCACAAGAGGTGTGCTAGCAGCAAGGCTGTCACAGCACTACACAGCACAAGAGGTGTGCTAGCAGCAAGGTTGTCACAGCACTACACAGCACAAGAGGTGTGCTAGCAGCAAGGTTGTCACAGCACTACACATCTTCACTATCCTCCAGGTTGAAGCACGTAGAACTGCAAATTTGCTTTTTTGGACAAAATTGGATTCGAGGAAGCTGAACAATAAAGGTTCAGACCAGTTTGTGTGTCCCTGTTTTTTTTTTTTTTTTGTATGTGTGTAGTGCATAGAGTTGCGTGCTGGAGGCAGCGTGGATGTTGTTGTGGTCATGCTGGAGACTCCCAGTAAACTCTACTAAATTACTCCCGTAAAAATTTAATAAATAAGTAGTGTGCCACTGACCTATTCTTTACGATAGTTAGTGTAGTGGAAATAAAAGCTGTGTTTCCTTATCGTATTCCATTAGGCAGGGTTCAGTATTCATGTATTCCACTAGGGTCCAGTAGAGCTGGAGTTACTATTACTTGCGGCTTACCATCTCTGAGGTATATAGCTGGTGGTATGTAGGTCGAGGGTTGAGTATGAGCAGGAAGGAATCTCGCTCTCTCTCTCGCTCTCTCTCTCGCTCTCTCTCTCGCTCTCTCTCTCGCTCTCTCTCTCGCTCTCTCTCTCGCTCTCTCTCTCGCTCTCTCTCTCGCTCTCTCTCTCGCTCTCTCTCTCGCTCTCTCTCTCGCTCTCTCTCTCGCTCTCTCTCGCTCTCTCTCTCGCTCTCTCTCTCGCTCTCTCTCTCGCTCTCTCTCTCGCTCTCTCTCTCGCTCTCTCTCTCTCTCGCTCTCTCTCTCTCTCCCTCTCTCTCTCTCTCCCTCTCCCTCTCTCTCTCTCTCTCTCTCTCTCTCTGTTGGTGGTGGTTCACAGTGAAATGCTGTTAACACGTCCCCTGTTGGTAGTGGTTCAGGGAGGAGTGTTAACACGTCCCCTAGTAGTGGTTCAGGGAGGAATGTTAACACGTCCCCTGGTGGTGGTTCAGTGGGGAGTGTTAACACGTCCCCTGGTGGTGGTTCAGTGGGGAGTGTTAACACGTCCCCTGGTGGTTGTTCAGTAGGGAGTGTAACACGTCTCCTGGTGGTGGAGTGCTACTTGTGTAATAATATCAGTGGTATATAATGTCCACAAGTTGAAGAAAATGACACATGCTCAGCAATTGGATATCATTAAGTAGATGTTTCCACTTAATGTAGATATTACATACTGACTACTTCATAAGTTCACTTCCTCCTGTGCTTCACATTCATGAAGCTCTGGTAATGAGCACTTGTTGCTAAGCTGAGGGACTGATTACGACATTTTCAACTTCTCCAGTCTTCTGTTTTTGTCCCTGTAATGTACTGATAAAGCTACTGCTTGGCGAAACATCTACTTAATAATGATACCCAGCTGTTGCGCATGTGTCTAATTCTTTAGCGCTGTGCGTGTTTACACGGCCCCTTGTAGTGGAGTGCTGCTGTTGAGAGGGTTCGTGGAGATGTGATGGTTGGAGTTAAACACACTTGTTGGATGGTAACACTTATATTGTCAGAGTGTGAGAGGGGGAGCCCAGACTGCCTATGTTGCCTGTTTGTAGACCTAAGCGTGGAGTGAGGACCAGGCCAGGAGCGCAGCGCTCACATGCGGCATCATGTGACGTCATACATGCTAGTCACTGAGCCTAGCAAGGGATCAACTATGTAAAACATATGGATGGTACTATGATACTCAGATAACATATACATATACAGGGGATCAGCAACTATGCTGACATAGTCGCTCCTAGACGGGTTACGACCGACCAAGGTAACTGCAGTACAAAATTTTCTATCTCCCAAACTGCTGATGCTGTAAGATCCTTTGTGAGCTTAGCAAGTTCTTATAGATCTTTCATTGCCAATTTTTATTCCATAGCTCCTCTAAACGAGTTGCTTAAGAAAGATGCTGCTTTCGTTTGGACCTTCCATCAAGAAAGAGCATTCCAATTTTGAAATTTCCAGATTTTTCTAAGCCCTTCTATCTGACAACTGAAGCTAGTTCAATTGGCATAGGTGCCGTACTAGCTCAGAAAACTGATGGCCCTGCTCCCACGGCCCTGGTCAGCTGCCATTGTAAAATAACTTGTCCAACAAAAGATCTGAGTCTCCCAAGGTAAGGTCAATATTCTCATCAGACTTCTTTGGGCCTTGCCCAAGTTACTGCCAAAAGTCACAATAGGATGGGGGGCACAATCTGGAACAATATCTTATTGCCCAACAAAAGTAAAGCATCCTTCATCCCCCTTTCCTCTCCACCCGATAATCTATCATTTAAATAGCTAGTGCAATACTGGATCTTAGCATAAATTCTATATATGGAACTGAAAAGATGGTCCCTCCATAAGCTTTTACCAAAAAATAATATGTAGGCTTTTAATGTGGTCTTATCAAAAATTGTGAGTGCTCCCTTTTGTAAGAGGGAGCAGTAAGCACCTTTATTTCTATAAGTAGTCACTTCAATTGGGTAATAATGCTCAGTGAGGGATATTTGACTGGCACTGGAGAAAGATGCCATACAGGCAAGAAACTTCTTTACTCTGATATGATGTTTCTTAGTAAATTAATGTTACCTAATAGTAGCAGAAAACTCGACTTACCACTGGTAGTGGACCTCTTTACAACTTGAAAAGCAGCTGGCCTTGATGTGGCCAGTAGTGAACAGGATACTGGCTTGGGAATCTTGTCTAGTGCACCTTTTTGGTTTTGAAGTGGGTGTCGCATCTTACTCCCAGCATCTGTCATTGGACTCCCAAGGTAAGGTCAATATTCTCATCAGACTTCTTTGGGCATTGCCCAAGTTACTGCCAAAAGTCACAATAGGATGGGGGGCACAATCTGGAACAATATGTCTCTACCCCGACGATCTCTGTGTATTCCAAGCTGGTGGGAAGAAACGTTTAGTGGTTCTTTTAGGATCCGGTTGGCCTTGAAGGTATCTGCTAATTTAGCCGCCTCCATGGCAGTTGCCTAGAGGTGGACTCTTACCTCCTGACCAAACGACTCGAAGAAATGATCAAATATGGTTAGTTGCAGCAACTTGCTAAAGTTCGAAACGCCAGGTTCTCTATACCACTTTGTGAAGGTCTTGGTCTGGATTCTAGTAAAGTCTAGACAAGACTGACCTTATTGCCGCTTCTTTAACTTAACCTCTTGACGATATTTGGCAGGTACACACAGATATATTCCTAGCACAGCCGCCTTCACAACGCTGTAATTACAGAAGTCTTCATCACCCTCACCAGTGGTGAATTCCTGTGTTTTACTCCACAACGCCGTATGAACCAGTGCTGCCCGATGCTCGAATGGAACATTTTATAGCTCGAGTCTGGTTCTCGATAGGCTCGAAAAACTATTCAGGATCTGATTCAGAGAAACGAGGTACCAAAGAAACCAACTTCTGTACATTGCAAGTGTCATCATAATTGCACCAAAACTGTCTTTCTCCTGTCATATTCTACCTTTGGAAAGGCACACTGTTCCTTAATTTGCTCAAGAGTAATTTTTGCCAGTTAAAAAGCCAACGAAGCTGATTGACTCTGAGATAAACTTAGTTCAACAATGTGTGTGTGTGTACTCGCCTAATAGTTGCAGGGGTCGAATCTCAGCTCCTGGCTCTGCCTCTCTGCTGGCCGTTACTGGTTTCACTCCTGGCTGTGTAAGCCCTATCATATATATGAAGGAATTCTTTTGTGTGTGTATTTGATTGACTGTTAATTAGAGCCAGCTCTATCACAACCTGCCATCGTCCCCGTGGACTCTGACATGATGGTCATTCCCTCGTGGGACTGTCAAACCAATTTTACGGGACACTGACAACTGAGCAATATGATGTCCTTAATGACACCTTTTACCTGGTCCATGCCAAGCAGAATAATCCAGTACAGTTTGTCACTGAATGGAGTATAGACTGACATATAGTAGGTGCTTACACTGGGTGTGGCTAATGGTACTTCGAACAGCACTGGGACCGACTCCCACTATGCTTTATACTAATAACACTCTACTTCAATAATGTCCCGACTTGCCTTGCTTAAGATTATAGAGTGCAATCTACTTAATGAACAAGGTGGGAAGAAATAAAATTATATGCCCCCTGGGTTCTTCCTCTATCTGCGGAGTTTGGAGTTTGTGTGTGATATAAGACATCAGAGGACACCGTAATTTCTGCGAAATCATGAGTGGTTATCGTCTCTGCATGTCACCAAATTACTGCAGTTGATACTGAGCTTGATCAACCCACTGACACTTCCTAGGAGATCAGTCCACTTTCCTGACTGTGGTCTCCACATTCTTAAGTCCAGAAGTCTGCTAATCACTTCAATGAGTCTGGCTCTAGGCGCACCCATGCAGGACGCATATAGAGTGCTATCAAAAAGTTCCAGGGCACGAATTTTCGCGTGCCTCCTGGGTGGAATATGGCCGCAGCATAGATCTTGCTGAGCAGTACACTCCTTTGTGAAGTAGCGTAGCGAGTTTCAGTAGGGTAGGTCATTCCTTTGAGGTTAGAGGGTCATTTTTTGTGTTGGTGCGTTGTTACGATTTTTTGTTTAACAGAATGGAATCTTTAGAAGAAAAAATAGTGTGTGTGTGTGTGTGTACTCACCTAGTTGACTCACCTAGTTGAGGTTGCGGGGGTCGAGTCCGAGCTCCTGGCCCCGCCTCTTCACTGATCGCTACTAGGTCACTCTCCCTGAGCCGTGAGCTTCATCATACCTCTGCTTAAAGCTATGTATGGATCCTGCCTCCACTACATCGCTTCCCAAACTATTCCACTTACTGACTACTCTGTGGCTGAAGAAATACTTCCTAACATCCCTGTGATTCATCTGTGTCTTCAACTTCCAACTGTGTCCCCTTGTTACTGTGTCCAATCTCTGGAACATCCTGTCTTTGTCCACCTTGTCAATTCCTCTCAGTATTTTGTATGTCGTTATCATGTCCCCCCTATCTCTCCTGTCCTCCAGTGTCGTCAGGTTGATTTCCCTTAAACTCTCCTCGTAGGACATACCTCTTAGCTCTGGGACTAGTCTTGTTGCAAACCTTTGCACTTTCTCTAGTTTCTTTACGTGCTTGGCTAGGTGTGGGTTCCAAACTGGTGCCGCATACTCCAATATGGGCCTAACGTACACGGTGTACAGGGTCCTGAACGATTCCTTATTAAGATGTCGGAATGCTGTTCTGAGGTTTGCTAGGCGCTCATATGCTGCAGCAGTTATTTGGTTGATGTGCGCTTCAGGAGATGTGCCTGGTGTTATACTCACCCCAAGATCTTTTTCCTTGAGTGAGGTTTGTAGTCTCTGGCCCCCTAGACTGTACTCCGTCTGCGGTCTTCTTTGCCCTTCCCCAATCTTCATGACTTTGCACTTGGTGGGATTGAACTCCAGGAGCCAATTGCTGGACCAGGTCTGCAGCCTGTCCAGATCCCTTTGTAGTTCTGCCTGGTCTTCGATCGAGTGAATTCTTCTCATCAACTTCACGTCATCTGCAAACAGGGACACCTCAGAGTCTATTCCTTCCGTCATGTCGTTCACAAATACCAGAAACAGCACTGGTCCTAGGACTGACCCCTGTGGGACCCCGCTGGTCACAGGTGCCCACTCTGACACCTCGCCACGTACCATGACTCGCTGCTGTCTTCCTGACAAGTATTCCCTGATCCATTGTAGTGCCTTCCCTGTTATCCCTGCTTGGTCCTCCAGTTTTTGCACCAATCTCTTGTGTGGAACTGTGTCAAACGCCTTCTTGCAGTCCAAGAAAATGCAATCCACCCACCCCTCTCTCTTACTGCTGTCACCATGTCATAGAACTCCAGTAGGTTTGTGACACAGGATTTCCCATCCCTGAAACCATGTTGGGTGCTGTTGATGAGATCATTCCTTTCTAGGTGTTCCACCACTCTTCTCCTGATAATCTCCATGATTTTGCATACTATACATGTCAGTGACACTGGTCTGTAGTTTAATGCTTCATGTCTGTCTCCTTTTTTAAAGATTGGGACTACATTTGCTGTCTTCCATGCCTCAGGCAATCTCCCTGTTTCGATAGATGTATTGAATATTGTTGTTAGGGGTACACATAGCGCCTCTGTTCCCTCTCTCAATACCCATGGGGAGATGTTATCTGGCCCCATTGCCTTTGAGGTATCTAGCTCACTCAGAAGCCTCTTCACTTCTTCCTTGGTTGTGTGCACTGTGTCCAGCACATGGTGGTGTGCCCCACCTCTCCGTCTTTCTGGAGCCCCTTCTGTCTCCTCTGTAAACACTTCTTTGAATCTCTTGTTGAGTTCCTCACATACTTCACGGTCATTTCTTGTGTGTGTGTGTGTGTGTGTGTGTGTGTGTGTGTGTGTGTGTGTGTGTGTGTGTGTGTGTGTGTACTCACCTAATTGTGGTTGCAGGGATCGAGACTTAGCTCCTGGCCCCGCCTCTTCACTGGTCGCTACTAGGTTCTCCCCCTGCTCCATGAACTTTATCATACCTCTTTCTGACAACTCTATGACTGAAGAAATACTTCCTAACATCCCTTTGACTCATCTGAGTCTTCAACTTACAACTGTGACCCCTTGTGTCTGTGTCCCCTCTCTGGAACATCCTGTCTGTCAACCTTATCTATTCCTTGCAGTATTTTGTATGTCGTTATCATGTCTCCCCTAACCCTTGTGCTCTCCATTGTCGTCAGGCTGATTTCCCTTAACCTTTGCACTTTCTCTAATTTCTTGACGTGCTTGACCATGTGTGGGTTCCAAACTGGTGCTGCATACTCCAGTATGGGCTTAACGTATATGGTGTACAGAGTCTTGAACGATTCCTTACTGAGGTATCGGAACGCTATTCTCAGGTTTACCCAGGCGCCCATATGCTGCAGCAGTCATCTGGTTGTGTGCTTCCGGAGACGTGCTCGGTGTTATACTCACCCCAAGATCTTTCTCCTTGAGCAGGGTTTGCAGTCTTTGGTCACCTAGCCGATACTCTGTGGTCTTCTTTGCCCTTCCCCGATCTTCATGACTTTGCACTTGGCGGGGTTAAATTGGAGGAGCCAGTTGCTGGACCATGCGTCCAGCCTGTCCATGTCTCTTTGTAATCCTGCCTGATCCTCATCTGATTTAATTCTCCTCATTGACTTCACATCCTCTGCAAACAGGGACACTTCTGAATCTATCCCTTCCATCATGTCATTCACATATACCAAAAGTAGCACTGCTCGTATGACTGATTCCTGTGGGATCCCGCTCGTCACAGGCTCCCACTGTGATACCTCATCACGTACCATGACTCGTTGTTACGTCCCTGTCAGGTATTCTCTCATCCACTGCAGTGCCCTTCCTGTTATACGTGCCTGATTCTCTAGCTTCTGCTAGAGGATCGAAGGCCTTCTTGCAGGCCAAGAAAATGTAATCAACCCACCCCTCTCTCTCGTGTCTTACTTCTGTTACCTTGTCATAAAACTCCACTAGGTTTGTGACACAGGATTTGCCTTCCATGAATCCATGTTAGTTGTCGTTTATAATCTTGTTCCGTTCCAGGTGCTCCACCACTCTCCTCCTCACAATCTTCTCCATGACTTTGCATACAGGTCTATAGTTTAGTGCCTCGTGTCTGTCTCCTTTTTTAAAAATGGGGACTACATTTGCCGTCTTCCATTCCTTAGGTAGTTGCCCAGTTTCAAGGGATGTGTTGAAAATTGTGGTTAGTGGCACACACAGCATCTCTGCTCTCTCTCTAAGGACCTATAGAGAGATGTCCATTCCCACCGCCTTTGAGGTATCAGGGTCACTTAGCAGCTTCTTCACCACCTCCTCGGTTGTGTGTATTTCTTCCAGCACTTGTTGGTACATGTATATTCCTTGTTGGTGTACCCCTCTATTCTGTCATCCCAGAGTCCTTTCTGTCTCCACTGCAAATACTTCCTTAAATCTCATGTTGAGCTCCTCGCATACTTTTTGGTAGTTTCTTGTGAGTTCTCCACCTTCTTTCCTTAGCCTGATTACCTAGTCCTTGAATGTTGTCTTCCTCCTGATGTGACTATAAATCAGTTTCGGGTCATACTTGACTTTCGATGCTATGTTTTCGTACTTTCGCTGGGCCTCCCTCCTTATCTGTGCATACTCGTTTCTGGCTCTTCGCCTAATCTCTCCATTTTCCTGGGTCCTTTGCCGTCTGTACTTTTTCCATTCTTTAGTGTGTGTGTGTGTGTGTGTGTGTGTGTGTGTGTGTGTGTGTGTGTGTGTATGCGGAAATTCTGTTTTAAGCTCGGTAAAACAGTGAAACTCGCAAAATGCTTCAAGGATTTGACGATGCAGCAATGGGTCGGACAGTGTTTTGAATGGTTTTCTCTATTCATAGCAGGACAGTTGAGGATGATGAACACACTGGTCGTCCATCAACGTCAAAAACAGACGCCAACACTGAAAAAGTGAGGAAGGTTATTCAGGAAGATTGTCATCATAGTATTCCGGACATTGCAGGTGTTGTGGGAACTTATTATGAGTCGTGTTAAAGCATTTTGACTAAAAACTTGAAGAAGAGGCGAGTGGCTGCAAAATTTGTACCCTCTCGACTCAAAACCAGAAAGTCTTTCATTTTCTGGCCATAAACAACATGGTGGATTTCCCCCATCCCCTTCATACTCCCTACATTTAACCCGCTGTGACGTCTTTCTCTTCCCAAAAATGAAAGTGGCACACAAGGGTGGCGTTTCAATGACATGGAGGAGATTTAAGTAGAATTGCAGGCCGTGCTAGATGCTGTTAGGAAAGAATTCCAGAAATACTTCGAGAAGTGGCACAGACGCAGGAATCAGTGTATAGCTTTCCAAGGAGAGTACTTCCTGTTAGACAATTTCAACTAGTTGATTAGGTAAGTATATATATATATATATATATATATATATATATATATATATATATATATATATATATATATATATATATATATATATATATATATATATATATATTCATATTCATATTCGCGGGAGTTTGAGACATTTTTAAAAACACCTCGTACAGTCACGTGTGTCCTACATGGTGCCGGATTCGAAACTAACGGGGCAATTCAAACTCTGCCTGCTCCAAGTGCCAGTCCTGGCCTGCCATGGGCTTGGGTGCCAATATTGGCAATAAGCAAAGGTAATTAAATTCCCTTAACATGTGAGAATGTGTTACAATGACATTCATGAACTCAGTACCTGGAGGTTACCTGGAGGTTATTCCGGGGAAATAGATCTCATTTGTAATACTGAACCACTGAAGATTTAAACATGTCTGTGGCTCTATTCTCCTCTAACCGGGCGAGGGAAGTCATTAGCTCTTTTACCCACCACTTGGTAGAGGGGTGTTAACTCTAAGTGATCCCGGGGGCCACATAACTAACCACTGAGAGGGGCTGGAGGGAGAAGGTATATTGCCGGTGGAATAAATTCCACCACATCATACCTGTTTTTAAAGCTATGAATGGATTCTGCCTCTCCACTTCACTCTCTAGGCAATTCCACCTGGCCACTTTTAAACTAAAAATGTATTTCCTAACTTTCCTATGGCTCACTTGAGCTTTTAAATTCTAGCTGTGACCTCGTGTATCCGAGTCCCGCCTGTGTGTGTGTGTGTGTGTGTGTGTGTGTGTGTGTGTGTGTACTCACCTATTTGTACTCACCTATTTGTGGTTGCAGGGGTCGAGTCCTAGCTCCTGGCCCCGCCTCTTCACCGGTTGCTACTAGGCCCTCTCTCTCCCCGCTCCATGAGCTTTATCAAACCTCGTCTTAAAACTGTGTATGGTTCCTGCCTCCACTACGTCATTTTCTAGGCTATTCCACTGCCTTACAACTCTATGACTGAAGAAATACTTCCTACTATCTCTCTGACTCATTTGTGTCTTCAACTTCCAATTATACCTGTTACCCTTGGGTACAAACCTCTCCTCAGCCTCCTTGCATTTTGTTGCTACATATTCCATCATCTCATTAACTGGCTTCCCTGCCAGTTCTCTGTCCCACTGAACCCCGTTCAGTGTGTGTGTGTGTGTGTGTGTGTGTGTGTGTGTGTGTGCGCGCGCGTCTGCGTGTGTTCGTGCGTGAGTGCTTCAGATTTATGAATATTCCTGTTTGAGACACAAATATCATCTCAAGGTCTAACTTATTGACGTATTGTTCCTTGTTCAGGAGGTGACCAAGAAGGTGAGAGGGAAGAGGGAAGGTCACTGTGATCAGGGTGATCAACAAGGTGAGAGGAAAGTCACTGTGATCAGGGTGATCAGCAAGGTGAGAAGGAAGGGGGAAGTCACTCTGATCAGGGTGATTAATAAGGTGAGAGGGAAGGGGGAAGTCACTGAGATTAAGGGTGATCAACAAACTGAAGGAGGGGGGTGATTCGCTGAGATAAGGGAAGGAGGGGGGTAAGTCACTAGGGTAAGAGGGTGGTCTACAAGCAAAGAAGGCAGAGAGAGAGTTGGCTGGGATCAGGGAGCGTCAACAAGCTGGAAGGAAAGGGTGAGGTGTCAGGGAAGTGGGGAATTTGCTGGCACTAGAGAGTGGTCAACAAGCTCAGGGAAGAAGGTAGATCACTGGGATGAGGAAATTAGGACGCTCCTCCTCTTGGTCACTAGATCTCATCCTGATGTGCATGAACGATGTTGAAAGTGAATTATTTTATCATATAACGAACATTTCTCACGACAAATAACTTGTATTAAAGTTAACCAACCCTTTAAGCCTCAGAAATTTCAAGACAACATGTATTTAAAGTTAACCAACCACTTAAGCTTTAGTAGAAACTGCAACACAAATTATGTTCAAAGTTTACCATCACTTCATCTTAGAGACTGCAAGACAACACTCATCTAATATCTAAGACTATTCAATTTACAAACTAGTATCTGCTACAGAACATAATAGTGTTCATCTCAAAATATAGTTTATACAGATGAGATTAAGTAAGTTGTTAGGAGTAGATATACAGTTGAAAGTCTCTCTTATTTACACTGAACTGTTACAATAATCAAATGGTATGGTGTTAATACTTGTAATAAAAAGGTAAATTAAAATCTGGTAATTATCTCAGTATACAAAGCAGCGTCAGCCACCGCAGAGTAATTCACTGAACATATAAGGAAGATAGACAACTGCCTGGAAAACCTCGCAGATCCTATTTCATTTGAGAGTTTGACGATTTCAAACTCTCAAATGCAAAATCGAAGTTGATAGACGACAGCATTATTTAAAAAAAAAACGTAACGGGTTGTACTCCGGTTTAGCAGGTACATACCAGACATTTCCTAAGACTGTAAAAAAATTTTCTTTAAATTAATAGATAACAGAACCTACTAGATATTGAAAATTCGCTAGATATGATCTTTACAAACACGAAGAACAAATCAGAGACATCACAATATCTAACACAATACACTTGATCACAACCTCAGTCATGGATTAGAATTATAAATATATGTTTGGAGAACCTAAGAAGCAATCATTGCGAAGCAATACTCAGTAAATTCAGCTGTCATCGTCAAAGAATTTACTGAGATAACATAATCAAGGAACAATCAAACACTGCCTGGGAAACTGTGCTCAACACACTTAACCCAAACCGGTGCATAGGAAAGATTAATGCAGAAGTTTAGAGTCTGTGTATCCAGTAAAATGTCCTGCTGAAAAGAGATAATGCTTGCAATTACTTGGGGGGGGGGGGATAGATAATGCATGCAGTTACTTAGGGCAGAGAAGTCTTTAGAGAAGAAGGAAGAGGGTTGCTGAACTGCTTAATAAATCGGAACTATCACAACAAAGAAAAAATATAATCTCCAAGAAACTAAAGCATTCATGGCAGTTAAAAAAGAACACGAAAGAAAAAGCTATTTCAGAAATTGTGAAAAAAAATCTAAAGTACATTTTCCTATAATCCAAGCTCGTGATCTCTATTCAAAGAAGGTTCATATAATGATGAAAAAGAAACGAATGTTATTTTGCAAGAAGAGTATGAATCATTGTTCTGCAATCCCAATGATGCCATCAAAGTTGAAGACCCAATTAGTGTATTCATGAACTTGGCCAACCCTACAAATTATACATTCTGATAGTAGCACAAAATCTTCAGACTTCGAGAAAGATTTCAACAGATTCTATACTGCGGTCAGTGGTCACGTGATGTCATCCTGTCCTAAACTGTGTGGGAATTAGAGTGGGGTGTTACTGAGCACCATGGCTTGCTGTGGTGTTTTAGAATCTCATGTTAAAGTGTCAAAGAAGGAGGTTTTACTTCTTCAGGAGGAAAATACGAGACTGAAGCTTCTCCTAGATGGGTTTGGGAGTGAGTGTGAGATGGTTGGAGAGCGGCAGCCACTTTAAGTGGCAAGTGGTTCACAATTCAGGAAGAAGGAAGATAAGGAAGGTTAATAGAGAAGATGTAAAGGTAGGAAATCGATTCTGTGCTCTCCAGGATGAGTGTACTTCAATGGTTAGTGAGGTTAAAGGCACCACTGACTCTCCCTGATTGTGGGAGACTCTCAGGTAAGATATATGAACCGTGTTTATTATTACAGAGATAAGAAGGTCAGACAGAGGGTGTGCCTCCCAGGAGCTGGTGTTGGTGACATAGTAAGCGGGTTGAATAATAATATGTCAGGTAATGGGAACAAGCTCATTATCTGTCTTAGTGCTGGTGGAAATGACATTGGGAAGGGCAGGAGACAGGAGCTGCTGGATAAGTACAGGTCAGCCATAGATGTAGTCAGGTCTAAGGGAGGGATCCCAATCATATGTAGCATCTTGCCTAGAAGGGGAGTGGCCAATGAATGGATGTTTAGGGCAGTTGGTATAAATTGCTGGCTAGACAGGTACTGCAAAGAACTTGCAATCCCATTCATTGATAACTGGGACAAATTCTATGGCAGACATGATGTGTATGCAAGGGATGGGGTTTATTTCTCGGGCTGGACTGGTACCATTACCCAATTCGATTGAGGGGGTCATTGATGGCTTGTCTAGGACTTCAAACTTATAGATTATAGAGGTATTGGTGTTTGTAGGAAACAATCAGGCTGCAGTACTGGGGTTGAAAAGAGCAGATATTACCAGGATACCTCAGGGATAAGTTTAAAAGACATTATTCAAAATAAAGTTGCTAGTAAAGGCAAAGCAATTGATCAACAAAGATAGTAGAGGGCAACAAGTGGCTAGCTCCCTTAAGGTTTACTATACTAACAATAGGAGTCTAAGAAGTAAGATAAATGAGCTAAGATTACTTGCAAGTGCAGGTAATATAGATATTGCTATAACGGAGAATTGGTTCAACCTGAAAGATAGAGAAATGCCTTTTGAATGCAATACACAGGGTTGTAAACTATTCCACACTGATAGGGTGAACAGGAAGGGTGATGGAGTGGCGGTGTAAGTCAGAGATAATTTAAATTGTTGTGTTAGACAAGATATAAGATTAGAAACATCGAACACAGAATCTGTTTGGCTACAGTTTCTCGAGGGTCGTGTAAAATTAATTTTGGGTGTAATTTATAGACCCCCAAACCTTGATAGGGAGTGCAGTGAGTTGCTGTGGGACGAAATTCATAAGATGTCTAGATATGAAAATGTGCTAATGGGAAATTTTAACTTTAGACAAATTGATTGGAACAGTGTGACAGGAAATCTTAAGGCTAATGACTTTCTTGATGCAGTTCAGGATTGCTTTTTCAAACAGTTTGTGTGGGGTTTTAGCATACAAACAAGCAAAGTCATATAATAAGTGAACTGTAATGGGACTTAACTTGATGATGTCTCAACATTCTGCAGCCGCATCCAGAATGTTCTTGGAGCCGAGGAAGCAACTGCAACCGCACATGGGCTGTGAATATAATTGGTTATGTAATAAAGTTGGTAGAATTACTGACAATATGCAAAGTAAAAGGACACAAGTGCAACTAATGTGACATTTTATTGTGGCAACGTTTCGCTCTCCAGAAGCTTTATCAAGCCATTACTAAAAAGCTCCTGGAGAGCGAAACGTTGCCACAATAAAATGTCACATTAGTTTCACTTATGTCCTTTTACTTTACATAATTGGTTATAAGTAGAATTACCCCTAGGGGGTGTTATTCAGCATATCTCAGAAACTGTTTGCTGAAGTTACACGTACTGGTTTGGGCTCAAAGGCCCACGGGTAATTGGATTATGGTACTGTCAAATAAGACATGAATTAGATATCCACTGCGCAGCCGACCTACCCAATATCATGTTTATCAGACATAACTGGGTATTTGTAGCTGACCCGTAACTACATCCGGATATCCGCTGTCTTGATTGAAGCAGACGTGTTCTTTGAAGAATGTCGCACTGTCTTCCACTCCGTCGGGAAATTCGCAACACTCGTTACACACTGCTCATCAAGAATTGTCTATTGTTCGCAGTCATATCACTAAAGAAGCTGATCACACTTTTCCGTAATTGTTCTGCTGTGTCCGTTGAGATTATTTTATTAGCAAAACATGTGATCACTAATGTCTTTGTTATTACAGAGTAATGCACGAGTTGCCTCGACGAAGTCTAGAAGGAATCTACCCCGCAGTGCCCTTCGATGGCCTGACTTGCCCTCATATAAAGGATTCGCTGACACCAGTGCCAAACTGCAACAATTTGCAACACAAATGCTTGATTTCTTGATATGTCTCGATCACTGAGAGTTCATTATTGTCTCACATGTGAATAAAGTGAGGTAGGAGATTTCCTGTACCTTTCCTGTTGCAGCACAGAGATAAATTACTCTCATTAAGTCACACTGGTTGCAACACTGGTCTCTTGCAAAGTGGTGATGTGATCATGACACACACTAGTCATATGCTTCCAGTTAAAAGTGTTGCTGCAGAAGCAAGATGCATTGCCCTTTCTGAGTGGGCTGGGCCCCTCAGGTCTGAAAAGGGCTGAAGGGGGGCCAATATCCTCTTTTGTGGAGATAATTTCTCCACAGTTTGTGGCAGAACCAATTAGAGGAAACAATCTGCTTGACTTGCTTCTTGCCAACAAAGAATCACTAATAATCTTGAGGTTAATGATGAGTTTGGGGAAAGCGATCACAAATCACCTAGTTTCAATACATTATGGAATTACCCAGATAACTGTCCCAGATTTCCGCTTGGCCGATTTCTGGGCCTGAGAAATTACCTGGGATGACTTGACTATGGGTCAGGCAGGTGGTATTGGTTGCCAGTATGACTTTTTCAGACAACTTTTGTTCTGAGTAGGGAAATTAGATCTAACAAAAATGATTCCAAATGGATGAACACTAGATTAAAACATCTCATTGGTCAAAAGAGAGGCATATATAGGCATTTCAAAAGAGGGGATGGGCAGTTAAGAAATCAGTATATTCAATTAAAGAGAGAAAAAAGGAATAAGTAAAGCAAAAAGGGATTATGAGGCTAAGGTTGCAAGGGATTCGAAGACTAACTCAAAATGGTTCTTTCAGGTATACAGAAGTAAGATTAGAGAGAAAATAGGCCCACTAAGAGTAACTCTGGTCAGATCACTGACAGTGATAAGGATGTGTGAACTTTTCAAAATCTACTTCCTCTCAGTTTTCACCCAGGAAAATACTAGCGAAATTCCAGAAATAATAAATTATGTAGAACAGGACGATAAACTATGCACGATTGCGGTAACTAGTGACATGGTCCTCAGATAAATAGAGAAACTAAAACCTAACAAATCCCCAGGCCCTGATGAACTGTTTGCAAGGGTGTTAAAGGAATGTAAAAACGAACTTAGCAAACCTTTGGCTAATCTTTTCAACATATCACTACAAACTGGCATGGTGCCAGATAAGTGGAAAATGGCAAATGTGATACCTATTTTCAAAGCATGTGACAGGTCCTTAGCTTCGAACTATAGACCAATAAGCCTAACCTCCATAGTAGGAAAATTTATGGAATCAATAATTGCCGAGGCAGTTCGTAGCCACCTTGAAAAGCATAAATTAATCAACGAATCTCAGCATGGTTTTACAAAGGGGCGTTCCTGCCTTACGAATTTATTAACTTTTTTCACTAAGGTATTTGAGGAGGTAGATCATGGTAATGAATATGATATTGTGTATATGGACTTCAGTAAGGCTTTTGACAGGGTCCCACATCAGAGACTATTAAGGCACATGGAATAGGAGGAGAAATTTTTTCCTGGATAGAGGCATGGTTGACAAATAGGCAGCAGAGAGTTTGCATAAATGGGGAGAAATCAGAGTGGGGAAGCGTCACGAGCGGTGTTCCACAGGGGTCAGTGTTGGGCCCCTTGTTTGCTGATGACACCAAAAGAGGTCTCATAATTCATTCTAATGAGGACATTAGAGCACTCCAGGATGATTTGAATATACTGATGCAGTGGTCGGAGAAGTGGCAGATGCAGTTTAATATAGAAAGAGGCAAAGTTCTAAATGTTGGACAGGTAACCATGCCACATATAAACTAAATAATGTAGATCTTAACATATCAAGGCGGATAAATAATAGAAGTCCTCAGGTTGTTCTTCAACTCTATATATCCTTGGTTAGGCCTCATTTAGACTATGCTGCTCAGTTCTGGTCACCGTATTACAGAATGGATATAAATGCTCTGGAAAACGTATAGAGGAGGATGACAAAGATGATCCCATGTATCTGAATCTGCACTCTCTCGAAAGGCGTAGAATTAGGGAGGATATGATTGAGGTGTATAAATGGAAAACAGGAATAAATAAAGGGGATGTAAATGGCGAGCTGAAAATATCTAGCCAAGACAGGACTCGCAGCAGTGGTTCCAAGTTGGAAAAATTGGTAATTGGTTTGGTAATAGAGTTGTGGATGAGTGGAACAAACTCTCGAGTACCGTCATAGAAGCTAAAACATTGTGTAGTTTATAAAATGGGTTAGATAAATACATGAGTGGGTGTGGGCGAGTGTGAGTTGTACCTGACTCGCTTGTGCTACTAGGTCTGATGCCGTGTTAATTAAGTGGATATGACGTGACTGGGTGGGTCATTGGTCTGAGGCTGTGGGTGACATGGACTTGCCCTGCATGGTCAGTAGGCCTGCTGCAGTGTTCCTTCTTTCTTACGTACATGCCCCTCTATCAGCTCCTGGGTCTGATTCCTGAATGCGATCCCTATAAAAAATACAAAATTCCCTTTCCACTAGTACTCATTGTTTGGGGAAAGTTTCTTGGATTCCGGTGACATCTGAAGTCTGTCAGAAAGTACAGACAGGTTCTCTTCATAAAGGCGGCAGCAGAACCATGGCATAAATTTCAGACCACTAGCACTGACACCACGCACAAGGACAAATTTCAACAGTTCTGTGAAAACATTAAGAAACAATAACTCGAACAAAATACAATCGAGTTAAAATAACAAAAGAGAATGTAAGAGGCCTAGGTGTTACCTAGAAAAATGTTAAGTTGTGTAACAAGTACCTTCAAAACAAGAAATACTAGGCTAGTTTTAGTATATTATTATAGGTACTTGGGCTTAATATACTGCTGGACACTAAAAGTCAACTAATTAAGGTTAGTAAAAGTTGCGGTACTGGAGACCCAGAGATTCTGCGTCAATTCATATGCCTGAATTATTGTATCTGTGGCCACTGCAGAGCTCGTCGTAATTCTTGTTGCTCTCCTGATTGCCAGCCTTGGCGAGTCCCGGCTCTGTGTCTATTGCAACTTGCAATTGAGTTTGTTAGCCTTGGGCCCGTCATTGTGTATCAGTCCACCCTGTGGTCTAGAAAATCTAGGAACGGTTATTTCTTATCCATGGTCAACACAAGGACATGTTGTTCTGTGGGTGCCTAAGATATGCTGGGGACCCTGGAAATAAACACATGCTGAGATGATGGCTGTTACATAGAGCGTCTTTAATAGCAGTCGTCTACCTCAATCTAGAGACGAATCTCTAGATTGAGGATACTTGGCACTTGCCTCACTCACAGCCACTTGCTTAACGGTGCACCTCCTCCTGTGTGTGACATGTGGTATGCTGATGAATAAGGGATAGTTTTAGCTTGTGAGTGTTAGTTTGTATGATTGTATATAACATTTATTGACCAGAGAGCTGAATGATCTCACGTCAAAGCGTACTGTAAATATTACAACTTCCTAAATCACTGGAAACAAATTTATTCATGCAAAGTTTACTTCTAGGTGCGTAGGTGAGAAAGTGCCACCATAATGTAAACCTGAAGAGTACTTAAAAGACCGGTTCCAAATTTGTACACTGAAATAACCCCTTGAGGTGGAGGCACGGTAGAGCATACCACAGTGAAAAGCAGGGATGCAATACATACAATGAGAAGCAACTCATTCGTAAGGAGCATTGTCTTAAAAGAATGTAGCTGTTGTTTATGTAGTAATAATAATGCGGAAAAATAATAATGCGGAAATATTGGAGAAAAGATAATTTAACGTAAACGTGAGACATTTTTTCAAGATTTATTTTTTTTGAAGTCTTGTAATGAAGGCGGCCACAGCGCTGATGACTGCTTCCGAAAACAGAAGGGCCATATTTATACTCCTCAAATTGTTAGTTTCTCCATGATAACTACACGTCAGTCTATGATCATGTAACTCTTCACTCTTTGTTTTATATTGCCTCGTTCATGTTCACTCAACCTCACTCTTGCTCTCCCTCACACTAACTCTTCCTCTCTCCCTCACACTAACTCTTCCTCTCTCCCTCACACTAACTCTTCCTCTCTCCCTCACACTATCTTTCTCTTCTTCACACACATTTTGTTTTATACTGCTTCATTCACACTCAGCCTCACTTCTCACACAACACACCACTAAAACACACCACCAAGAAAACGTACCATCAAAAACACACACCACCAAACACACAACTAAGAAAACTCACCACTAAACGCACCACCTTTTTCTCACACCCAGCCTTACTCACCCTCACACTCAGCCTTACCCTCACACTCAGCCTTACTCTCACACTCAGCCTTACTCTCACACTCAGCCTTACCCTCACACTCAACCTCGCGCTCTCACACTCAGCCTCACAGCCTGTGTCACACTCAGCCTTGCAGACTGCGTCTGAGCATGGCGAGAAGATTGCTATTACATTTAACAAACATAACAAGCTATGCACCCATTAATTAAACAATATTAACACGTATCTCTTTGATGACTTCACATTTTCCTCCCCAAGTTTTTTTTCTCGTTACTATGACTACTAAGTAAATTTACGATACAGAAAGTACACGTTACCTTAGTCATAGTGGTTTGAGCAAGGTTGCTGATACGAGGTAAACTTGGTGCTCCTGTGGCTGGTGTTTTGTTCCTGCTGTGTCAGATATCATTGCTTAATAGATGTAAACTTTGGAGTAGTTTGAGCTTTGTTACATTATTAACATTTATTGCAAACTTTTTCACCCTGATACGTGTTGTTCATCAGTCTATGGACTGCCAGGTACACCACTGGCAAGGGACCAGAAGGACACATCACACAAACCATGGTAGTTACAACCATTCAATAGAGAGTAATTTTTTAGTGCCACGAAAAAAATGGCAGGAAATGATAAAAATATTCCACCACCTTGGATCCTTGCTGGAGTCGAGACACAGTCAGTGCCCCCCAGAACAATGGATGTTATTGCCAACAAATAAAGTCCCCTGGAGTACAAAGGAGAGGGTTTCGGGGGTCAGCGCCCCTAGGGCTCGGTCTGAGACCAGGCCTCGTAGTGGATCAGGGTCTGATCAGTATGGCTGTTACTGATGGCCGCATGCAAATTGATGTACGAACCACAGCCCGGCTGGTCAACTACTGATTTTAGGTGCCTGTCCAGTGTCTTGCTGAAGACAGCCAGGGGTCTGTTGGTAATCCCCCTCATGTATACTGGGAAGCAGTTGAACAGTCTTGGGCCCCGGACACTTATTGTGTTGTCTCTCAGTGTACTCGTGGAGCCCCTGCTTTTCATTGGGGGAATATTGCATCTCCTACCGAGTCTTTTGCTTTTATAGTGATTTTCGTGCGCAAGTTTCGTACTAATCCCTCTAGGATTTTCCAAATGTATATTATAATGTATCTCTCCCGCCTGCATTCCAGGGAATACAAATCAAGAGACTTCAACCGTTCCCAGTAATTTAGGTGCCTTATCGTACTTATGTGTGCCGTGAAAGTTCTACGTAGACTCTCCACGTTAGCATTTTCGCCTACCTTGAAGGGGGCAGCTAGTGTACAGCAGTATTCCTACCTCGAGAGAACAAGTGATTTAAAGAGCATCATCATGGGCATGGCATCCCTAGTTTTGAAGGTTCTCATTATCCATCCTATCATTTTCCCAGCAGATGCGGTAGATAAATTGTTGTGGTCTTCGAAGGCGAGATACTCTGATATTATCACTCCCAGATCTTTCACATTACTTTATTTGCTCTATTGTATGGTTAGAATTTGTTGTATACCCTGTTATAGTTTTAATTTCCTCAAGTTTTCCATATCTGAATAGTTGAAATTTCTCTTCCTTGAACTTCATATTGTTTTGAGTGGCCCACTTGAAGATTTGGTTGATGTCCGCTTGGAGTCTCAGTGTCTTCGATGGAGGTCACTATCATGGGAATTCGGGTGCCATCCGCAAAGGAAAACACGGAGCTATGGCGTACATAGATCCATGTACCAACTTTTCCTGTTATTCCTTTATCACGCATTACACTGTAGTCTCACTTGTTGAAGACTTTTGCAAAGTCTGTGTATACTAGATCTGCATTTTGTTTATCCTCTATAGCATCCAGGACCTTGTCATAATGGTCCAGTAGCTGGAACAGGCAGGAGCGACTTGCTCTAAACCCATGTTTCCCTGGGTTGTGTAATTGATGGGTATCTAGGTGGTTGGCGATCTTGCTTCTTAGAACCCTCTCAAAGAGTTTTATGATATGGGATGTTAGTGCTATCGGTCTGTAGTTCTTCACAATTGCTTTACTGCCACCTTTGTGGAGTGGGTCTATGTCTGTTGTTTTTAGTGTATGTGGGATGACCCCTGTGTCCATGCTCTCTCTCCATAGAATGCTGAAGGCACGTGACGGGCTTCTTGCAGTTCTTGATGAGCTCGGAGGTCCATGAGTCTGAGCCTGGTGCAGAGTATGTGAACATGTCATTTATTGCCTTTTCAAAGTCTTGTGGTGGTAGGATAATATCAGAGATTTTTGAGATGACCAAATTTTGGGTCTCATTAATAAAGAATTCATTTGGATTGTCGACCCTTAGTCTTGGTAATGGCTCGCTAGACATTGAGTCGTATTGGGACTTTAGTATCTCTTTTTTATTTTTTGGCTATCATCTGTGTATGTCCCATCCCGCCTAAGCAGGGGCCCAATACTGGATGTTATTTTTTCCCTTAGATTTGGCATAAGAGAAGTGTTTTTTTTTTTTTTCAATTTTCTTTATGGCTTGTAGTTCTTCCTGCGATTCTTGTCTCCTGTAAGATTCCTTTAGCTTAAGTTCGATATTTGCTATTTCATCGACCAGTGCCTCCTTTCGTATTTCAGATATATTGGCCCCTCTCAAGCAGCTCTGTGATTCTACGCCTTCGTCTCTATAGGGAGCGTCTCTCTCTATTTTACATCTTCTCTTTCTTTTTCTTAATGGAATGTGCCTTGAGCAGATCTTAGGAACCACAGAGTTCAACTTTTCTATTCAAAGGTTCGGATCCGTGTTGTTTAAGATGTCTTCCCAGCTTGTTTCATTTAGGACATGGTTAACTTGTTCCCAGTGTATGTTTTTGTTACTGAAATTGAACTTTGTGAAGACACCCTCATGACTGATCACATTTTGCTGGTCAGGAGCCCTGTGCATACATGTCTGTACCTCTTTTATGTTGTGATCTGAGTGTATTGTCTTTGATACGGTTATATTACTTACCAGATCGTCGTTGTTAGTGAAGACGAGTTCCAGTGTATTTTCCAGTCTTGTAGGCTCTAATATTTGCTGGTTTAAGGTGAATTTGGTGCAGAGATTTAATAGCTCATGTGTGTGTGAATTTTCATCTGAGCTGCCTCCTGGGGTGATCTCTGCTAAAACATTTGCTACACTCCTCCATTTTAGTTGTCTCAAGTTGAAATCTCCCAGTAGCAACATGTTTGGGACAGGATTTGGGAGATTTTCCAGACAGTGGTCAGTTTTCAAAAGCTGTTCCTGGAATTGCTGGGAAGTTGCATCCAGAAGCTTGTATACAACCATAATGACAAGGTGTTGATTTTCAGTTGATTTTCAACTACATCATTTGAGGTATTTAGTAGTTTTGAGCAAATGAGCGACTGTGACGTACAGGCCAACCTCCCTTTTGTTGCCTGTTTAATCTGTCGCATCGGAATAGGTTATAACCTGGGATCAATATTTCGTTGTTAAAATGATCCTTTATGTGGGTATCTATGAATGCTGCAAACATTGCATTTGACTCCATGAGCAGTCCCTTGACGTAAGGAATTTTGTTGTTTGTTGACAGCTTTAGACCCTGTATGTTGGCAAATACAAATGTCGTTATATTGATGAAATTTAGGGGGGTTTTTATTTGCTGGCTCTAATATCTGTTGTTCTGGAGTGGAGGCCAATGACTGTGCCTCTGCTCCAGAAGTGTTTGCAGTTTGTGTAAGATTTCTGTCATTTCTTGCCATTCTTTTTCCCTTCCTGGCTCTAAAAAACCTCTTTCTCTGGAGAGGTTATGGCTCCCCTCTTTTGTTTCCCATAGTCTGGCTGGTTTGTGTCTTCTTGTTCCCCTTAGATGATGTGCCTGGCAGTATACGTTGTAGCACTTTCGTTCGTGGCGTGACGAGTGACACGTATCGGGGTGAAATAAGCATTACAACATTTATTTATTTAAATATACAGGGTTCTAAAGCCACCACCAGCCAAATATCTTTCAGTGAACTCCTCACAGAGTCAAATGCAATGTTTGTGTCTTTCAGAGAGTCCCAAACAAAGGGTCGCTTTGACAATATGGATACCGGGCTACTCCTTATTTTGATGTAAAGGAAGGTATAGGCAACAAGTGAGGGTTGGCCTGCATATCACAGAGTCGCTCACTTGCTCAGAATTACTAAAACCCACAAATAATGTAGTTTAAGCTTCGGTAGTAAATATTGAGAACCAAAACTTTGTCATTGTGGATGTATACAAGCCACCAGATACAACTTCCCAATAGTTTAAGGAACAACTATTAATAATTGACTACTGCCTGGAAAATCTTCCAACCCCAAATATCTTGTTGCTTGGTAATTTCAGTTTAAGACATTTAAGATGGATGAATATGGCCAATAATGTTATAGCAGAGATAACCCCAGGAGGAAGCTCAGATAAAAATTCTCACACACGTGAGTTATTGAATGTCTGCATAGATTCACCTTAAGACAGCAATTGTGAAATCAACAGAACTGGAAAATATTCTTGACCTTATTTTCACTGATAATGACGATCCTGTATGAAATATCGAAATATAGCATCATCAAACAATCCGGATCACAGCCTAATCGACTTGTATATAAGATCATTATGAAGGTCCCTTCACCAAATTCAACTTCAATAATCAGAAAATTGAGTGGGATCAAATTAACCATGTCTTTAATGAAAAACGCTGGCAAGATATCTTAATAACACTAATCCAAACCCGGGCTTAGAAAGGATGAACTGTGTGGCACTTGAGGTATACTCAAGGTCCATTTTCCTAAGGAAAAAAGAAAAGAACTAAAATGAGAGGGACTATCCCTTTAAAGGCGAAGTCGATAAATCATAGAGCTTCTCAAAGGGCTAGTCTGTCTGGAATATGGAAGGAATATGGAAGTATCGAACTTAAATGAATCATACAGGATCCAGGAAATATTGAAAAAAACTTAAAGCAATAAATCAAACTGAAAGAAATTCAAAAAATTTCTTTTTATATACCGAATCTAGGGCAAAAACCACATACAGTATTGTGGCCCTTACTTATACGAGGTGGGACTTACAATGATGACAGCAAAGAAATGAGTGGGATACTGAAATCTCATTATTACCTGGTGTTTAGTGAGTCATTAGTCAGACTGAGGGTCGACAATCTGAATGATTTTTTTTATGACCGAGACTCAAAATTTTGTTAATATCTCCAGATTTTTTTATATAACCCAAATACCACTGAACTTTGCAAAAGCAGTTAATAGCATGCCCATGCATTCTGCCCCACGGAGCTTTGTGTTCATTAAGATCTTCAAGAAACTCCCTTTGCTTGCCTTAAATATTTTATGGAGAGGGAACCTAGACACGGGGGTCATTCCGTAGTCACTAAAAACAACAGATATAGCCCCACTCCTCAAAGGTGGCAGTAAAGCAGTAGTAAAAACTTATAGACCGATACCACTAACGTAGCACATCATAAAAATCTTTGAACGGGTTCTAAGAAGCAAGATTGCCAACCACTTGCATACCCAACAATTTCACAACCCAGGGCAGCATGAGTTTAGAGCAAGTCGCTCCTGCCTCTCACAACTATTGGACCACTATGACATGGTCTTGGATGCAGTGGAAGAGAAACAGAATGTAGATGTAGTATACACAGACTTTCTAAACTCCTTCCACAAGTGCATGATAAACGAATTACGAGAAAAGTTGGTAGATGGATCTTAAACTTTCTTATCAAATGAACATAAAGAGTGACTGTCTGGAGTTGAGACTCTGTGATCGCGGGTTCTATCCCCGCCTGTGGTATGGTTTTTTTTTTTTTAACATAGAGTAATAGTAAACAGAGTCAAGTCAGAGACGGCTACAGTGAAATGCTCTGTTTCACAAGATACAGTTCTGGCTCCCTCCTTTTCCTCATCCTCATATCTGACACAGACAGATGTAAACCATAGCACTGTGTCTTCCTTTGCTAACGATACTAAAATTTGCATGAGTCATCCAATGAGCGTACTGCAGATCTACAAGCAGATATGAACTAAGTCTTCCAGTGGGCCACAGACAACAGTTTGAAGTTCAGTGAGAAATTTCAGTTACTCCTATACGAGAAACTTGTGAAAATACAAGCTAGATCGGAGTATAAAACTAATTCTAACCATTAATTTTTCGTTCTATTGAGCGGAAACTTAATGTGAAGGACCTCGGAGTGACAGTGTCAGAGGATCTCACTTTCAAAGATCACAACAATGTCATCACATACGCTAGAAAAATGATAGAGTGGATAATGAGAACCTTCAAAACAAGGGATGCCATGCCAATGATGATCCTCTTTAAGTCACTTGTTCTTTTTAGGCTGGCGTATTGCTGTACATTAACAGCCATTATCAAGGCAGGCGAAATTGCAGATCTGGAGAATATATAGAGAACTTTCAATGTCTGTATAAGTGCAGTCAGACACCTCAGTTACTGGGACCGTTTGAAGTCCCTTGACCTGTATTCATTGGAATGAAGGTAAGAGAGAGAAAGAATTTGTACTTGGTAAATCCTAAAGGGACTAGTCCCAAATTTGCACACAGAAATTACTCCTTACGAAAGCACATTCATTGACAACTGGGACCTCTTCTATGGCAGAAATGACATGTATGCCAGGGATGGGGTTCACTTATCTAGGTGTGGGGTGGGAGCACTGGCAACTGCAGTGGAGGGAGCAGTTAGGACTTTAAACTAGGAATAGTTAGTGGTATGGGTTTTGGCAGGAAAACAGTCCCAGTGTAGTAATATTACGAGTTCTAGGGGAACTAGTAATAATAAAAACGAGATAGATATTGAAAAGCCAGGGACCTTGGGTGATAAGGAAAGTAATAGGTTTAGTAGAAAAATAGAAATGAGCAGGAAGGGTAAAGAGAAAGGAGAGTCTTTCAATGTTTATTATGCTAATTGCCGTAGTGCTAGGAATAAGATGGACGAGTTGAGATTAGTTGCTAGTGTAGGTAACATTGATGTATTTGCCTTAACTGAGACGTGGTTTAATTCAAAAAGTCGGGACATGCCTGCGGAATGTCATATTCAGGGTTTTAAATTGTTCCAAGAAGATAGAAGTATTGGGAGGGGGGGTGGGGTGGCATTGTATGTCCGAGATCGCTTGAACTGTTGCATAAAAACGGGTATTAAGTCTGAAGTAACACATACAGAGTCTGTTTGGATAGAATTTTCAGAGGGGCATGAAAAACTGATTTTAGGAGTGATATACCGTCCCCCAAACTTAGATAGGGACCAAGGGAAACTACTATGGGAGGAAATTGTTAAGGCCACAAGGCACGATAATGTAGTAATTCTAGGAGACTTTAACTTTAGTCATGTTGATTGGAATTTCTTGACTGGGAACTTAGAATCATACGACTTCTTAGAAGTATTTCAGGATTGTTTTTTGAAGCAGTTTGTGACAGAACCTACAAGGGGAAATAACCTGCTTGACTTAGTTATGGCAAACAATGAATCCCTTGTTAATAATTTAGAAATTTCAGAGGAACTGGGTGCTAGCGACAACAAATCAATTACATTTAGCATTGAATGGAAGTACGATAGTAGCGATAACTCAGTAACAGTCCCAGATTTTCGCTTAGCAGATTACGATGGGCTTAGAGAACACTTATCATCTGTTGACTGGGGTAACGAAGAGAGCTATCAATATGACAGTTTTCTGAACACTATACATGCTGCTCAAAGAGCGTTTATCCCATATAAAGAAATTAGATCAAATAGAAATGACCCAAAATGGATGAACAATAGGCTCAAATATCTACTAGGGCATAAGAAAGGAATTTATAGGCGTATCAAAAGAGGTGAGGGTCATCTTATGAATCAGTATATTGACATTAAGAGGGACATTAAAAAGGGGATAAGAAAAGCTAAAAGGGACTATGAAATTAAAGTTGCTAGGGATTCTAAAACTAACCCAAAAAGTTTTTTCCAGGTCTATAGAACAAAAGTTAGAGATAAGATAGGTCCCCTTACTGACAAAGAGAATGAAATGTGCTTGATTTTAAATAATTATTTTCTCTCAGTTTTTACACAGGAAGACACTAACAATATTCCAGTAATTAATTTTTACAGTGGGCTAGAAGAAGATAAATTATGTAACATCACAGTCACTAGTGAGATGGTTGTGAAGCAGATAGACAGACTGAAGCAAAATAAGTCGCCGGGTCCTGATGAGGTTTTTTCAAGGGTTCTTAAGGAATGCAAAATGGAACTCTGTGAACCATTAACTAATATTTTTAATTTATCTCTTCAAACAGGTGTAGTGTCTGATATGTGGAAGATGGCTAATGTAACTCCTATTTTTAAAACAGGGGACAAGTCGTTACCGTCAAATTACCGCCCAATAAGCCTGACCTCAATTGTAGGCAAATTACTAGTCAATTATAGCTGAGATTATAAGAAGCCATCTCGATAAGCATAGCTTGATTAATGATACTCAGCATGGATTCACAAGAGGCCGGTCTTGTCTAACTAATTTATTAACTTTCTTCAGTAAAGCTTTTGAGGCTGTTGACCACAATAAAGAATTTGATATTATTTACTTAGATTTTAGTAAGGCTTTTGATAGAGTTCCGCACCATAGACTGTTAAAGAAAGTGGCAGCTCATGGCATTGGGGGAAAAGTGCTCTCGTGGATCGAGTCATGGCTCACTGACAGGAAGCAGAGAGTGTCCATAAATGGGGTTAAATCCGAGTGGGGATCTGTAACAAGTGGCGTTCCACAGGGATCAGTCTTGGGCCCGTTGTTGTTTATAATATATATCAATGATCTTGATGAGGGAATTACTAGTGATATGAGCAAATTCGCCGATGACACGAAGATAGGTAGGATAATTGATTCAAACGTAGATGTTATGGAACTTCAGGAAGATTTAAACAAACTCTATTCTTGGTCAGAAAAGTGGCAGCTGCAGTTCAATGTAGATAAATGCAAGGTTCTGAAGCTTGGGAGTGCCCATAACCCTAGCACTTATAAGTTAAATGATGTAGAACTTAGCCATACAGATTGCGAAAAGGACTTGGGGGTTATGGTGAGCAGCAACCTTAAACCAAGACAGCAATGCCTAAGCGTACGTAATAAGGCAAATAGATTACTGGGATTTATATCAAGAAGTGTAAGCAACAGAAGTCCAGAGGTCATACTGCAGCTATATACATCATTAGTAAGGCCTCACCTAGATTATGCAGCTCAGTTCTGGTCTCCGTATCACAAAATGGACATAAATTCGTTAGAAAACATTCAGCGTAGGATGACTAAATTAATACATAGCATTAGAAATCTTCCTTATGAAGAAAGATTGAAGACTCTTAAGTTACATTCACTTGTTAGACGAAGAATGAGGGAAGACCTGATCGAAGTGTATAAGTGGAAGATAGGTATTAATAAAGGGGATATTAATAAGGTCTTGAGGATGTCTATCCAAGAGAGAACCCGCAGTAATGGATTTAAATTAGACAAGTTTAGATTTAGAAAGGACATAGGAAAGTATTGGTTTGGAAATAGGGTAGTTGATGAGTGGAACAGTCTACCTAGTTGGGTTATTGAGGCTGGGACTTTGGGTAGTTTCAAATCTAGGTTGGATAAGTACATGAGTGGGAGGGGTTGGATTTGAGTGGGACTTTCACATCAGAGCTTATTTCTTGGGTGGCATTGAAAATTGGGTTGGGCAAATGTTTTGTTAGTGGGATGAATTGTAAAGGACCTGCCTAGTATGGGCCAGCAGGCCTCCTGCAGTGTTCCTCCTTTCTTATGTTCTTTTGTTCTTATGTAAGACTCGGCAGGCGGTGCAACATCTCTAGTTAAAAGCAGGGGTGCCGTAATCATACTAAGAGATAACACAATAAGTGTCAGGGACCCAAGACTGTTCAGCTTCTTCCTAGCACGTATATTGAAATTACCGATAGACCTCTGGCTGTCTTCAGGACGGAGCTGGACACATACCTAAAGTCAGTACCTGACCAGCCGGGCTGTGGTTCGTACGTTCCAACTTAGGTGCGGCCAGCAGTAACAGCCTGATTGGTTAGCCCTGATCCACCGTGAGACCTGGGCATGGAATGGGTAGCGGGGGCGTTGACCCCCCTGGACACCCTCCAAGTAGACTCCAGGTACTGGAATTCTTGACACTATTGAAGTCTCCCAGTTGAGACTGACACATTTCAACACCTTATATGAGAACCATCCTGCGTGATGGAAGCAACACAGCTGACACAGCTGACAAGCAACACAGCTGACAAGCAACACAGCTGACACAGCTAACAGCTGACACAGCTGACACAGCTGACAAGCAACACAGCCAGCTTTTGTTCCCACTACGTAACTATCACAGACAATTGGGTAGCGCCACACTGCTGTTGTATCCAGTTTTATCCACTAAGAAAAGAGCACGAGGTAGGTGTAGTACTTCCCAGGGAACTGTTCTGCTCCCTACGATATTTAATATTATGCTGTCATCTCTGAAAGTTTGGAACTTTCTCCTCACTGATAAAGGCTTGACATTGCTGGCGAAATACAGTTGAACGAGACTGTGATTTAACCGTAGTTCACTCTAAATGCAATTCATTATTTTTTTTTCCTGCCAGTTGGGTTATAATTTTCGACTGCGATATATTAGTATATAATCTTGGCTAAGTGTAGAATCCCCGGCCACTTCCAAGCACTTACACATCGCAATATATAATAGGTATCTAGTTATTTGATGCGGGTATATATTAAATTATAAACGAGACGGATGATCTCTTGGAATACCAGTTATGTTGGAGTGTTGGAGTTATGTTGGAGTGTTGGAATTATGTTGGAGTTATGTTGGAGTTATGTTGGAGTTATGTTGGAGTTATGTTGGAGTTATGTTGGAGTTATGTTGGAGTTATGTTGGAGTTATGTTGGAGTTATGTTGGAGTTATGTTGGAGTTATGTTGGAGTTATGTTGGAGTGTTGGAGTTATGTTGGAGTGTTGGAGTTATGTTGGAGTGTTAGAGTTAAGTTGGAGTGTTGGAGTTATGTTGGAATATTGGAGTTATGTTGGAGTGTTGGAGTTATGTTGGAATATTGGAGTTATGTTGGAGTGTTGGAGTTATGTTGGAGTGTTGGAGTTATGTTGGAGTGTTGCAGTTATGCTGGAGTGTTGTAGCTGTAATGAGTCTTGTCTAACTAGTACTCGTTATTACTATTATCTTTTATTATTATTATTATTATTATTATTATTATTATTATTATTATTATTATTATTATTAGATAAGTTACTGTACTGGGGAAGTACTTCAGGTACTGGGTACCAAGTTACAGTACTGGGGAAAAACTTCAGCTACTGAATAACAATTAACCAGACTAAAGACTGACAATAAAAACTGGTCTTCACAAATAAGACAGGAGACGGTGACAACCTCTCTAGATTTTCAAACCAAATCCCCACTCGACATGACAACATTAACAACATGACCATGTGCTCTACCCCAGACCCAGACTCTCGGATCTTAGTATTAATCAAGATTTACAATAAACCACTATTATGTGCCTTACATATTCTATAGAAAAGATGGAGAAGGAATTTGAACAAAAAATTTGTTTCCCAGTAACCAATCTAAAAATATATTATCCAATCGCATTGACGTCACAAATTATCAAGATATTTGGAAGAGTTTTAAGAAGCGAAATTGGTAAACACATGAAATAAGAATTGCACAACCCAGGGCACCCCTCAAGGGAGGTTCCTTGACGCTGGTGAGGGAGTCTTGATCTAGGGAATTGGATCTGGGCTCCGGTTTTCTGAATTGAGCCTTAATACCTTCTATCTCCCCCCCCCTCACAGGTGCCGTATAAGCCGACTAGTTCAGCGCTCCCCCATGATTATAATAACCCAGGGCAGCATGGTTTCAGAGTAGGTCGCTCCTGCCTCTGACAACTACTGGACCACTGTGACATAGCTGAGGAAGCACTGCAATACACACCCACTCTGCATTTAATGTACTCTGACTTTGTTAACGACTTCCGCCTGTGTGTGAGACCTTGACTGCTGCACAGTTGTGTGTGTGAGACCTTGACTGCTGCACAGTTGTGTGTGTGGGACCTTGACTGCTGCACAGTTGTGTGTGTGGGACCTTGACTGCTGCACAGTTGTGTGTGTGTGAGACCTTGACTGCTGCACAGTTGTGTGTGTGTGAGAGACCTTGACTGCTGCAGTTGTGTGTGTGTGTGTGTGTGTGTGTGTGTGTGTGTGTGTGTGTGTGTGTGGGACCTTGTCTGCTGCAGTTGTGTGTGTGTGGGACCTTTACTACTGCACAGTTGTGTGTGTGTGTGAGACCTTGACTGCTGCAAGTTTTGTGTATGTGTGGGACCTTGACTGCTGCAGTTGTGTGTGTGGGAACTTGACTGCTGCACAGTTTGTGTGTGTGTGAGAGACCTTGACTGCTGCACAGTTTTGTGTATGTGTGGGACCTTGACTGCTGCAGTTGTGTGTGTGTGTGTGTGTGTGTGGGACCTTTACTACTGCACAGTTGTGTGTGTGTGTGAGACCTTGACTGCTGCAAGTTTTGTGTATGTGTGGGACCTTGACTGCTGCAGTTGTGTGTGTGGGAACTTGACTGCTGCAGTTGTGTGTGTGTGTGTGTGTGTGGGACATTGTCTGCTGCAGTTGTGTGTGTGGGGGACCTTGACTGCTGCACAGTTGTGTGTGTGTGAGACCTTGATTGATGCACAGTTGTGTGTGCGAGACCTTGACTTATGCACAGTTGTGTGTGTGGGACCTTGACTGCTGCACAGTTTTGTGTGTGGGACCTTGACTGCTGCACAGATGTGTGTGTGTGTGTGAGACCTTGACTTCTGCACAGTTGTGTGTGTGGGACCTTGACTGCTGCACAGTTTTGTGTGTGGGACCTTCACTGCTGCACAGTTGTGTGTGTGGGGGGGACCTTGACTGCTGCACATTTGTGTGCTTAACCTTGATAACTGCACAGTTGTGTGTGAGACCTTGACTGCTGCACAGTTGTGTGTGAGACCTTAACTGCTGCACAGTTGTGTGAATGAACTTTGCTGCACGGTTGTATGTGTGAGACCTTGACTGCTGCACAGTTGTGTGTGGGACCTTGACTGTGCACAGTTGTGTGTGGGACCTTCACTGCTGCACAGTTGTGTGTGGGACTTTGCTGGACAGATGTGTGTGTGTGAGACCTTGACTGCTGCACAGTTTGTATGTGGGACCTTGACTGCTGCACAGTTTTGTGTGTGGGACCTTGACTGCTGCACAGTTTTGTGTGTGGGACCTTGACTGCTGCACAGTTTTGTGTGTGGGACCTTGACTGCAGCACAGATTTGTGCGTGGGACCTTGACTGCTGCACAGTTTTGTGTGTGGGACCTTGACTGCTGCACAGTTTTGTGTGTGGGACCATCACTGCTGCACAGTTGTGTGTGTGGGACCTTGACTGCTGCACAGTTGTGTGTGTGTGGGATCTTAACTGCTGCACAGTTGTGTGTGTGTGTGTGTGTGTGTGTGTGAGACCTTGATTGCTGCACAGTTGTGTGTGTGGGACCTTGACTGCTGCACAATTGTGTGTGGGACCTTGACTGCTGCATAGTTGTGTGAAGCCTTGACTGCTGCACAGTTGTGTGTGGGACCTTGATTGCTGCACAGTTGTGTGTGTGGGACCTTGACTGCTGCACAATTGTGTATGTGAGACCTTGACTGCTGCACAGTTGTGTGTGAGAGACCATGACTGCTGCACAGTTGTGTGTGGGACCTTGACTGCTGCACAGTCATGTGTGAGACCTTGACTGCTGCACAGTTGTGTGCGCGTCCTTGACTGCTGTATATTTGTGTGTGTGTTCGACCTTGACTGCTGCACATTTGTGTGCTTAACCTTGATTGCTGCACAGTTGTGTTTGAGACCTTGACTGCTGCACAGTTGTGTGCATGACCTTTGCTGCGCAGTTGTATGTGTGAGACCTTGACTGCTGCTCAGTTGTGTGTGGGACCTTGACTGCTGCACAGTTGTGTGTGGGACCTTGACTGCTGCAAAGTTGTGTGTGGGACCTTGACTGCTGCAGAGTTGTGTGTGGGACCTTGACTGCTGCACAGTTGTGTGTGGGACTTTGCTGCACAGTTGCGTGTGTGAGAGACCTTGACTGCTGCACAGTTTGTATGTGGGACCTTGACTGCTGCACAGTTGTGTGTGTGGGACCTTGACTGCTGCACAGTTCTGTGTGAGACCTTGACTGCTGCACAGTTGTGTGTGGGACCTTGACTTCTGCACAGTTGTGTGTGGGACCTTGACTGCTGCACAGTTGTGTGTGAGACCTTCACTGCTGCACAGTTGTGTGTGGGACTTTGTGGCACAGTTGTGTGTGTGTGAGACCTTGACTGCTGCACAGTTTGTATGTGGGACCTTGACTGCTGCACAACTGTGTGTGTGGGACCTTAACTGCTGCACAGTTGTTGTGTGTGTGGGACCTTCACTGCTGCACAGTTTTGTGTGTGGGACCTTGACTGCTGCACAGTTGTGTGTGTGTGAGACCTTGACTGCTGCACAGTTGTGTGTGTGTGAGACCTTGACTGCTGCACAGTTGTGTGTGTGGGACCTTGACTGCTGCACAGTTGTGTGTGAGACCTTGACTGTTGCACAGTTGTGTGTGAGACCTTAACTGCTACACAGTTGTGTGAATGAACTTTGCTGCACGGTTGTATGTGTGAGACCTTGACTGCTGCACAGTTGTGTGTGGGACCTTGACTGTGCACAGTTGTGTGTGGGACCTTCACTGCTGCACAGTTGTGTGTGGGACTTTGCTGGACAGTTGTGTGTGTGTGAGACCTTGACTGCTGCACAGTTTGTATGTGGGATCTTGACTGCTGCACAGTTTTGTGTGTGGGACCTTGACTGCTGCACAGTTTTGTGTGTGGGACCTTGACTGCTGCACAGTTTTGTGTGTGGGACCTTGACTGCTGCACAGTTTTGTGTGTGGGACCTTGACTGCTGCACAGTTTTGTGTGTGGGACCTTCACTGCTGCACAGTTGTGTGTGTGTGGGACCTTGACTGATGCACAGTTGTGTGTGTGTGGGATCTTAACTGCTGCACAGTTGTGTGTGTGTGTGTGTGTGAGACCTTGATTGCTGCACAGTTGTGTGTGTGGGACCTTGACTGCTGCACAATTGTGTGTGGGACCTTGACTGCTGCATAGTTGTGTGAAGCCTTGACTGCTGCACAGTTGTGTGTGTGACCTTGATTGCTGCACAGTTGTGTGTGTGGGACCTTGATTGCTGCACAATTGTGTATGTGAGACCTTGACTGCTGCACAGTTTTGTGTGTGAGACCATGACTGCTGCACAGTTGTGTGTGCGATCTTGACTGCTGCACAGTCATGTGTGAGACCTTGACTGCTGCACAGTAGTGTGCGCGTCCTTGACTGCTGTATATTTGTGTGTGTGTTCGACCTTGACTGCTGCACATTTGTGTGCTTAACCTTGATTGCTGCACAGTTGTGTGTGAGACCTTGACTGCTGCACAGTTGTGTGCATGACCTTTGCTGCACAGTTGTATGTGTGAGACCTTGACTGCTGCACAGTTGTGTGTGGGACCTTGACTGCTGCACAGTTGTGTGTGGGACCTTGACTGCTGCAAAGTTGTGTGTGGGACCTTGACTGCTGCACAGTTGTGTGTGTGGGACCTTGACTGCTGCACAGTTCTGTGTGAGACCTTGACTGCTGCACAGTTGTGTGTGGGACCTTGACTTCTGCACAGTTGTGTGTGGGACCTTGACTGCTGCACAGTTGTGTGTGAGACCTTAACTGCTGCACAGTTGTGTGAATGAACTTTGCTGCACGGTTGTATGTGTGAGACCTTGACTGCTGCACAGTTGTGTGTGGGACCTTGACTGTGCACAGTTGTGTGTGGGACCTTCACTGCTGCACAGTTGTGTGTGGGACTTTGCTGGACAGTTGTGTGTGTGTGAGACCTTGACTGCTGCACAGTTTGTATGTGGGACCTTGACTGCTGCACAGTTTTGTGTGTGGGACCTTGACTGCTGCACAGTTTTGTGTGTGGGACCTTGACTGCTGCACAGTTTTGTGTGTGGGACCTTGACTGCTGCACAGTTTTGTGTGTGGGACCTTGACTGCTGCACAGTTTTGTGTGTGGGACCTTCACTGCTGCACAGTTGTGTGTGTGTGTGGGACCTTGACTGCTGCACAGTTGTGTGTGTGTGGGATCTTAACTGCTGCACAGTTGTGTGTGTGTGTGTGTGACCTTGATTGCTGCACAGTTGTGTGTGTGGGACCTTGACTGCTGCACAATTGTGTGTGGGACCTTGACTGCTGCATAGTTGTGTGAAGCCTTGACTGCTGCACAGTTGTGTGTGGGACCTTGATTGCTGCACAGTTGTGTGTGTGGGACCTTGACTGCTGCACAATTGTGTATGTGAGACCTTGACTGCTGCACAGTTGTGTGTGTGAGACCATGACTGCTGCACAGTTGTGTGTGGGACCTTGACTGCTGCACAGTCGTGTGTGAGACCTTGACTGCTGCACAGTTGTGTGCGCGTCCTTGACTGCTGTATATTTGTGTGTGTGTTCGACCTTGACTGCTGCACATTTGTGTGCTTAACCTTGATTGCTCCACAGTTGTGTGTGAGACCTTGACTGCTGCACAGTTGTGTGCATGACCTTTGCTGCACAGTTGTATGTGTGAGACCTTGACTGCTGCACAGTTGTGTGTGGGACCTTGACTGCTGCACAGTTGTGTGTGGGACCTTGACTGCTGCAAAGTTGTGTGTGGGACCTTGACTGTGCACAGTTGTGTGTGTGGGACCTTGACTGCTGCACAGTTCTGTGTGGGACCTTGACTGCTGCACAGTTGTGTGTGGGACCTTGACTTCTGCACAGTTGTGTGTGGGACCTTGACTTCTGCACAGTTGTGTGTAGGACCTTGACTTCTGCACAGTTGTGTGTGGGACCTTGACTGCTGCACAGTTGTGTGTGAGACCTTCACTGCTGCACAGTTGTGTGTGGGACTTTGTGGCACAGTTGTGTGTGTGTGAGACCTTGACTGCTGCACAGTTTGTATGTGGGACCTTGATTGCTGCACAACTGTGTGTGTGGGACCTTAACTGCTGCACAGTTGTTGTGTGTGTGGGACCTTCACTGCTGCACAGTTTTGTGTGTGGGACCTTGACTGCTGCACAGTTGTGTGTGTGTGAGACCTTGACTGTTGCACAGTTGTGTGTGTGTGGGGGACCTTGACTGCTGCACAGTTGTGTGCATGTGGGACCTTAACTGCTGCACAGTTGTGTGTGTGTGAGACCTTGACTGCTGCACAGTTGTGTGTGTGGGACCTTGACTGCTGCACAGTTGTGTGTGTCTCAGTAGTAGTACCAGTTACCAGTAACCAGTTACCAGTAACCAGTGTACCCCGTAGATGACTCGCCTACCAACCGTCTGCGTGAATCACTGACTGTTATCATATTGCTGCTGACCATAGCAGGATTTCAAACACCCCTCACCCTGTAAGCACTTGTGGGGCAGTCGAAGATAGGCAGCAGAGAGAGGCAGGTCGGCTGTTGGCGCTTCCCATACTTTGCGTTATTTTATACGTACTACCAGCCTACGTGAGTATTCTTACCCCATCCACGTTATCGAAAACCCACATGACATGTGGGACCTTGACTTCTGCACAGTTGTGTGAAACCTTGACTGCTGCACAGTTGTGTGTGGGACCTTGATTGCTGCACAGTTTTGTGTGTGGGACCTTGACTGCTGCACAGTTGTGTGTGAGAGACCATGACTGCTGCACAGTTGTGTGTGTGGGACCTTGACTGCTGCGCAGTCATGTGTGAGACCTTGGCTGCTGCACAGTTGTGTGCGCGTCTTTGACTGCTGCATATTTGTGTGTGTGGGGGACCTTGACTGCTGCACATTTGTGTGCTTAACCTTGATTGCTGCACAGTTGTGTGTGAGACGTTGACTGCTGCACAGTTGTGTGTGAGACCTTAACTGCTGCACAGTTGTGTGCCTGACCTTTGCTGCACAGTTGTATGTGTGAGGCCTTGACTGCTGCACAGTTGTGTGTGGGACCTTGACTGCTGCACAGTTGTGTGTGGGACCTTGACTGTTACACAGTTGTGTGTGGGACCTTGACTGCTGCACAGTTGTGTGTGTTGGACCTTGACTGCTGCACAGTTGTGTGTGTGGGACCTTGACTGCTGCACAGTTGTGTGTGGGACCTTGACTGCTGCACAGTTGTGTGTGGGACCTTGACTGCTGCACAGTTGTGTGTGAGACCTTCACTGCTGCACAGTTGTTTACCTGGAGTTTACCTGGAGAGAGTTCCGGGGGTCAACGCCCCCACGGCCCGGTCTGTGACCAGGCCTCCTGGTGGATCAGAGCCTGATCAACCAGGCTGTTACTGCTGGCTGCACGCAAACCAACGTACGAGCCACAGCCCGGCTGGTCAGGAACCGACTTTAGGTGCTTGTCCAGTGCCAGCTTGAAGACTGCCAGGGGTCTGTTGGTAATCCCCCTTATGTATGCTGGGAGGCAGTTGAACAGTCTTGGGCCCCTGACACTTATTGTATGGTCTCTTAACGTGCTAGTGACACCCCTGCTTTTCATTGGGGGGATGTTGCATCGTCTGCCAAGTCTTTTGCTTTCGTAGTGAGTGATTTTCGTGTGCAAGTTTGGTACTAGTCTCTCTAGGATTTTCCAGGTGTTTATAATCATGTATCTCTCCCGCCTGCGTTCCAGGGAATATAGGTTTAGGAACCTCAAGCGCTCCCAGTAATTGAGGTGTTTTATCTCCGTTATGCGCGCCGTGAAGGTTCTCTGTACATTTTCTAGGTCAGCAATTTCACCTGCCTTGAAAGGTGCTGTTAGTGTGCAGCAATATTCCAGCCTAGATAGAACAAGTGACCTGAAGAGTGTCATCATGGGCTTGGCATCCCTAGTTTTGAAGGTTCTCATTATCCATCCTGTCATTTTTCTAGCAGATGCGATTGATACAGTGTTATGGTCCTTGAAGGTGAGATCCTCCGACATGATCACTCCCAGGTCTTTGACGTTGGTGTTTCGCTCTATTTTGTGGCCAGAATTTGTTTTGTACTCTGATGAAGATTTAATTTCCTCGTGTTTACCATATCTGAGTAATTGAAATTTCTCATCGTTGAACTTCATATTGTTTTCTGCAGCCCACTGAAAGATTTGGTTGATGTCCGCCTGGAGCCTTGCAGTGTCTGCAATGGAAGACACTGTCATGCAGATTCGGGTGTCATCTGTAAAGGAAGACACGGTGCTGTGGCTGACATCCTTGTCTATGTCGGATATGAGGATGAGGAACAAGATGGGAGCGAGTACTGTGCCTTGTGGAACAGAGCTTTTCACCGTAGCTGCCTCGGACTTTACTCTGTTGACGACTACTCTCTGTGTTCTGTTAGTGAGGAAATTATAGATCCATCGACCGACTTCTCCTGTTATTCCTTTAGCACGCATTTTGTGCGCTATTACGCCATGGTCACACTTGTCGAAGGCTTTTGCAAAGTCTGTATATATTACATCTGCATTCTTTTTGTCTTCTAGTGCATCTAGGACCTTGTCGTAGTGATCCAATAGTTGAGACAGACAGGAGCGACCTGTTCTAAACCCATGTTGACCTGGGTTGTGTAACTGATGGGTTTCTAGATGGGTGGTGATCTTGCTTCTTAGGACCCTTTCAAAGATTTTTATGATATAGGATGTTAGTGCTATCGGTCTGTAGTTCTTTGCTGTTGCTTAACTGCCCCCTTTGTGGAGTGGGGCTATGTCTGTTGTTTTTAGTAACTGTGGGACGACCCCCGTGTCCATGCTCCCTCTCCATAGGATGGAAAAGGCTCGTGATAGGGGCTTCTTGCAGTTCTTGATGAACACGGAGTTCCATGAGTCTGGCCCTGGGGCAGAGTGCATGGGCATGTCATTTATCGCCTGTTCGAAGTCATTTTGCGTCAGGATAACATCGGATAGGCTTGTGTTAACCAAATTCTGTGGCTCTCTCATAAAAAATTCATTTTGATCTTCGACTCTCAGTCTGGTTAGCGGCTTGCTAAAAACTGAGTCATATTGGGACTTGAGTAGCTCACTCATTTCCTTGCTGTCATCTGTGTAGGACCCATCTTGTTTAAGTAGGGGCCCAATACTGGACGTTGTTCTCGACTTTGATTTGGCATAGGAGAAGAAATACTTTGGGTTTCTTTCGATTTCATTTATGGCTTTTAGTTCTTCCCGCGATTCCTGACTCCTATAAGATTCCTTTAGCTTAAGTTCGATGCTTGCTATTTCTCTCACCAGTCTCCCTACGCATTTCAGATATATTGACCTCTTTTAGCCGCTCTGTTATTCTTTTCCGTCGCCTGTAAAGGGAGCGCCTGTCTCTTTCTATTTTACATCTACTCCTCCTTTTTCTTAGAGGAGTAAGCCTTGTGCATACATCGAGTGCCACCAAGTTAATCTGTTCTAGGCATAAGTTGGGGTCTGTGTTGCTTAGTATATCTTCCCAGCTTATATCGGTTAGGACTTGGTTTACTTGGTCCCACTTTGTTTTTGTTATTGAAGTTGAATTTGGTGAATGCTCCCTCGTGATTAATCTCATGTCGATCTGGGGCTCCACGCATACATGTCCGAACCTCAATTATGTTGTGATCTGAGTATATTGTTTTTGATATGGTGACATTTCTTATCAGATCATCATTGTTAGTGAAGATGAGGTCTAGTGTATTCTCCATTCTAGTAGGCTCTATTATTTGCTGGTTTAAATTGAATTTTGTGCAGAGATTTAAAAGCTCGTGTGAGTGTGAGTTTTCATCAGAGCTGTCTCCTGGTGTCATTACTGCAACAATATTATTTGCTATATTCCTCCATTTTAGGTGCCTTAAGTTGAAATCCCCCAGGAGCAAGATGTTGGGTGCAGGAGCTGGAAGATTTTCCAGACAGTGGTCAATTTTTAACAGCTGTTCTTGGAATTGCTGGGATGTTGCATCCGGAGGCTTGTAGACTACCACAATGACTAGGTTTTGGTTCTCGACCTTTACTGCTAAAACTTCCACTACATCATTTGAGGCATTAAGCAGTTCTGTGCAAACAAGTGACTCTGCAATGTACAGGTCAACCCCCCCCTTTTGCCTGTTCACTCTGTCACATCTGTATAGGTTGTAACCTGGGATCCATATTTCGTTGTCCAAGTGATCCTTTATGTGGGTCTCAGTGAAAGCCGCGAACATTGCCTTTGCCTCTGCAAGCAGTCCACGGATGAAAGGTATTTTGTTGTTTGTTGCTGGCTTTAGACCCTGTATATTTGCAAAGAAGAATGTCATCGGACTGGTGGTATCGTTGGTACTGGGGGAGGTTTTTTTTTCCGGCATTAGTATTTGTATCTGTTGGTTTGGAGTGGAGGCCATCGACTGTGGTTCCACTCCAGGAATGACTGGATTTGGTGTACGATTTCTGCCATTTCCTGCCAGTTTTTTTTCCTTCCTGGCACTAAAAAACCTCTCCCTCTTGAGTGGCTGTGGCTACCCAGGTTTTCCCATGGCCTGGATGTTTTGTATCTTTTTGTCCCCTTTAGATGGTGTGCCTGGCAATTTAAGTTATAGCACAGTCTTTCCTGTACTGAAGAGGTACACATTTCAGGGTGAAAAAGCTTACAGGAAGGGAGTTTGCATTTCCTGTTGTCATATGGGCACGGCATTTTCTAGGGTGGTCATAGTTGCACGTCCAGTCTGTTTTTCCAGATTTCCCATGCCTGCAGATACGAAGTGCATAGTATGGGCACAGGCTTGGTTTCCGTTTGCCTTGGGTTTCTGTGACTGTATTCCCTGTTGGTGCATGTTTCCCTGTCTTATTCCTATCCTCCCTAGCACCAACAATGGAGCTCCCACCAGTTGTTTTTAGTAATATATCCTCACTATTGCTAGTGGAGTCCTCTTGTTTGCTATTTCCTGTGGTATTTCTAGTTTGCAATATTGGTTTTATCTTATCTTTGACTACACTTGTTTCCCCACTACGGCTCCTGTCCCCTATGAGGTCATTTATATGTATTCCTTCCTGCGTAAAATTCCCGACTACCTGGACAAAATCTCCAGCTTCACCATTACTGTCTCCCAGGACAGCACCTCCAGCTTCACCATTACTGTCTCCCAGGACAGCACCTCCAGCTTCACCATTACTGTCTCCCAGGACAGCACTATCAGCCCCACATTTACTGACTACCAGGACATCACCTCCAGCCTTACAGTTTCTGACTACATGGCCAGTATCAAGGGCAATACCATTCAGCCCAGACTTTTTATGTTCCCATCTGTTGTAGAAAGCTTCCAGGTTTTTTATGAAAGCAGCTTTGATGTTATCCTCTTTTAATACCCTTGTGATTTTAGTCCACAGATTTATCTCATTTGGGCATACCCAAAAACACTTCCCTGTTTTAATACTGCTTGTAGCTAGTTCTTGGATATCTGCACAAGGGGCGGGACACCATTTTCCACAAAAATGACAATTTATCCATGTGGAAGCCCGTTTGTTTGATTGACTGCAGACTACACAGAGCTTCATAATGATTTGAATGGTTGATTTATTGTAATTCTACTAGCAACCTCTTGAATACTCTATTAATAACCTCCTTAAATGAAGCTCTAGCTATTTGTATTTCTATTTTTAACTGGTATATTGGACAGCTTACCGTGTACGTTCCTGATTTATATTTATTGTTTGTGTTTGATAAGGGCGCCTACAACCCCATCCGTTTACAGTCTGCTTTATTGTCCAACAAATCCGTTTGAAACCAGTCAAGGGTTCGGACCAGTCAAGGGTTCGGACCAGTCGAGGGTTCGGACCAGTCGAGGGTTTGGACCAGTCGAGGGTTCGGAACCAGTCTGATCTGATCAGTGGGTCACTTACTTAAAACATACTGGTCGGTGATTTGGGCTAACACATGAAGGATCTACTTGAAATTATCTACCCGAGTAATATGTGATTTGATTGATACAAAAGTATAACTTGCGTGTTGAAGAACCGGTGATTGCTGGCAGCTCCTACAATGACGAACGGTCGAGCCTCAACCCTTGTTTATCGATCACTGTATCTAGCTTTTCTAGTTTTTTTTTCGTCTCCACCACAATAAATGCTATATTATCATTATAGTTGACTGGTGGAAATTTTGGAGGAAGGACGCTTTTTCTGTAGTAATAATTGCTTCTCGTTGTGTATATTGCGACCGCTGGTAACTACAGGTTATATGAGATTCATAGTATACGTCTGGTATTTCAAGAAAAAAGAAACTAATGAAAGTCACTCCACTCCACTAAGTACCATTATAATACTGGTTAGTTGCTACTACAAAACTGTATCTGCTATTCACTGGTATCACTAGATTATATGCGAGTACACTAGCAGGCCAGGAAGATTATTAAAACAGCTGACCTCTGTGGTAAGTTTCTGGCGACTTCTGGCACCTGCCTCTATAGGCTTATCACTTCATTTACAAATTCACCTGTTTTCAAATGACACTTTAGCCTTTATCATCTATATACTAGGGAGCCACTGTAGTATACACTATACACTATGTATACACAATGTTATCAGGGAGACTTTCTTTCCTCTGACAAAGAAAAGTTGTATTATTATTATTTTGCACACTGAACACAGGCCTATGATTCCCCTCTGGCAGTAAACTCTGCTAGGTAGTGCACACTAATTCTCCTTTTTTGACTCAGTATATAATGTTTTCCGCCCAAGATTGGTTCCAGGCGCTAGAGGGATGTATCGTATAGAATTGATGGCACAAATTAAAGTTCTAGCACGTAAGAGCGACCGTGAAAACACGAGAAAACCCGGAGCACAACGAGGCACTTTGACACGCTGACACGCAGGTAAAGGGAGTTGTGTGTGGGACTTTGACTGCTGCACAGTTGTGTGTGTGAGACCTTGACTGCTGCACAGTTTGTATGTGGGATCTTGACTGCTGCACAGTTGTGTGTGTGGGACCTTCAATGCTGCACAGTTGTGTGTGTGAAACCTTGACTGCTGGACAGTTGTCTGTGGGATCTTGAATGCTGCACAGTTGTGTGTGTGGGACCTTGATTGCTGCACAGTTGTGTATGTGAGACCTTGACTGCTGCACAGTTGTGCGTGTGTGGGACCTTGACTGCTGCACAGTTGTGTGTGTGTGGGACCTTGACTGCTGCACAGTTGTGTGTGTGAGAGCATGACTGCTGCACAGTTGTGTGTGTGGGACCCTGACTTCTGCACAGTCATGTGTGAGACCTTGACTGCTGCACAGTTGTGTGCGCGTCCTTGACTGCTGCATATTTGTGTGCTTAACCTTGATTGCTGCACAGTTGTGTGTGAGACCTTAACTGCTGCACAGTTGTGTGCATGACCTTTGCTGCACAGTTATATGTGTGAGACCTTGACTGCTGCACAGCCGTGTGTGGGACCTTGACTGCTGCACAGTTGTGTGTGAGACCTTCACTGCTGCACAGTTGTGTGTGGGACTTTGCTGCACAGTTGTGTGTGTATGAGACCGTGACTGCTGCACAGTTGTGTGTGTATGAGACCGTGACTGCTGCACAGTTTGTATGTGGGACCTTGACTGCTGCACAGTTGTGTGTGAGACCGTCACTGCTGCACAGTTGTGTGTGGGACTTTGCTGCACAGTTGTGTGTGTATGAGACCGTGACTGCTGCACAGTTTGTATGTGGGACCTTGACTGCTGCACAGTTGTGTGTGTGGGACCTTGACTGCTGCACAGTTGTGTGTGTGAAACCTTGACTGCTGGACAGTTGTGTGTGTGCGGGACCTTGACTGCTGCACAGTTGTGTGTGTGTGGGACCTTGACTGATGCACAGTTGTGTGTGTGTGAGACCTTGACTGCTGCACAGTTGTGTGTGTGTGGGACATTGACTGCTGCACAGTTGTGTGTGTGTGGGACCTTGACTGCTGCACAGTTGTGTGTGTGTGGGACCTTGACTGCTGCACAGTTGTGTGTGTGTGTCACCTTGACTGATGCACAGTTGTGTGTGTGGGACCTTGACTGATGCACAGTTGTGTGTGTGGGACCTTGACTGCTGCACAGTTGTGTGTGTGTGGGACCTTGACTGCTGCACAGTTGTGTGTGTGTGTGTGTGGGATCTTAACTGCTGAACAGTTGTGTGGGACCTTGACTGCTGCACAGTTGTGTGTGTGTGTGTGGGATCTTAACTGCTGAACAGTTGTGTGGGACCTTAACTGCTGCACAGTTGTGTGCATGATCTTAGCTGCACAGTTATATGTGTGAGTCCTTGACTGCTGCACAGTCGTGTGTGGGACCTTGACTGCTGCACAGTCGTGTGTGGGACCTTGACTGCTGCACAGTTGTGTGTGAGACCTTCACTGCTGCACAGTTGTGTGGGTGGGACCTTGACTGCTGCACAGTTGTGTGTGTGAAACCTTGACTGCTGGACAGTTGTGTGTGTGTGTGGGACCTTGACTGCTGCACAGTTGTGTGTGTGTGGGACCTTGACTGATGCACAGTTGTGTGTGTGAGACCTTGACTGATACACAGTTGTGTGTGTGGGACCTTGACTGCTGAACAGTTGTATGTGTGGGACCTTGACTGCTGCACAGATGTGTGTGTGAGAGACCTTGACTGCTGCACAGTTGTGTGTGTGTGGGACCTTGACTGCTGCACAGTTGTGTGTGTGTGTGGGACCTTAACTGCTGAACAGTTGTGTGGGACCTTGACTGCTGCACAGTTGTGTGCGCGTCCTTGACTGCTGTATATTTGTGTGCTTAACCTTCATTGCTGCACAGTTGTGTGTGAGACCTTAACTGCTGCACAGTTGTGTGCATGACCTTTGCTGCACAGTTATATGTGTGAGACCTTGACCGCTGCACAGCCGTGTGTGGGTCCTTGACTGCTGCACAGTTTGTATGTGGGACCTTGACTGCTGCACTGTTTTGTGTGTGAAACCTTGACTGCTGGACAGTTGTCTGTGGGACCTTGAATGCTGCACAGTTGTGTATGTGAGACCTTGACTGCTGCACAGTTGTGTGTGTGTGGGACCTTGACTGCTGCACAGTTGTGTGTGTGTGGGACCTTGACTGCTGCACAGTTGTGTGTGTGTGGGACCTTGACTGCTGAACAGTTGTATGTGTGGGACCTTGACTGCTGCACAGATGTGTGTGTGAGAGACCTTGATTGCTGCACAGTTGTGTGTGTGGGACCTTGACTGCTGCACAGTTGTGTGTGTGGGACCTTAACTGCTGAACAGTTGTGTGTGTGTGGAACCTTGACTGCTGCACAGTTGTGTGTGCGACCTTGATTGCTGTACAGTTATGTGTGTGGGACCTTGACTGCTGCACAGTTGTGTGTGTGAGACCTTGACTGCTGCACAGTTGTGTGTGTGAGACCTTGACTGCTGCACAGTTGTGTGTGAGACCATGACTCCTGCACAGTAGTGTGTGTGGGACCTTGACTGCTGCACAGTCGTGTATGAGACCTTGACTGCTGCACAGTTGTGTGCGCGTTCTTGACTGCTGTATATTTGTGTGTGTGGGACTTGACTGCTGCACACTTGTGTGCTTAACCTTGATTGCTGCACTGTGTGTGAGACCTTTACTGCTGCACAGTTGTGTGTGTGTGGGACCGTGACTGCTGCACAGGTGTGTGTGTGAGACCTTGACTGCTGCACAGTTGTGTGTGTGAGAGCATGACTGCTGCACAGTTGTGTGTGTGGGACCCTGACTTCTGCACAGTCATGTGTGAGACATTGACTGCTGCACAGTTGTGTGTGCGTCCTTGACTGCTGTATATTTGTGTGCTTAATCTTGATTGCTGCACAGTTGTGTGCGAGACGTTAACTGCTGCACAGTTGTGTGCATGACCTTTGCTGCACAGTTATATGTGTGAGACCTTGACTGCTGCACAGTCGTGTGTGGGACCTTGACTGCTGCACAGTTGTGTGTGAGACCTTCACTGCTGCACAGTTGTGTGTAGGACTTTGCTGCACAGTTGTGTGTGTATGAGACCGTGACTGCTGCACAGTTTGTATGTGGGACCTTGACTGCTGCACAGTTGTGTTTGTGTGGGACCTTGACTGCTGCACAGTTGTGTGTGTGTGGGACCTTGACTGATGCACAGTTGTGTGTGTGTGAGACCTTGACTGATGCACAGTTGTGTGTGTGGGACCTTGACTGCTGAACAGTTGTATGTGTGGGACCTTGACTGCTGCACAGTTGTGTGTGTGTGTGGGACCTTGACTGCTGCACAGTTGTGTGTGTGTGTGGGACCTTAACTGCTGAACAGTTGTGTGGGACCTTGACTGCTGCACAGTTGTGTGTGTGTGGGACCTTGACTGCTGCACAGTTGTGTGTGTGTGGGACCTTGACTGATGCACAGTTTTGTGTGTGTGGGACCTTGACTGATGCACAGTTGTGTGTGTGTGAGACCTTGACTGATGCACAGTTGTGTGTGTGGGACCTTGACTGCTGCACAGTTGTGTGTGTGTGGTACCTTGACTGCTGCACAGTTGTGTGTGTGTGGGACCTTGACTGATGCACAGTTGTGTGTGTGTGAGACATTGACTGATGCACAGTTGTGTGTGTGGGACCTTGACTGCTGCACAGTTGTGTGTGTGTGTGGGACCTTAACTGCTGAACAGTTGTGTGGGACCTTGACTGCTGCACAGTTGTGTGTGTGTGGGACCTTGACTGCTGCAAAGTTGTGTGTGTGTGGGACCTTGACTGATGCACAGTTGTGTGTGTGGGACCTTGACTGATGCACAGTTGTGTGTGTGTGAGACCTTGACTGATGCACAGTTGTGTGTGTGGGACCTTGAATGCTGCACAGTTGTGTATGTGAGACCTTGACTGCTGCACAGTTGTGTTTGTGTGTGGGACCTTGACTGCTGCACAGTTGTGTGTGTGTGGGACCTTGACTGCTGCACAGTTGTGTGTGTGTGGGACCTTGACTGATGCACAGTTGTGTGTGTGTGAGACCTTGACTGATGCACAGTTGTGTGTGTGGGACCTTGACTGCTGCACAGATGTGTGTGTGAGAGACCTTGACTGCTGCACAGTTATGTGTGTGTGGGACCTTAACTGCTGAACAGTTGTGTGGAACCTTGACTGCTGCACAGTTGTGTGTGTGTGGGACCTTAACTGCTGAACAGTTGTGTGTGTGTGGAACCTTGATTGCTGCACAGTTGTGTGTGTGTGGAACCTTGACTGCTGCACAGTTGTGTGTGTGGGACCATGACTCCTGCACAGTTGTGTGTGTGGGACCTTGACTGCTGCACAGTCGTGTATGAGACCTTGACTACTGCTCAGTTGTGTGCGCGTTCTTGACTGCTGTATATTTGTGTGTGTGGGACTTGACTGCTGCACACTTGTGTGTGTGAAACTTTACTGCACATTTGTATGTGGGAGACCTTGACTGCTGTACAGTTGTGTGTGTGTGTGTGAGAGACCTTGACTGCTGCACAGTTGGGTATGAGACCTTGACTGCAACACAGTTGTGTGTGTGTGGGACCCTGACTGCTGCACAGTTGTGTGTGTGGAACCTTGACTGCTGCACAGTTTTGTGTGTGGGACCTTGACTGCTGCACAGTTGTGTCTGTAGGACCTTGACTGTTGCACAGTTGTGTGTGCGACCTTGACTGCTGCACAGTTGTGTGTGGGGCCTTGACTGCTCCACAGCTGTTTGTAGGGTGAAGCAAGGTGTTTGACTTAGTGGGGTGACGCAAGCTGTTTGACTTAGTGGGGTGACGCAAACTGTTTGACTTAGTGGGGTGACGCAAGCTGTTTGACTTAGTGGGGTGACGCAAGCTGTTTGACTTCGTGGGGTGACGCAAGCTGTTTGACTTCGTGGGGTGACGCAAGCTGTTTGACTTAGTGGGGTGACGCAAGCTGTTTGACTTAGTGTAGTGACGCAAGCTGTTGACTTATTGGGGTGACGCAAGCTGTTCAGTTAGTGGGGTGAAGCAGTCTGTTCACTTAGTAGGGTAACGCAATCTGTTCACTAACTAGAGTAACGCAATCTGTTCACTTAATGGAGTGACGCAATCTGTTCACTTAATGGAGTGACGCAATCTGTTCACTTAATGGAGTGACGCAATCTGTTCACTTAATGGAGTGACGCAATCTGTTCACTTAATGGAGTGACGCAATCTGTTCACTTAATGGAGTGACGCAATCTGTTCACTTAATGGAGTGACGCAATCTGTTCACTTAATGGAGTGACGCAATCTGTTCACTTAAGTGTTCATTTTCCTTCTGATTGTAACTCGCTAATTTTTCAGAATCAATTATGACGAAGGTTAAATATATGTTAGGTTAAATATAGGTTAAATATATGTTAGGTTAAATATATGTTAGGTTAAATATATGTTAGGTTAAATATTTTTTTTTTTTTTTATTATCACACCGGCCGATTCCCACCAAGGCAGGGTGGCCCGAAAAAGAAAAACTTTCACCATCATTCACTCCATCACTGTCTTGCCAGAAGGGTGCTTTACACTACAGTTTTTAAACTGCAACATTAACACCCCTCCTTCAGAGTGCAGGCACTGTACTTCCCATCTCCAGGACTCAAGTCCGGCCTGCCGGTTTCCCTGAATCCCTTCATAAATGTTACTTTGCTCACACTCCAACAGCACGTCAAGTATTAAAAACCATTTGTCTCCATTCACTCCTATCAAACACGCTCACGCATGCCTGCTGGAAGTCCAAGCCCCTCGCACACAAAACCTCCTTTACCCCCTCCCTCCAACCCTTCCTAGGCCGACCCCTACCCCGCCTTCCTTCCACTACAGACTGATACACTCTTGAAGTCATTCTGTTTCGCTCCATTCTCTCTACATGTCCGAACCACCTCAACAACCCTTCCTCAGCCCTCTGGACAACAGTTTTGGTAATCCCGCACCTCCTCCTAACTTCCAAACTACGAATTCTCTGCATTATATTCACACCACACATTGCCCTCAGACATGACATCTCCACTGCCTCCAGCCTTCTCCTCGCTGCAACATTCATCACCCACGCTTCACACCCATATAAGAGCGTTGGTAAAACTATACTCTCATACATTCCCCTCTTTGCCTCCAAGGACAAAGTTCTTTGTCTCCACAGACTCCTAAGTGCACCACTCACTCTTTTTCCCTCATCAATTCTATGATTCACCTCATCTTTCATAGACCCATCCGCTGACACGTCCACTCCCAAATATCTGAATACGTTCACCTCCTCCATACTCTCTCCCTCCAATCTGATATTCAATCTTTCATCACCTAATCTTTTTGTTATCCTCATAACCTTACTCTTTCCTGTATTCACCTTTAATTTTCTTCTTTTGCACACCCTACCAAATTCATCCACCAATCTCTGCAACTTCTCTTCAGAATCTCCCAAGAGCACAGTGTCATCGGCAAAGAGCAGCTGTGACAACTCCCACTTTGTGTGTGATTCTTTATCTTTTAACTCCACGCCTCTTGCCAAGACCCTCGCATTTACTTCTCTTACAACCCCATCTATAAATATATTAAACAACCACGGTGACATCACACATCCTTGTCTAAGGCCTACTTTTACTGGGAAAAAATTTCCCTCTTTCCTACATACTCTAACTTGAGCCTCACTATCCTCGTAAAAACTCTTCACTGCTTTCAGTAACCTACCTCCTACACCATACACTTGCAACATCTGCCACATTGCCCCCCTATCCACCCTGTCATACGCCTTTTCCAAATCCATAAATGCCACAAAGACCTCTTTAGCCTTATCTAAATACTGTTCACTTATATGTTTCACTGTAAACACCTGGTCCACACACCCCCTACCTTTCCTAAAGCCTCCTTGTTCATCTGCTATCCTATTCTCCGTCTTACTCTTAATTCTTTCAATTATAACTCTACCATACACTTTACCAGGTACACTCAACAGACTTATCCCCCTATAATTTTTGCACTCTCTTTTATCCCCTTTGCCTTTATACAAAGGAACTATGCATGCTCTCTGCCAATCCCTAGGTACCTTACCCTCTTCCATACATTTATTAAATAATTGCACCAACCACTCCAAAACTATATCCCCACCTGCTTTTAACATTTCTATCTTTATCGTTAGGTTAAATATATGTTAGGTTAAATATTCGTTAGGTTAAATATATGTTAGGTTAAATATTCGTTAGGTTAAATATTCGTTAGGTTAAATATTTGTTAGGTTAAATATTTGTTTGGTTAAACATTTATTAGGTTAAATATATGCTAGGTTAAATATTTGTTAGATTAAATATTTGTTTGATTAAATATTTGTAAGGTTAAATATTTGTTAAGTTAAATATATATTAGGTTAAATATTTGTTTGGTTCATTATTTGTTTGGCTAAATATTTGTTAGATTAAATATTTGTTAGCGTTAAATATTTGTTATTGTTGATCAGGTTAGTTGAGGTTAACTTAATACTTACCTATAAAAACTGAGCCTAACGAAATAAAAGTTACCCGTGTGTTGTGTGTCAGCACAGGAGGAACGTCAGCTCCTGACAGTGTTGATACTTGTGTGTTAGCACAGGAGGAACGTCAGCGCCTGACAGTGTTGATACTTGTGTGTCAGCACAGGAGGAACGTCAGCGCCTGACAGTGTTGATACTTGTGTGTCAGCACAGGAGGAACGTCAGCACCTGACAGTGTTGATACTTGTGTGTCAGCACAGGAGGAACGTCAGCTCCTGACAGTGTTGATGCTTGTGTGTCAGCACAGGAGGAACGTCAGCTCCTGACAGTGTTGATACTTGTGTGTCAGCACAGGAGGAACGTCAGCACTTGACAGTGTTGATACTTGTGTGTCAGCACAGGAGGAACGTCAGCTCCTGACAGTGTTGATACTTGTGTGTCAGCACAGGAGGAACGTCAGCTCCTGACAGTGTTGATACTTGTGTGTCAGCACAGGAGGAACGTCAGCGCCTGACAGTGTTGATACTTGTGTGTCAGCACAGGAGGAACGTCAGCGCCTGACAGTGTTGATGCTTGTGTGTCAGCACAGGAGGAACGTCAGCGCCTGACAGTGTTGATGCTTGTGTGTCAGCACAGGAGGAACGTCAGCGCCTGACAGTGTTGATGCTTGTTTGTTAGCACAGGAGGAACGTTAGCTCCTGACAGTGTTGATACTTGTGTGTCAGCACAGGAGGAACGTCAGCGCCTGACAGTGTTGATGCTTGTGTGTCAGCACAGAAGGAACGTCAGCGCCTGACAGTGTTGATACTTGTGTGTTAGCACAGAAGGAACGTCAGCTCCTGACAGTGTTGATACTTGTGTGTTAGCACAGGAGAAACGTCAGCTCCTGACAGTGTTGATACTTGTGTGTTAGCACAGGAGGAACGTCAGCTCCTGACAGTGTTGATACTTGTGTGTTAGCACAGGAGGAACGTCAGCGCCTGACAGTGTTGATACTTGTGTGTTAGCACAGGAGGAACGTCAGCTCCTGACAGTGTTGATACTTGTGTGACAGCACAGGAGGAACGTCAGCTCCTGACAGTGTTGATACTTGTGTGTCAGTACAGGAGGAACGTCAGCTCCTGAGAGTGTTGATACTTGTGTGTCAGCACAGGAGGAACGTCAGCGCCTGACAGTGTTGATACTTGTGTGTTAGCACAGGAGAAACGTCAGCTTCTGACAGTGTTGATACTTGTGTTAGCACAGGAGGAACGTCAGCTCCTGACACTGTTGATACTTGTGTGTTAGCACAGGAGAAACGTCAGCTCCTGACAGTGTTGATACTTGTGTGTTAGCACAGGAGGAACGTCAGCTCCTGACAGTGTTGATACTTGTGTGTTAGCACGGGAGGAACGTCAGCTCCTGACAGTGTTGATGCTTGTGTGTCAGCACAGGAGGAACGTCAGCTCCTGACAGTGTTGATACTTGTGTGTCAGCACGGGAGGAACGTCAGCTCCTGACAGTGTTGATACTTGTGTGTGAGCATGGAAGGAACGTCAGCTCCTGACAGTGTTGATTCTTGTATGTCAGAACTGGAGGTGAGTCAGCTCCTGACAGTGTTGATACTTGTGTATTAGCACGGAAGGAACGTCAGGTCCTGACAGTGTTGATTCTTGTGTGTCAGCACTGGAGGTACGTCGGCTTCTGACAGTGTTGATATTTGTGTGTCAGCACTGGAGGTACGTCGACTCCTCACAGTGTTGATACCAGTGTGTCAGCACTGGATGTACGTCAGCTCCTGACAGTGTTGATACTTGTGTGTCAGCACTGGAGGTAAGTCAGCTTCTGACAGTATTGATACTTGTGTGTCAGCACTGGAGGTATGTTGAGTTGTCTTGTGTGGGTCAGCACTGGAGGTGAGTCAGCTCCTGACAGTGTTGATGCTTGTGTGTCAGCACTGGAGGTGAGTCAGCTCCTGACAGTGTTGATACTTGTGTGTCAGCACTGGAGGTGAGTCAGCTCCTGACAGTGTTGATACTTGTGTGTCAGCACTGGAGGTTTGTGGGCTTCTTATACTCGTGTGTCTTGTATGTATCGGCTTTGGAGGTACGTCAGCTTCTGACAGTGTTGATATGCGCATGTTTTGTGTGTGTCAGCACTAGAGGAACGTCAGCTCCTAACAATGTTGATACTCGTGTGTCTTGTGTGTGTCAGCACGGGAGGTGTGTCAGCACGGGAGGTGTGTCAGCGCGGGAGGCATGTCAGCGCGGGAGGCATGTCAGCTCGTGACAGTGTTGATAACCTCAGGAAGGTTAAGAGAAGGTGGGCTAATCAGGAGTGTATACAATAGTTTACTGTAATCCTTGTGTTGTTAGGGATCCTTACGTTATGTTCACCTATTGTCACTTTCATTAGTCATTTCCCAGGTCTCCTGGTTTCTGGCTCGTTCGACTAGGCTGTTGATGCTCTCTGCATACAGTCCAACATACACACAAATCGGCCTGAATAATAAGCAACGTGTTTGAAAAATTTATCAAGTTCCTGTTGAAGGCAACAAGAGATTTGTTTCTGTTCCATTTATGCACGAAAGAAGAGCGTTGAAGAGTCTGGGACCTCTGACACTTATCCAATTCTCACTCGTCACTTCCCTGCCTTGTATTGGGGGCACTTTGCACCGTCTAGCAGTCTCTTGCCCTCGTGCGGAGTTGTTTCAGGATTTTTCAGGTGTAAATTATGATGTACCTCTCTCACCAGTGTTCCTAAGAGTACAATTCAAGATAATTCAAGTGTTCTCAGTAGTTAATGTTTGAATATATAAAGTAGTGAAAGTTTTCTGTAATTTTTTCGATCTAAGAGATCTCGCCTGCCTTTAAGAGGACCGTTATTATACAGCAGTATTCCGGCCTGGAAAGAATGCTAGCCTTAAGTGTCACCATTGGCTCAGCATCTCTTGTCTTAAAAGTTTTAGTTATCCAGACTATCATTTTCTTTGCTGTTAGTGTACAGGTCAGATAAGGCCTTCACTTTTAACGTAACTTAGTGGCAGAGTTGCCCTAGGCACATTTGCATTGTTAATGTTAATAGTAATACGATAAAGGCGGGTTAAATATGTACGAGTCATGAAGCGCTGACAGAGACAAGTAGAGAATACTGTTGTTCTAGTGGCAGATATTTCTGATATCTGCCTTCTACAAGCAGATATCAGAAATATTGCTGGGATGAAGTTTCAACCTATTAAGAAAAATTTAACAACTGCCGTAACAAATTTAACAATTCCCTTGAAAAATTTAACAACTACCTTGAAAAATTTAACAACTACCTTGAAACATTTAACAACTACCTTGAAAAATTTAACACCTACCTTGAAAAATTTAACACCTACCTTGAAAAATTTAACAATTACCTTGAAAATTTTAACAATTACCTTGAAATATTTAAGTACCTCGGCAAATTTAACAACTACCTTCCTTGACAAATGACTACCGGATAACCAGTTTAATGACGTAGTTGTATACACGGCAGGTAGCAGTAAAACTTGTCTGGCTGTAATAATTGGTATGTGAATTGTAGTTAATAAAGACGTAATCAGTAATTCGAAATTGTATTAAGGCCCTACTCAGACAAGGTGGAACTTAAGCAGATGACAACAAAGAATTGAGTGACGTACTGAAATTTCAATACGACTGTAGAGTGTTTAATGAGCCACTAATCAGTCTAAAGATAGACAATCAATTTTTTCATGAATGAGTCTGAAAACCTTGTCAATGTATGCCAAATTTGACATACCTCTAACTCCACTAGACTTTGAGAAAGCCATTGACAACATGCTCATGCACTCAGCCCCAGGCCCAGACTCGTGGAACTTTGTGTTCGTTAAGAACTGCAAGAAACGCTTTTCGCGGCCTCTAAGTATGGTATGGAGAAGGAGCATAGACACAGGTGATATTCCACAGTCACTAACAACAACGGATATAGCCCCTGTCCATAAAGGTGGCAGCAAAGCAATAGCTAAGAACTATAGACCAATTGCTCTAACGCCCCACATCATAAGTCTTCGAAAGAGTTCTGAGAAGCAGGACTGCAAACTACCTGGATTCCCAACAATTGCACAATCCAGGGCAACATGGGTTCAGAGCAGGTCGCTCCTGCCTCTCGCAATTACTGGATCACTATGATATGGTCTTGGATGCACTGGAAAACAAGCAGAATGCAGATGTAGTATACACAGATTTTGTAAAAGACTTTGACAAGTGCGATCATGGCGTAATAGCACGCTAAATGTGTGCTATAGGGATAACTGGCAAATGGGCAGATGGAACTTCAACTTTCTAACCAATCGAACACAAAGAGTAAAGGTAAACAGAATTAAATCCGAAGCTGCCATAGTGAAGAGCTCTGTTCCACTAGGCACAGTACTCGCCCCTATCCTATCTCTCATCCTCATATCACGCATAGACAGATGTAAACCATAGCACTGTATCATCCTTTGCAGATGATACTAGGATCTGCCTGAGAGTGTCATCCATTGAGGACACGGCAAATCTCCAAGAAGATATAAACCAAGTTTTCCTATGGTCAACGGAGAATAATATGATGTTCATTGAAGACAAATTCCAACTACTCCGTTATGAAAAACTGGAGGAAATAATAACTAGGGCTGAGTATACTACAAACTCTAATCACACAATAGAGCGGAAAAGTTATGTGAAGGACCTGGGTGTGGTAATGTCTGAGGATCTCACCTTCAAGGACCACAACAATGCCTCTATCACATCTGCGAGAAAATGATAGGATGGATAATGAAAACATTCAAGACAAGAGAGGCCAAGCCATTGATGATCCTTTTTAAATCACTTGTTCTTTCAAGGCTGGAATACTGCTGTACATTAACATATCCATTCAAGACAGGTGAAATCGCAGATCTAGAGAACGTACAAAAACCTTTACTGCACATATAAGTTCCATCAAACGCCTTAACTACTGGGAACACTTGGAAGCACTTGATTTGTACTCACTGGGGCGCAAGCGAGAGTAATACATCATAATCTACACCTGGAAAATCCTGGAGGGACTGGTCCCTAATCTGCACACAGAAATCACTCCCTACGAAAGTAAGACTTGGCAGGCGATGCAATATACCCCCGATGAAAAGTAGGGGCGCCATTAGTACACTAAGAGAAAACTCTGTAAGTGTCCGGAGCCCAAGACTGTTCAACAGCCTCCCAACAGCCATACGGGGAATTAGCAATAGACCCCTGGCTGCCTTCAAGAGGGAACTGGACAGATACCTAAAGTCAGTGTCGGATCAGCCGGGCTGTGGTTCGTACGTTGGACTACGTGCGGCCAGCAGTAACACCTTAGTTGATCAGGTCCTGATCCACAGGGAGGCCTGGTCATGGACCGGGCCGTGGGGGCGTTGATCCCCGGAATATCCTCCAGGTAGACTCCAGGTAGGCAACGTTTCAACTACACAGCAGGTGCTATCAGGTTTTAATATAACACAAACGGTAGCAGAGGCGGGAGAGAGGAACAGTCTGCTGTAAATTAGGCAAATATTGGAGAAGTAGCGTAGTAGTGATCAGCGCTTTGTTAATTGAATAATGTTGGCATGTACTGGTAGTCGTAGTAACTAGTAGCAGTGGCTAGTAATAGTGGTATTGTCTGGTAGTAATGGTAGTGGCTAGTAGTACTGGCATGTAATGGTAGTGGCTAGTAGTAGTGTCTAGTAACGGTAGTGGCTAGTAGTAATGGTATTGTCTGGTAGTAATGGTAGTGGCTAGTAGTAGTGGTATTGTCTGGTAGTGGCAAGTAGTACTGGTAGTGTCTGGTAGTAATGGCAGTGGCTAGCAGTAGTGGTAGTGTCTGGTAGTAATGGTAGTGGCTAGTAGTGGGATTGGTAGTAATGGTAGTGGCTAGCAGTAGTGGTAGTGGCTGGTGGTAATGGTAGTGGCTAGTAGTACTGGTAGTGGCTGGTAGTAATGGTAGTGGTTGGTAGTAATGGTAGTGGTTGGTAGTAATGGTAGTCAGTAGTAGAAGTGGTAGGGGTTGGTAATAATGGTAGTGGCTAGTAGTAGTGGTAGTGGCTAATAGTAGTAGTAGTGACTGGTAGTAATGGTAGTCGCTAGTAGTAGTGTTAGGGGCTGGTAGTAATGGTAGGGGCTGGTAATGGTAGTGGCTAGTAGTAGTAGTGGCTAGTAGTGTCTGGTAATAATGGTAGTGGCTAGTAGTAGTGGAAGGGGCTAGTAGTAATGGTAGTCGCTGTTAGGGGCTGGTAGTAATGGTAGTGGCTGGTAGTAATGATAGTGGCTAGTAGTGGTAGTGACTAGTAGAAGTGTCTGGTAGCAATGGTAGTGGCTAGTAGTGGTAGTGACTAGTAGTGTCTGGTAGTAATGGTAGTGGCTAGTAGTGGTGGTGGCTGATAGTAATGGTAGTGACTAGTAATGGTAGGGGCTGGTAGTAAGGGTAGTCGTTAGTAGTAGTGTTAGGGGCTGGTAGTAATGGTTGTGACTAGTAGTGGTAGTGGCTGGTAGTAGTGGTAGTGGCTGGTAGTAGTGGTAGTGACTAGTAGTAGTGGTAGTGGCTGGTAGTAATAGTAGTAGTAGTGTTAGGGGCTGGTAGTAATGGTAGTGGCAAGTAATAGTGGTAGTGTCTGGTAGTAATGATAGTGGTAGTGGCTGGTAGTAATGGTAGTGGCTAGTGGTAGTGGCTGGTAGTAGTGGTAGCAACTAGTAGTAATGGTAAGGGCTGGTAGTAATGGTAATTGCTAGTATTAGTGTTAGGGGCTGGTGGTAGTGGCTAGTAGTAGTGGTAGCTGCTGGTAGTTCTGGGGGGGGGATACCTGGATCAATATCTGTATGGCTGAAGTTTTATATTTTACATATTTAAAGCTGGCCTGGTCATGTGTTATTGTGTCAGATGACGTAATTAGACCAGCTTCATATTTTTTTTTCCTTTTATCACGAGTTTTTTCCTTTAATCACGTCATGAAATGGTTGTGTCAATTTCTGTGTTAGAAACATTTATTGTTCCTATTATCAGTTTAGACTAAAATTTTGCTTGTTGACTCGTTTACCGAAGCTGCTGACAGATTTCCTACGTCCATCGGATTTTCCCACTACATATGCATGTACAAGTATACATAAACTAACCCCTCTGAGTTTCCTTCTATTTTCTTCCTAGTTCTTGTTCTTGTTTATTTCTGCTTATCTCCATGGGAAAGTGGAACAGAATTCTTCCTCCGTAAGCTATGCGTGTCGTAGGAGGCGACTAGATTCCGGGAGCAATGGGCTAGTAACCCCTTCTGTATAAATTACTAAAGAGAAGAAAAGGAAGGACTTTATAAAATTGGGATGTTTGAATGTGTGTGGATGTAGTGCAGATAAGAAAGAAGTGATTGTAATGGTTATGAATGAAAGGAAGTTAGATGTCCTGGCCCTAAGCGAAACAAAGCAGAAAGGGGTAGGGGAGTTTCAGTGGGGAGAAATAAATGGGATTAAGTCAAGAGTATCTGAGAGAGAGCTAAGGAAGGGGTAGCAATAATGTTGAAGGATCAGTTATGGAGAGAGAAGAAGGAATATAAATGTATAAATTCAAGAATTATATGGATTAAAATGAAGGTCAGATGTGAAAAGTGGGTCATAATAAATGTGTTCGCACCTGGAGAAGAGAGGAGTGTAAAGGAGAGAGATTTTGGGAGATATTAAACGAGTGTGTAGGAATTTTTGAGCCAAGTGAAAGAGAAATTGTGGTAGGTGATCTAAATACTAGAGTAGGAGCAGCATTTAGAGAGGGTGTGGTAGGTAAGTTTGGGGTGCCAGGTGTAAATAATAATGGAGAGCATTTGACTGTACTTTGTATAGAAAGGGGTTTGGTTATAGGTAACACATATTTTAAGAAAAAGAGGATAAGTAAGTATACAAGATATGATGTAAGGCGAAATGACAGTAGTTTGTGGAACAACGTATTGGTAGATAAAAGATTGTTGGGTAGACTTCAAGATGTACATGTTTATAGAGGGGCCACAGATATTTCAGATCACTTTTTAGTTGTAGCTACAGTGAGAGTAAAAGGTAGATGGGATACAAGGAAGATGGAAGCAGCAAGTAAGAGAGAAGTGAAGGTTTATAAACTAAAAGAGGAGGCAGTTAGCGTAAGATATAAACAACTGTTGGAGGACAGATGGGCTAGTGAGAATACAGGCAATGGAGTTGAAGATGTATGGGGTAAATTTAAGAATATAGTGTTAGTGTTCAGCAGAAGTTTGTGGTTACAGGAAAGTGGGTGCGGAAAGGAAGAAGAGTGACTGGTGGAAGTTGATGTAAAGAGAGAAAAAGTTAGCATATGAGAGGTTTTTACAAAGTAGAAGTGATGCAAGGAGGGAGGAGTCTATGGAGAGAAAAAGAGAGGTTAAGAGAGTGGTGAAGCAATGTAAAAAGAGAGCAAATGAGAGAGTGGGTGAGATGTTACCAACAAATTTTGTTGAAAATAAGGGAAAGTTTTGGAGTGAGATTAATAAGTTAAGAAAGCCTAGAGAACAAATGGTTTTGTTAGTTAAAAATAGGAGAGGAGAGTTATTAAATGGAGAGTTAGAGGTATCGGGAAGATGGAGGGAATATTTTGAGAAATTATTAAATGTTGAGGATAAGAAAGCTGTGATTTCGTGTATAGAGCAAAGAGGAATAACATCTTATAGGAGAGAGAGAGAAAGAACTAATTGTGAGTGTGGGGGAAGTGCGTGGGGCAGTGAGTAGAATGAAAGGGGGGTAAAGCAGCTGGGATTGATGGAATAAAGATAGAAATGTTAAAAGCAGGTGGGGATGTAGTTTTGGAGTGGTTAGCGTTTTTATTTATTAAATGTATGGAAGAGGTTAAGGTACCTAGGGATTGGCAGAGAGCATGCATAGTTCCTTTGTACAAAGGGAACAAAAGAGTGTGAAAATTATAGGGGAATAAGTCTGTTGAGTATACCTGGTAAAGTGTATGGTAGAGTTATTGCTGAAAAAATTATGAGTAAGACGGAGAGCAGGATAGTAGATGAACAAGGAGGCTTTAGGAAGGGTAAGGGGTGTGTAGACCAAGTGTTTACAGTGAAACATATAGGTGAACAGTATTTGGATAAGGGTAAAAAGGTTTTCGTGGCATTTACGGATTTGGAACAGGCGTATGATAGGGGAGCATTGTGGCAGATGTTTCAAATATATGGAATAGGAGGTATGTTACTGAAGGCAGTGAGAACTTTTTACGAGGATAGTGAGGCTCAGGTTAGAGTATGTAGGCGACAGGGGGATTATTTCATAGTAAAAGTAGGCCTTAGACAGGGATGTGTGATGTCACCGTAGTTGTTCAATATATTTATAGATGGAGTAGTAAGAGAAGTGAATGCTCAGGTATTGGCAAGAGGTGTGAGGTTAAAAGATAAAGAATCTAACATAAAGTGGGAGTTGTCATAGTTGCTCTTTGCTGATGACTGCTTTTGGGAGATTCTGAAGAGAAGCTGCAGAGGTTGGTTGATGAGTTTAGTAGGGTATGTAAAAGAAAGAAGTTAAAAGTGAATATAGGAAAAAAGTAAGGTGATGAGGATAAAAAAGGAGGTGAATGTGTTCAGATATTTGAGAGTGGAGGCGAGTCATAGAATTGACGAGGGGAAAAGGGTGAGTGGTGCACTGAGGAATCTGTGGAGACAAAGAACTTTATCCATGAAAGCAAAGAGGGGAACGTATGAGAGTATAGTTATACTAACGCTCTCGTATGGGTGTGAGGCATGGGTTGGGAATGTTGCAACAAGGAGAAAGCTGGAGGCAGTGGAGATGTCATGTCTGAGGGCAATGTGTGGTGTGAATATAATGCAGAGAATCCGTAGTTTGGAGATTAGGAGAAGGTGTGGGATTGCCAAAACTATTATCCATAGGGCTGAGGAGGAGTTATTGAGATGGTTTGGACATGTAGATAGGCTGGAATGAAATAGAATGACTTCGAGAGTATACAAATCTGTAGTGGAGGGAAGGCGTGATAGGGGTCGGCCTAGGTAAGGTTGGAGGGAGGGGGGTAAAGGAGGTTTTGTGTGCGAGGGGCTTGAACTTCCAGCAAGCGTGCATGAGCGTGTTAAATAAGAGTGCATGGAGACAAATGGTTTTTAGGACTTGACGTGCTGTTGGAGTGTAAGCAAGGTAACATTTATGAAGGGATTCCGGGAAACCAGCAGGCCGGACTTGAGTCCTGGAGATGGGAAGTACAGTGCCTGCACTCTGAAGGAGGGGCGTTAATGTTGCAGTTTTATAACTGGAGTGTGAGCACGCCTCTGGCAAGACAATGATGGAGTGAATGATGAAAGTTTTTCTTTTTCGGGCCACCCTGCCTTGGTGGGAGACGACCGATGTGTTAATAAAAAATAAAAAAAATCTTGTTAACATCATCCACCACCACGTGGAGTTACCTAGACACCAGCTTCTTCATCCACCAATACGTGGAGTTACCTAGACATCAGCTTCATCATCCACCACCACGTGGAGTTACCTAGACACCAGCTTCATCATCCACCACCACGTGGAGTTACCTAGACACCAGCTTCATCATCCACCACCACGTGGAGTTACCTAGACACCAACTTCATCATCCACCATCACGTGGAGTTACCTAGACACCAGCTTCATCATCCACCATCACGTGGAGTTACCTAGACACCAGCTTCATCATCCACCACCACGTGGAGTTACCTAGACACCAACTTCATCATCCACCATCACGTGGAGTTACCTAGACACCAGCTTCATCATCCACCACCACGTGGAGTTACCTAGACACCAGCTTCATCATCCACCATCACGTGGAGTTACCTAGACACCAGCTTCATCATCCACCACCACGTGGAGTTACCTAGACACCAGCTTCATCATCCACCACCACGTGGAGTTACCTAGACACCAGCTTCATCATCCACCATCACGTGGAGTTACCTAGACACCAGCTTCATCATCCACCACCACGTGGAGTTACCTAGACACCAGCTTCATCATCCACCACCACGTGGAGTTACCTAGACACCAGCTTCATCATCCACCACCACGTGGAGTTACCTAGACACCAGCTTCATCATCCACCACCACGTGGAGTTACCTAGACACCAGCTTCATCATCCACCATCACGTGGAGTTACCTAGACACCAGCTTCATCTTCCACCATCACGTGGAGTTACCTAGACACCAGCTTCATCATCCACCACCACGTGAAGTTACCTAGACACCAGCTTCATCATCCACCATCACGTGGAGTTACCTAGACACCAGCTTCATCATCCACCATCACGTGGAGTTACCTAGACACCAGCTTCATCATCCACCATCACGTGGAGTTACCTAGACACCAGCTTCATCATCCACCACCACGTGGAGTTACCTAGACACCAGCTTCATCATCCACCACCACGTGGAGTTACCTAGACACCAGCTTCATCATCCACCACCACGTGGAGTTACCTAGACACCAGCTTCATCATCCACCACCACGTGGAGTTACCTAGACACCAGCTTCATCATCCACCACCACGTGGAGATACCTAGACACCAGCTTCATCATCCACCACCACGTGGAGTTACCTAGACATCAGCTTCATCATCCACCACCACGTGGAGTTACCTAGACACCAGCTTCATCATCCACCACCACGTGGGGTTACCTAGACACCAGCTTCATCATCCACCACCACGTGGGGTTACCTAGACACCAGCTTCATCATCCACCACCACGTGGGGTTACCTAGACACCAGCTTCATCATCCACCACCACATGGAGTTACCTAGACACCAGCTTCATCATCCACCACCACGTGGGGTTACCTAGACACCAGCTTCATCATCCACCACCACGTGGAGTTACCTAGACACCAGCTTCATCATCCACCACCACGTGGAGTTACCTAGACACCAGCTTCATCATCCACCACCACGTGGGGTTACCTAGACACCAGCTTCATCATCCACCACCACGTGGGGTTACCTAGACACCAGCTTCATCATCCACCACCACGTGGAGTTACCTAGACACCAGCTTCATCATCCACCACCACGTGGAGTTACCTAGACACCAGCTTCATCATCCACCACCACGTGGAGTTACCTAGACACCAGCTTCATCATCAACCATCACGTGGAGTTACCTAGACACCAGCTTCATCATCCACCACCACGTGGAGTTACCTAGACACCAGCTTCATCATCCACCACCACGTGGAGTTACCTAGACACCAGCTTCATCATCCACCACCACGTGGGGTTACCTAGACACCAGCTTCATCATCCACCACCACGTGGAGTTACGTAGACACCAGCTTCATCATCCACCACCACGTGGAGTTACCTAGACACCAGCTTCATCATCCACCACCACGTGGAGTTACCTAGACACCAGCTTCATCTGTTATTGCTGTTCTTGTAGGTAAACAGCGGTTTGGTGACGATGAAGGTAGCGTAGGTAGCAATGATACGTTCTTCGAAGGCTTCTTACTTTATTGATAAGTAGTGTTGGGTTACACAGGCTTGTGTGTTTGTGCCCATGGCCCGGGCAGGGCCATGCCCACGAGAGAGAGCTGGGAGCACTTGTGTCTTGCTGCTAGGCCGCTGTGTGAGTGAGCGAGAGGCATGGGCCGGCAGGCTGGCGTGCCTGCCGGGAGGCCTGGCTACAGAGGGCAGCACCAGCATGGCGCGAAATATGAACTAAGCTGGCAGACAGCATGGGCTGTCTGTGCAGACAGTACAGGCTGTCTACATACGCTCGGCCACCTACCACGCGTCGTCCCGACGCGACAATACTGGTGGTAAAAGAAACTCGGTCTCTCTCTCTCGTAGGAACAAGGCACAGAACACAAAATAAAAACATATATATACATATGGACATGGAAAAAAAACTTCCTACAGGGAGGGAAGAAAAAAAACATGTGGGGTGCGCTAAACATCGTGGTCATAGGCAGTGAGCGTCGATGGGCATCACTGCACGCCTTCCTGCGTCTGGACAGATACTGCAACACGGGAGACATCGCTGCGGCTGAGCTGTGACGTAACAGGGTACGGTCTCCTCTGGAATGGTGAAGCAGACATCGTAGGAGTCGCTGCAGGTTTTCACTCAACCTGGAGCACGACATGCTGGTGCCCTCGAGTGAGGCATCGACAAAACTCGGCAACTGGGCAGGACTTCTGGCAAGCGAATCAGGACACTTCTCGACTGGTACTGTCGCTGGGCTGTCACTGCTGGCGAGCGTGGAGCGAGTTGTGGAGCGAGTCGTGGCAGAGACGACTGGGCGAAACATCTGGGAGTCGTAACATCATACACCAGACTGCAGTGAGAGAGCTAGCAGTCAAAGTGACATCTTCTTTGTGCAGGCTGCTCACTGAAGCTTGTGACACGAGGCTGACACAGCGCCTGCCGACAGGGCTGGCTGCAGCTTGACGAGTATCATCTCTCGACAGTTGGAGTTATAGCAGAGGTTAGCCTAAGCGTCCCCAGACTTGTTTCTCTACATATAACTACACTCTGACGGTCTGGAGGTGAAGTGAAACAAATCTCGATGGGAATCGTAGCAGGTACGATTCTGCAGAACAACACGAGCGACGAGCATAAAAGCTTTCTGTACAAGAGGGCTCATACGCTCAGGGCTGAGTAATCAGCTGTCAAACACACTGGTCACACGGGTGACTTAACACAGTGGTGCTACTCAGGTCTGGCTGGCTCAGACCTCACTGGACACACGGAAACTTTACAAACACACCGCTGTACATATGGTACAACATGGCTTAAACTAGCAAAAGATGCTTTTCTGTGCACAAAACTGACACTAAGACATACTAAAATGTGAGAACACTAAGAGGAATTAACACACGACATATATTTTCTCTCAATCTTCTCGACAATACTGAAATAATTACTGAACACTCGATGGTGACATCATGTGATGTCAGGCGTGATGTCGCGAGGTGACGTCAGCACTGTGACGTCAGCAGACATCTCGAGGTGACGTCAGGCAGACATCGTGAGGTGACGTCAGCAGACATCTCGAGGTGACGTCAGGCAGACATTGTGAGGTGACGTCAATGTGATGCGGGCAGCAGACCACAGCATGTGGCCTGGGACATCTGGTAACTCACGTGGCTTTGTAGGTCTACGTGACATCGGCCACACCCAACGTGGTGTCGATCCACGTGGTGTCGTGATCTACGTGGCATGCTGGTCCACGTAGCTTCGAGTGGCCATGGACACTCGGATACACAGTTCTGGCAATGAATTCACATGGAAAACAGCAGAAAACACAGCAGAGGGAGTGGGCAGTGGTGAGTGGTGTATGGTAGACGGGTGAGCGTGAGTAGGGCGAGCATGGGCAAGGTGAGGAACAGCCACTTCCTCACCTCTCCTCCCCCACCCACAAATACGTAGAGAACCCACACTGGATGCAGAAATCACCACAAAACTCACCTCTGGCTTGCTGAAACGGCTGTGCTGAGCTGAACAACAACAACAGCAACATACAAGTGACGCTGAACACGTGACTTGAGAAACAGCGTGGGACACTGTAGCGTGGGGTCACTGTAGCGTGAGGTCACTTACAATTCTCGGAGAATTTCGGCTGGATCCTGCTTGTACCTGTGTCTGGATGCTCAAAAGTGCAGACACGACATCAGGATAACTCGTTGAGAGACGGATGCTTCTTGTGTAGGGTGATGAAGTGAAGATGACTTCATACCTCTTCCTTCCTCGCGGGGCAAACACAACCGCTGCGGAGCACCGCTGCTACCAATGTTATTGCTGTTCTTGTAGGTAAACAGCGGTTTGGTGACGATGAAGGTAGCGTACGTAGCAATGATATGTTCTTCGGAGGCTTCTTACTTTATTGATAAGTAGTGTTGGGTTACACAGGCTTGTGTGTTTGTGCCCATGGCCCGGGCAGGGCCCTGCCCACGAGAGAGAGCTGGGAGCACTTGTGTCTTGCTGCTAGGCCGCTGTGTGAGTGAGGGAGAGGCATGGGCCGGCAGGCTGGCGTGCCTGCCGGGAGGCCTGGCTACAGAGGGCAGCACCAGCATAGCGCGAAATATGAACTAAGCTGGCAGACAGCATGGGCTGTCTGTGCAGACAGTACAGGCTGTCTACACATCATCCACCACCACGTGGAGTTACCTAGACACCAGGTTCATTATCCACCACCTCGTGGAGTTACATAGACACCAGCTTCATTATCCACCACCACGTGGAGTTACCTAGACACCAGGTTCATCATCCACCACCACGTGGAGTTACCTAGACACCAGCTTCATCATCCACCACCACGTGGAGTTACCTAGATATCAACTTCATCATCCACCACCACATGGAGTTGCCTAGACACCAGCTTCATCATCCACCACCACGTGGAGTTACCTAGACACCAGCTTCATCATCCACCACCACGTGGAGTTGCCTAGACACCAGCTTCATCATCCACCACCACGTGGAGTTACCTAGACTCCAGCTTCATCCACCACCACGTGGAGTTACCTAGACACCAGCTTCATCATCCACCACCACGTGGAGTTACCTAGACACCAGCTTCATCATCCACCACCACGTGGAGTTACCTAGACACCAGCTTCATCATCCACCACCACGTGGAGTTACCTAGACACCAGCTTCATCATCCACCACCACGTGGAGTTACCTAGACACCAGCTTCATCATCCACCACCACGTGGAGTTACCTAGACACCAGCTTCATCATCCACCACCACGTGGAGTTACCTAGACACCAGCTTCATCATCAACCATCACGTGGAGTTACCTAGACACCAACTTCATCATCCACCACCACGTGGAGTTACCTAGACACCAGCTTCATCATCCACCACCACGTGGAGTTACCTAGACACCAGCTTCATCATCCACCACCACGTGGAGTTACCTAGACACCAGCTTCATCATCCACCACCACGTGGAGTTACCTAGACACCAGCTTCATCATCCACCACCACGTGGAGTTACCTAGACACCAGCTTCATCATCCACCACCACGTGGAGTTACCTAGACACCAGTTTCATCATCCACCACCACGTGGAGTTACCTAGACACCAGCTTCATCATCCACCACCACGTGGAGTTACCTAGACACCAGCTTCATCATCCACCACCACGTGGAGTTACCTAGACACCAGCTTCGTCTGTGTTAGTTTTTTTTCGTCTAGTGATGTTCGGGAGAGTACAAGAGGCTACATCAGCGTGTAAGGTCCTGGAGAGTACAAGAGGCTACATCAGCGTGTAAGGTCCTGGAGAGTACAAGAGGCTACATCAGCGTGTAAGGTCCTGGAGAGTACAAGAGGCTACATCAGCGTGTAAGGTCCTGGAGAGTACAAGAGGCTACATCAGCGTGTAAGGTCCTGGAGAGTACAAGAGGCTACATCAGCGTGTAAGGTCCTGGAGAGTACAAGAGGCTACATCAGCGTGTAAGGTCCTGGAGAGTACAAGAGGCTACATCAGCGTGTAAGGTCCTGGAGAGTACAAGAGGCTACATCAGCGTGTAAGGTGCTGGAGAGTACAAGAGGCTACATCAGCGTGTAAGGTGCTGGAGAGTACAAGAGGCTACATCAGCGTGTAAGGTCCTGGAGAGTACAAGAGGCTACATCAGCGTGTAAGGTGCTGGAGAGTACACACAGCTACGACAGTGTGTTGTTGTTGTGTTGGTTCACATTATTCCTGATGTCAGAGGCAATATTACATGTTGCTAAATTAATTATTGATCTGCTATTTCTTCTAATTTTGTCGTATTCATTGCTGTTCTTTGCTCCGGCCTTGACAAGAACTTGCACGAGGGACTTTCTTGACGGAGTCTTCCTTTTATTAGTGGTTTTTAGTTTTATTAATTTGTTTTATTATTGTTCTTATTGTTGTTGTTGTTTTATCAGTGTCCTTAGTTTTAGTGTTTTATCAGTGTCATTAGTTTTATTGTTGTTTTATCAGTGTTCTTAGTTTTATTGTTTTATCATTGTTTTTAGTTTTATTGAGTTGCTTTATCAGCGTTCTTAGTTTTATTGAGTTGCTTTATCAGCGTTCTTAGTTTTATTGAGTTGCTTTATCAGTGTTCCTAGTTTTAATGTTTTATCAGTTTTCTTAGTTTTATTGTTTTATCAGTGTTCTTAGTTTTATTGAGTCTTGTTTTATCAGTGTTAGTTTTATTGTTTTATCAGTGTTGTTAGTTTTGTTTTATCAGTTTTGTTAGTTTTGTTGTTTTATCAGTAATTTTAGTTTTATTGTTTTATCAGTGTTCTTAGTTTTGTTTTATTAGTGTTGCTAGTTTTATTGAGTTACTTTATCAGCGCTCTTAGTTTTATGAGTGTTGTTAGTTTTATTGAGTCGTGTTATATCAGTGGTTTTATACACAACCCACACATAGAGAGGAGCTTACGACGACGTTTCGGTCCGGCTCGGACTATTTACAAAGTATCACTATATACCTTCCTGCTTTGTATAAGACTGATGAAGCCACTGTGTAGCGAAACGTTTCTTCAATAAAGGTTCCCATAATGTTGCATAAGTGTCTCAATTCTTCAACTTGTCTGTTTTCAAAACCATTCATCACACATAGTGTCACTAACTCAAAAGAGTGAGGGAAACAGTATGTATAGACGAGGGGGACATGGACGGGACAAAGGAAAGAAGAGGAAGCAGTGGTAGTGGTAATGCTGGTAGTTTTAATGTTGGTAGTGGTAATGCTGGTAGTGGTAATGCTGGTAGTGGTAATGCTGGTAGTTTTAATGCTGGTAGTGGTAATGCTGGTAGTGGTAATGCTGGTAGTGGTAATGCTGGTAGTGGTAATGCTGGTAGTTTTAATGCTGGTAGTGGTAATGCTGGTAGTGGTAATGCTGGTAGTGGTAATGCTGGTAGTTTTAATGCTGGTAGTGGTAATGCTGGTAGTGGTAATGCTGGTAGTTTTAATGCTGGTAGTTTTAATGCTGGTAGTGGTAATGATGGTAGTGGTAATGCTGGTAGTGGTAATGCTGGTAGTGGTAATGCTGGTAGTGGTAATGCTGGTAGTGGTAATGCTGGTAGTGGTAATGCTGGTAGTTTTAATGCTGGTAGTGGTAATGCTGGTAGTTTTAATGCTGGTAGTGGTAATGCTGGTAGTGGTAATGCTGGTAGTGGTAATGCTGGTAGTGGTAATGCTGGTAGTGGTAATGCTGGTAGTTTTAATGCTGGTAGTGGTAATGCTGGTAGTTTTAATGCTGGTAGTGGTAATGCTGGTAGTGGTAATGCTGGTAGTGGTAATGCTGGTAGTGGTAATGCTGGTAGTTTTAATGCTGGTAGTGGTAATGCTGGTAGTGGTAATGCTGGTAGTGGTAATGCTGGTAGTGGTAATGCTGGTAGTTTTAATGCTGGTAGTGGTAATGATGGTAGTGGTAATGCTGGTAGTGGTAATGCTGGTAGTGGTAATGCTGGTAGTGGTAATGCTGGTAGTGGTAATGCTGGTAGTGGTAATGCTGGTAGTGGTAATGCTGATTGTGATAATGCTGGTAGTGGTAATGATGGTAGTGGTAATGCTGGTAGTGGTAATGCTGGTAGTGGTAATGCTGGTAGTGGTAATGCTGGTAGTGGTAATGCTGGTAGTGGTAATGCTGGTAGTTTTAATGCTGGTAGTGGTAATGCTTGTAGTTTTAATGCTGGTAGTGGTAATGCTGGTAGTGGTAATGCTGGTAGTGGTAATGCTGGTAGTGGTAATGCTGGTGGTGGTAATGCTGGTAGTGGTAATGCTGGTGGTGGTAGTGCTGGTGGTGGTAATGCTGGTAGTGGTAATGCTGGTAGTGGTAATGCTGGTAGTGGTAATGCTGGTAGTGGTAATGCTGGTAGTGGTAATGCTGGTAGTTTTAATGCTGGTAGTGGTAATGCTGGTAGTGGTAATGCTGGTAGTGGTAATGCTGGTAGTGGTAATGCTGGTAGTGGTAATGCTGGTAGTGGTAATGCTGGTAGTTTTAATGCTGGTAGTGGTAATGCTGGTAGTGGTAATGCTGGTAGTGGTAATGCTGGTAGTTTTAATGCTGGTAGTGGTAATGCTGGTAGTTGTAATGCTGGTAGTGGTAATGCTGGTAGTGGTAATGCTGGTAGTGGTAATGCTGGTAGTGGTAATGCTGGTTGTGGTAATGCTGGTTGTGGTAATGCTGGTTGTGGTAATGCTGGTTGTGGTAATGCTGGTAGTGGTAATGCTGGTTGTGGTAATGCTGGTAGTGGTAATGCTGGTAGTGGTAATGCTGGTTGTGGTAATGCTGGTTGTGGTAATGCTGGTAGTGGTAATGCTGGTAGTGGTAATGCAGGTAGTGGTAATGCTGGTAGTGGTAGTGCTGGTAGTGGTAATGCTGGTAGTGGTAATGCTGGTAGTGGTAATGCTGGTAGTGGTAATGCTGGTAGTGGTAATGCTGGTGGTGGTAATGCTGGTGGTGGTAATGCTGGTGGTGGTAATGCTGGTGGTGGTAATGCTGGTAGTGGTAATGCTGGTAGTGGTAGTGCTGGTAGTGGTAATGCTGGTAGTGGTAATGCTGGTAGTGGTAATGCTGGTGGTGGTAATGCTGGTGGTGGTAATGCTGGTGGTGGTAATGCTGGTGGTGGTAATGCTGGTGGTGGTAATGCTGGTGGTGGTAATGCTGGTAGTGGTAGTGCTGGTAGTGGTAACAGTAGTAGAAGTAGTTGTGTTAGTGGAAAGTAGGGAGAGTAATTTTAGTGGCACAAGAGATAGAAAGGGAAGTGAAGGGAGGCAATAGTATTGCTAGCAGCAGTAGTTGTAGTAATTGGGTAGCATAGAAAATTGGGTTGGGCAAATGTTTTGTTAGTGGGATGAATTGTAAAGGACCTGCCTAGTATGGGCCAACAGGCCTGCTGCAGTGTTCCTCCTTTCTTACGTTCTTATGTTCTTAATTGGGTGGTAGCCGTACCAGTAGTGAAAGAGTGCTGAAGGGAACTCAGGGTCGTCTTCTACTTGCCTGTTTTTTTTTTCCCTTTTCTTTCTTTATTTTCCTTTCTTCTGGCTAAGTGTGCTGTCCTTCAGCCTCCCCTCCCTGTGTTTTTGGTTGCACCCCTTGCGGGCCTTGAGCTCTCCTGCAGTGCTCTTTTTTCTTGTCCTTAGACTGACCCCAATTTTACTACTACTATCATTCCATTATCACTACTGTTGCCTCCACTCCCCTTTCTATCTCTTATTCCAATAAAACTACTTTCCCTACTTTCCACTACCACTACTACTTCCATTACCAGCATTACCACTGCTTCCTCTTTCTTCCTCTCTTTGTCCCGTTCCTGTCCCCCCTCGCCTATTTCTTGCCTAACTGATAGTAATAATTTATCACAAGTTATATACACTGATGGATGTAAGCAGGAGTGTACTGGCAGGGCTGCATCTGCTCTTGTTGCCACCTTCCTAGTTAACAACGATAGCATCTTTGTTAAGTTAGGCATAAAAATTATCTGGGCTTCTACACTGCAAACTGATAATGGATAATGGGTGATAAGGACAGTAATAGGTTTAGTAGAAAAATAGAAATGAGCAGGAAGGGTAAAGAGAAAGGAGAGTCTTTCAATGTTTATTATGCTAATTGCCGTAGTGCTAGGAATAAGATGGACGAGTTGAGATTAGTTGCTAGTGTAGGTGACATTGATGTATTTGCCTTAACTGAGACGTGGTTTAATTCAAAAAGTCGGGACATGCCTGCGGAATGTCATATTCAGGGTTTTAAATTGTTCCAAGAAGACAGAAGTATTGGGAGGGGGGGGGGTGGCATTGTATGTCCGAGATCGCTTGAACTGTTGCATAAAAACGGGTATTAAGTCTGAAGTAACACATACAGAGTCTGTTTGGATAGAATTTTCAGAGGGGCATGAAAAACTGATTTTAGGAGTGATATACCGTCCCCCAAACTTAGATAGGGACCAAGGGAAACTACTATGGGAGGAAATTGTTAAGGCCACAAGGCACGATAATGTAGTAATTCTAGGAGACTTTAACTTTAGTCATGTTGATTGGAATTTCTTGACTGGGAATTTAGAATCATACGACTTCTTAGAAGTATTTCAGGATTGTTTTTTGAAGCAGTTTGTGACAGAACCTACAAGGGGAAATAACCTGCTTGACTTAGTTATGGCAAACAATGAATCCCTTGTTAATAATTTAGAAATTTCAGAGGAACTGGGTGCTAGCGACCACAAATCAATTACATTTAGCATTGAATGGAAGTACGATAGTAGCGATAACTCAGTAACAGTCCCAGATTTTCGCTTAGCAGATTACGATGGGCTTAGAGAACACTTATCATCTGTTGACTGGGGTAACGAAGAGAGCTATCAATATGACAGTTTTCTGAACACTATACATGCTGCTCAAAGAGCGTTTATCCCATATAAAGAAATTAGATCAAATAGAAATGACCCAAAATGGATGAAGAATAGGCTCAAATATCTACTAGGGCATAAGAAAGGAATTTATAGGCGTATCAAAAGAGGTGAGGGTCATCTTATGAATCAGTATATTGACATTAAGAGGGACATTAAAAAGGGGATAAGAAAAGCTAAAAGGGACTATGAAATTAAAGTTGCTAGGGATTCTAAAACTAACCCAAAAAGTTGTTTCCAGGTCTATAGAACAAAAGTTAGAGATAAGATAGGTCCCCTTAAAAATAACTATGGGCACCTTACTGACAAAGAGAATGAAATGTGCTTGATTTTAAATAATTATTTTCTCTCAGTTTTTACACAGGAAGACACTAACAATATTCCAGTAATTAATTTTTACAGTGGGCTAGAAGAAGATAAATTATGTAACATCACAGTCACTAGTGAGATGGTTGTGAAGCAGATAGACAGACTGAAGCAAAATAAGTCGCCGGGTCCTGATGAGGTTTTTTCAAGGGTTCTTAAGGAATGCAAAATGGAACTCTGTGAACCATTAACTAATATTTTTAATTTATCTCTTCAAACAGGTGTAGTGTCTGATATGTGGAAGATGGCTAATGTAACTCCTATTTTTAAAACAGGGGACAAGTCGTTACCGTCAAATTACCGCCCAATAAGCCTGACCTCAATTGTAGGCAAATTACTAGAGTCAATTATAGCTGAGATTATAAGAAGCCATCTCGATAAGCATAGCTTGATTAATGATTCTCAGCATGGATTCACAAGAGGGCGGTCTTGTCTAACTAATTTATTAACTTTCTTCAGTAAAGCTTTTGAGGCTGTTGACCACAATAAAGAATTTGATATTATTTACTTAGATTTTAGTAAGGCTTTTGATAGAGTTCCGCACCATAGACTGTTAAAGAAAGTGGCAGCTCATGGCATTGGGGGAAAAGTGCTCTCGTGGATCGAGTCATGGCTCACTGACAGGAAGCAGAGAGTGTCCATAAATGGGGTTAAATCCGAGTGGGGATCTGTAACAAGTGGCGTTCCACAGGGATCAGTCTTGGGCCCGTTGTTGTTTATAATATATATCAGTGATCTTGATGAGGGAATTACTAGTGATATGAGCAAATTCGCCGATGACACAAAGATAGGTAGGATAATTGATTCAAACGTAGATGTTATGGAACTTCAGGAGGATTTAAACAAACTTTATTCTTGGTCAGAAAAGTGGCAGATGCAGTTCAATGTAGATAAATGCAAGGTTCTGAAGCTTGGGAGTGCCCATAACCCTAGTATTTATAAGTTAAATGATGTAGAACTTAGCCATACAGATTGCGAAAAGGACTTGGGGGTTATGGTGAGCAGCAACCTTAAACCAAGACAGCAATGCCTAAGCGTACGTAATAAGGCAAATAGATTACTGGGATTTATATCAAGAAGTGTAAGCAACAGAAGTCCAGAGGTCATACTGCAGCTTTATACATCATTAGTAAGGCCTCACCTAGATTATGCAGCTCAGTTCTGGTCTCCGTATAACAAAATGGACATAAATTTGTTAGAAAACATTCAGCGTAGGATGACTAAATTAATACATAGCATTAGAAATCTTCCTTATGAAGAAAGTTTGAAGACTCTTAAGTTACATTCACTTGTTAGACGATGAATGAGGGGAGACCTGATCGAAGTGTATAAGTGGAAGATAGGTATTAATAAAGGGGATATTAATAAGGTCTTGAGGATGTCTCTCCAAGAGAGAACCCGCAGTAATGGATTTAAAATAGGTAAGTTTAGATTTAGAAAGGACATAGGAAAGTATTGGTTTGGAAATAGGGTAGTTGATGAGTGGAACAGTCTACCTAGTTGGGTTATTGAGGCTGGGACTTTGGGTAGTTTCAAATCTAGGTTGGATAAGTACATGAGTGGGAGGGGTTGGATTTGAGTGGGACTTTCACATCAGAGCTTATTTCTTGGGTGGCATTGAAAATTGGGTTGGGCAAATGTTTTGTTAGTGGGATGAATTGTAAAGGACCTGCCTAATATGGGCCAGCAGGCCTCCTGCAGTGTTCCTCCTTTCTTATGTTCTTATGAATTGTTTGTCATTATAATGGCGCTTTAGCTAACTTATGACACTGAGCTTGACTATCATCATTACTGATTCTCTGTCATCAGTGAAGGCCCTTGATTCTCATAATGACTCCAGCAAGATGGTCATTCGAGAAACCAGGTATAGATACTCAAAAATCCGGGAAAAGAGGATTTAATGTACAATTGTTATGGATCCCATCACACATTGGATTACTCCTTCATGATAAAGTTGATATGTTAGCCAAGAAGAGCACCCTGAAGGAGAACGTAGAATATAACTTCGGTATATCTGCATCTGGCTTTAGGAATAATATTAGGAGAGAAGTAAATAATGAAATTGAATGTTATAGGAATGCAGTCAGGAGTCTGAGTTGATCTATAACCCACTATGATAATATGAACGTAGATAAATATGTTTATGGATTAACTTGCAATGTGTCAGACTGACTAATGTTAAAGCGGCCAGGCTTTTGCTTGGTTACAAGTACAGTACTTTTGGCAGTTTGGGAGAAAGACACAGATGATGATCAGACCAAATGCAAAGCATGTGACCAGCCCTATGCTCACTGTTTTGAACTGTTCCTAGGCCACTTTTTTTTGTATGGATTTGTTCTTGCGCTACCGTCCTCAGGATGAATATAGGATACACAATAATCTAGCCACTTCCGTGGCAAAATCTAAAATCTCTCACTAGAAACTTAAGATGAAGCAAAACGCTTCAAAATGTTTCCAATGGTAAGTGCGAATTTTTTTACGGATTTCTGGTCTTCCTAACCTCTTAGTTGTGTGAACAAGTGAGTCGCGCAGACCAACTAACTAATCGTATAGAATTCGAACAAGAAATTGAAAACATGCCACTTGAACACTTACAGTGATGCAGAACACAACTCATCAACATAAACACAATACTAGAATTTCTTGCAATGAAACTTGATGTGTGAAAAAATTTTGTAAAAATTATTTCTTGCTTGCACAAAATAATGGCACTATTGTCTGTGGAAATCAGACAAATTAGACACTGGCTAAATGCATAGAATATGAACACAATGTTCAACACACAGGGAACAAAACAAGAATACACAAATGCTGGGAAGAAAAAAAAATATAACAGACAACACTGAGTTGTGATGCAGAATATGAGGTGAAAAATTACTGAAATACTTCACTGGAATACTGAGAACACAAGGTGATTCTGAAGTGTAAACACAAGTTCTATACTGCTCATATGTTGCACACACAACAAAGGAAAAACACTAAGTACTTACTTCAAGTGTATAAAAAGACACACAACACAACAGACATAAGAAAATGCACGGAAATTAACACTGAATTAAGGAGATTAAAAGAAATTAATGCGATCAGTACATGATAAACACTGAGTATGATCAAGAGTCACTGAATGTCACTAAGAGAAAAATCACTGGAAACACAAAAGAAATGTCTCAACACTCGCAAATGTCTCTATGGAAAAAAAAAATATTATCGCTGCAACGACTTGGTGAAGAATGAGGTTGATGGTAGTGGAGAGTAGAGGATTGTTTATGTCGTCTTGCTGCTGTCCTCTGCACAGGTGATCGTAGAATTGCGCTTACATCGACGAGAGACACACACAGGAGGCTTTTAATGGTGGCGCGAAAACACACTCTAGCTCTTGACCCCCTATGTGGTCCTTAAAATATGGTGCTACAACCCTTAGTAGTGCACCAAAACACTGAAGAAGTTAGGTGAGTGGGTAATGGCTGAGTGAGGCGTCTGAGGCCGTGTGGTGAGTGTAGTTGGGTTTGTGGGTATAACAGGGCTAAGACCGGCAATGGTGCGACACACGTGGTCGTGGGTGTTGGGCCTATGGGTTGAACGGCGTAAGCCTCACTGAGAACAGCCACACTGCCGCGAAGATATTCTAAGCCGACTGGCTTAAAAACAAACCCACGAATTACCACAACACCACAAGGATGAAAAAGCACTCAGAATTGCTTGGAGCTTGAATCACAAGCGATGAAGACTACTCACGTGGCTTACTTGAGTACTGGGGTAAGACACCTGGGTTAGTTGCTAGCTGGCTTATCTTAACCCTTCACACAGAATAGCTTGATAACTTCTCACGGTGAGCACAGCAGAGGTGGAAGCTGGCTTGGCAGGCAAAAGAATTGGATGGGGTAGGCTAGGCTGGACTAGGACTCCGTTGTTCTGACTCCCCCACCACAGACTGGAAGCTGGCTTATTTTGCAAACTCGGGTCAACCCCTCGGGAGTGATGCAAATAAGCAGATAAACACTAATACAAAGAGACTGACCAGTGGATGGTGTAGAAGCTTGGGAGAGTAGCCGACTTGTAGCAGGCTGGCTAGGTCGGCCTACTGGTGACACGAAATGGCCGTCTTGCTGGTCGAAATTTATCTCCAGAAATCGCTGTAATCGTCAGAATTACAGGCCCTCCGTTGCCACCATTTATCGCAGGGGTTCTTAAATGGAGATATCGAGGGTTGAAGGTAGACACACTTGTTGGATGGTTACGATGTATTGTCAGACTCTGATGATGGAGCCCAGCCTTGCCGTGTACTAGTCTGGATGGTCTGCCGCCAAGTGAGGCCGGGGCAGAGGTACGAGCGTACACATGCACACCCCGTGACGTCACACAAAGTCACAGGCCTACAAGGGATCTCCTATCTAAAGCACATGGATGATACTAATATGCTATGCTATATAACACAGGGATCAGCAACTATGCTGACATTGCTGCATGATAACACTTGTTGCATAGCAACACTTCTTAAATAATAACACTTGTTACATGGTTACACTTGTTGCATGGTAGCACTTGTTGCATGGTAGCACATGTTACATGGTTACATTTGTCGCATAACACACGTTACAAGGTAACACTTGCTGCATGGTAACACTTGTTACATAGTAACACTTGATTCATTGTATCACTTGTTACATAGTAACACTTCTTGCATAGTAACACTTGTTACATGGTAATACTTGTTCTATGATAACATATTGCATGATAACACTTGTTACATGGTATCACTTGTTACATGGCAACACTTGTTACATGGTAACACTTCTTGCATAGTAACACTTGTATGGTAACACTTGTTACACAGTTAACACTTGTTACATGGTAACACTTGTTGCATGGTAACACTTGTTCTATGATAGCACTTGTTACATGGTAACATTTCTTGCATGATAACACTTGAAGAATTGAGACACTTATGCAACACATGGGAATCTTTATTGAAGAAACGTTTCGCCACACTGGCTTCATCAGTCCAATACAAAGAAGAAATGGGCAAGGAGAGTAGAAGTTTTGAGGTAATCAGTCCCTCAACCTGGAATCGATGTGTTCAGTCCATCACTCTTGTAGGAAGTGCAGCACAGGGCCAGAGAGGTGGCTTATATACTGCGGTGAGATGAGTCCAAGCAGGAGGAGGCGGGATCACAGTGTAAGTAGGTCGTCGTCCAAAGGTTGGGCAAGCGTTGAAGTCTTGGACTCATCTCACCGCAGTATATAAGACACCTCTCTGGCCCTGTGCTGCACTTCCTACAAGAGTGATGGACTGAACACATCGATTCCAGGTTGAGGGACTGATTACCTCAAAACTTCTACTCTCCTTACCCATTTCTGCTTTGTATTGGACTGATGAAGCCACTGTGTGGCGAAACGTTTCTTCAATAAAGATTCCCATGTGTTGCATAAGTGTCTCAATTCTTCAAATTGTCGGTTTTCAAAACCATTCATCACATGATAACACTTATTGCATGGTTACACTTGTTACGCATGGTAACACTGGTTACATAGTAACACTTCTTGGTAACACTTGTTACATGGTTACACTTGTTGCATGGTAACACTTGTTACATGGTAGCACTTATTACATGGTAACACTTGTTACATGGTAACACTTTTTACATGGTAACACTTGTTACATGGTAACACTTCTTGCATGGTAACACTTGTTACATGGTAACACTTCTTGCATGGTAACACTTGTTACATGGTAACACTTGTTACATGGTAACACTTGTTACATGGTAACACTTGTTACATGGTAACACTTGTTACATGGTAACACTTGTTACATGATAACACTTATTGCATGGTTACACTTGTTATGCATGGTAGCACTGGTTACATAGTAACACTTCTTGGTAACACTTGTTACATGGTTACACTTGTTGCATGGTAACACTTGTTACATGGTAACACTTGTTGCATGGTAACACTTGTTACATGGTAACACTTGTTACATGGTAACACTTGTTACATGGTAACACTTGTTACATGGTGACACTTGTTACATGGTAACACTTCTTGCATGGTAACACTTGTTACATGGTAACACTTCTTGCATGGTAACACTTGTTACATGGTAACACTTCTTGCATGGTAACACTTCTTAAGTAAGTTTATTCAGGTATACACAAATACAGTTACATAGAATTATCATACATAGCAGCATATGTGTAGAGAACCTAGGATAACCCAAAAAAGTCAGAGTTCTTACAGGGTAACACTTCAAACCACGGGCGGGATTTGAACCCGCGGTCAGAGAGTCATGGTTACTTGGTAACACTTCATGCATGGTAACACTTGCTGCATAGTTACACATTCAGCATCTATAAAATTTGTCACTGTTGATTTTAAAAGGTTTTTATCTTTTCTAGTCTTTATTGGCGATATCAGCGATGTGAAATTCTTGCTACTAGTTAATCTTGTCAGATTTTATCAGTCTCTCAGTACAGAAGCAAATTTTATCTTCATTAACTACGTAACATTAAATGTTCAGTGAATGTTTTGTAAGGTTGCTTGGTGTGGCGCTTCCTCACGAACACAGATAAGACAGGTAGACAAGTATATAAGACAGGTAGACAAGTATATAAGACAGGTAGACAAGTATATAAGACAGGTAGACAAGCATGTAAGACAGGTAGACAAGTATATAAGACAGGTAGACAAGTATATAAGACAGGTAGACAAGCATGTAAGACAGGTAGACAAGTATATAAGACAGGTAGACAAGTATATAAGACAGGTAGACAAGCATGTAAGACAGGTAGACAAGTATATAAGACAGGTAGACAAGCATGTAAGACAGGTAGACAAGTATATAAGACAGGTAGACAAGTATATAAGACAGGTAGACAAGTATATAAGACAGGTAGACAAGTATATAAGACAGGTAGACAAGCATGTAAGACAGGTAGACAAGTATATAAGACAGGTAGACAAGCATGTAAGACAGGTAGACAAGTATATAAGACAGGTAGACAAGTATATAAGACAGGTAGACAAGCATGTAAGACAGGTAGACAAGTATATAAGACAGGTAGACAAGCATGTAAGACAGGTAGACAAGTATATAAGACAGGTAGACAAGTATATAAGACAGGTAGACAAGTATATAAGACAGGTAGACAAGTATATAAGACAGGTAGACAAGTATATAAGACAGGTAGACAAGCATGTAAGACAGGTAGACAAGTATATAAGACAGGTAGACAAGCATGTAAGACAGGTAGACAAGTATATAAGACAGGTAGACAAGTATATAAGACAGGTAGACAAGTATGTAAGACAGGTAGACAAGTATATAAGACAGGTAGACAAGTATATAAGACAGGTAGACAAGTATGTAAGACAGGTAGACAAGTATTTAAGACAGGTAGACAAGCATGTAAGACAGGTAGACAAGTATATAAGACAGGTAGACAAGCATGTAAGACAGGTAGACAAGTATATAAGACAGGTAGACAAGCATGTAAGACAGGTAGACAAGTATATAAGACAGGTAGACAAGTATATAAGACAGGTAGACAAGTATATAAGACAGGTAGACAAGTATGTAAGACAGGTAGACAAGTATTTAAGACAGGTAGACAAGCATGTAAGACAGGTAGACAAGTATATAAGACAGGTAGACAAGTATATAAGACAGGTAGACACGTATATAAGACAGGTAGACAAGTATATAAGACAGGTAGACAAGTATATAAGACAGGTAGACACGTATATAAGACAGGTAGACAAGTATGTAAGACAGGTAGACAAGTATATAAGACAGGTAGACAAGTATATAAGACAGGTAGACAAGTATATAAGACAGGTAGACAAGCATATAAGACAGGTAGACAAGTATATAAGACAGGTAGACAAGTATATAAGACATATAAGACAGGTAGGCAAGCATATAAGACAGGTAGACAAGTATATAAGACAGGTAGACAAGTATATAAGACAGGTAGGCAAGCATATAAGACAGGTAGACAAGTATATAAGACAGGTAGACAAGTATATAAGACAGGTAGACAAGCATATAAGACAGGTAGACAAGTATATAAGACAGGTAGACAAGTATATAAGACAGGTAGACAAGCATATAAGACAGGTAGGCAAGCATATAAGACAGGCAAGCATATAAGACAGGTAGACAAGCATATAAGACAGGTAGACAAGCATATAAGACAGGTAGACAAGTATATAAGACAGGTAGACAAGCATATAAGACAGGTAGGCAAGCATATAAGACAGGTAGACAAGTATATAAGACAGGTAGACAAGTATATAAGACAGGTAGACAAGCATATAAGACAGGTAGACAAGCATATAAGACAGACAAGTATATAAGACAGACAAGTATATAAGACAGACAAGTATATAAGACAGGTAGACAAGCATATAAGACAGGTAGACAAGTATATGAGACAGGTAGACAAGCATATAAGACAGGTAGACAGGTATATAAGACAGGTAGACAAGTATATAAGACAGGTAGACAAGCATATAAGACAAGTATATAAGACAGGTAGACAAGTATATAAGACAGGTAGACAAGTATATAAGACAGGTAGACAAGCATATAAGACAAGGATATAAGACAGGTAGACAAGCATATAAGACAGGTAGACAAGCATATAAGACAAGGATATAAGACAGGTAGACAAGCATATAAGACAAGGATATAAGACAGGTAGACAAGCATATAAGACAAGGATATAAGACAGGTAGACAAGCATATAAGACAGGTAGACAAGTATATAAGACAGGTAGACAAGTATATAAGACAGGTAGACAAGCATATAAGACAGGTAGACAAGCATATAAGACAAGGATATAAGACAGGTAGACAAGCATATAAGACAGGTAGACAAGTATATAAGACAGGTAGACAAGTATATAAGACAGGTAGACAAGCATATAAGACAGGTAGACAAGCATATAAGACAAGGATATAAGACAGGAAGACAAGCATATAAGACAAGGATGTAAGACAGGTAGACAAGTATATAAGACAGGTAGACAAGTATATAAGACAGGTAGACAAGTATATAAGACAGGTAGACAAGTATATAAGACAGGTAGACAAGTATATAAGACAAGCATATAAGACAAGTAGACAAGCATATAAAACAGGTAGACAAGCATATAAGACAAGTAGACAAGCATATAAGACAGGTAGACAAGCATATGAGACAGGTAGACAAGCATATAAGACAAGTAGACAAGCATTTAAGACAGGTAGACAAGCATATAAGATAGGTAGACAAGCATATAAGACAGGTAGACAGGTAAGCTATATGACAGACAGGCAAGCATAAAAGACAGACAAGTAGATTATACTGGTAGACGGGAATACGTATAAAACAGGTAGACTAGCATACAAAACAGATAAACAGGCAAGCATAAAGAGAGTCAAGTAGGCAGACATACTTGCAGGCAGGCAGCCAGGCTGGGAAGCAGGCAGGCAGGCAGGCAGGCAGACTGGCAAGCAGGTAGGCAGGCAGGCAGCCAGGCAAGCAGGTAGGCAGGCAGGCAGCCAGGCTGGGAAGCAGCCAGGCAGGCAGGCAGGCAGGCAGACTGGGAAGCAGGCAGGCAGGCTGGCAAGCAGGTAGGCAAGCTGGCAGGCAGGCATTCAGGCAGGCTGGCAAGCAGGCAGGCATTCAGGCAGGCTGGCAAGCAGGCAGGCAAGCAGGCAGGCAGGCTGGCAAGCAGGCAGGCAAGCAGGCAGGCAGGCTGGCAAGCAGGCAAGCAGGCAGGCAAGCAGGCAGGCCAGGCTGGCAAGCAGGCAGGCAGGCTGGCAAGCAGGCAGTCAAGCAGGCAGGCAAGGCAGGTACAGAGTTGTAAGCGTGTAGAGAGACTGATAATTATATACGTAAAGTGATAATGGCAGGTGCCTCTTGTACCCCTGATGTTCCTCTCTGAGTGATTCATTCTCTTATAAACGTTAAACCATCCTTGCATGTTTGTTGTGTGTGTTCACTCACTTATTTGTGGTTGCATGGGTCGATTCATAGCTCCTGGCCCCACCTCTTTACTGATCGCTATAAGGTCCACTCTCTCTGCTCCATGAGCTGTATCATACCTCTTCTTAAAGCTATGTATAAATCCTACCTCCACTACATCACTCTCCAGATTGTTCCACTTCCTGACAACTCTATAACTGAAGAAGTACTTCCTAACATCCCTGTGATTCATGCGAATTTTCAACTTTCAGTTGTGACCCCTTGTTGTGTCCCATCTCTGAAAATGTTCTGTCCCTATCCACCTTGTCAATTGCTCTCAGTATTTTATACATTGTTATCGTGTCCCCCTATCCCTCCTGTCTTTCAGTGTTGTCAGGTTGAGTTTCCTTAACTTCTCGTAGGACAACCCCCCCCCCCCCTCAGCTGTGTTTAACCTAGTGTGGGTTCCATACTGGTGCTACATACTCCAGTATGGGCCTGATGTACACGGTGTACAGACAGTACAGTGGCATGAATTATTCCTTAGATGTTGAAACGCTATTCTCAGGTTTGCCAGGCGCCCGTTTGCTGCATCAGTGATTTGGTTGATGTACCCCTCAGATGTGCTCAGTATGATGATCACCCCAAGATCCTTTTCCTTCAGTGAGTTTTGCAGCCTCTGACCTCTTAGACTGTACTCCATCTGTGGTCTTCTTTGTCCTTCCCCAAGCTTCATAACTTTGCACTTGCTGGGGTTAAACTTCAATAGTCATATATCGGACGAGGCTTGCAGCCTGTCGAGATCCCCTTGTAGGCTTACCTGATCCTCGTCCGCTTGTATTTTTCTCATTAGTTTCACATCGTCTCAAAATAGGGACACCTCTGACTAACCTTATCGCCATGTCATTCACATATACAAGAAACAGCACCGGACCTAGGACTGACCCTCGTGGAACCCCACTCCACACATGAACCCACTACGACACATCGTTTCGTACCGACATACGTTGTTTTCTTCCTATCATGTATTCCCTGATCCATTGCCGTATGTCCCCTTCTATTCCTGTCTGCTCCTCTAGCTTTTCAACCAGTCTCTTGCGTGGTACTTTGTCAAAGGCCTTCTTACAGTCCAAAAAAATGCAGTCTACCCATCCCTCTCTCTCCTGTCTTGTTACCTTGTCAGAACTCCAATAGGTTTGTGATGCAGGATTTCCCTTCCCTGAAGCCGTGCTGGTTGCCATGTATTAGTCCATTCCTTTCTAGGTGCTCCACCACTCTTTTCCTGGTAATCTACTCTAACAGGTCTATAGTTTAGTGCAACCTGTCTGTTTTTTATATTAAAAATTGGGACTACATTTGCTGTCTTTCACACCTCAGGCAGTTGCCCTGTTTCGATAGATTTATTGAAGATTGTTGTTAGTGGTACACACAGTGCATCTACTCAGGACCCACCACATTCAAGGTATTTAGTTTTTTAGCAGTTTCTTTACCTCCTTGGTTGTGTGAAGCGTGTCCAGCTCTTGCTGGTGTACCCTACCACCTCGGCTTGCTGGAAGTCTCTCTGTCTCTACTGTGATACCTCCCTAAATCTTGAACTGAGCTCTTCACATACTTCCTGGTCGCTCCCTGTGGGCTCCCCTCCTTTTTTCCTCAGTCTAATTACCTCGTCCTTGACTGTTGTTTTCCTCTTGATGTGGCTGTATAACAATTTTGGGCCAGATTTGGCTTTTGATGCTGTGTCATTTTTGTATTGATGCTTGCCTTCTCCCCTTATCCATGTATATTCATTTCTGGTTCTTCAGCTTAACTCCTTGTTTTCCTGGTCCTTTGCCTTCTGTACTTTTTCTATACTCTAGCGCATTGGCTTTGGCCTCTCCACACCTCCTGGTAAACCATGGTCTTACTCTTGTCTTTCCGTTGTTCCTGATGCCCCTTGTTACGAACTTCCCCACTGCCTCCCTGCACTTTGTGGTCACGTGTTTCATCATTTTGTTTACTGTACTTCCCTCTAGCTTGATTACCCACTGCACTTCATGTGGGAATTGCCTCATACTTTTGTATTCCCCTTTTTGGAAGTTTGGCTTCTCCTGTTCTTCTCGTGCTACTTCACTCTTCATTGTTAACTTTATGTATTTGAAACTCAAAACTACGTAAATACGAGGTCTAGCCTTGCTGGTTCATCGTCTCCTGTCTCTGGTTGAGTTCTTAACATGTTGGTACATGAAGGTTTCCAGTACTGCCACCAACATCTTGGCCCTCCACGTCTCTCATCTCCCATGTGGCTCCAGATTCTCCCAGTCATTCTCCTTAAGGTTGAAATCCCCCATGATGAGTAGCTTTGCCTTGCTCATGTGGCCCTTTTGGCAACCTCTGTTAGTGTGTCCACCATCACTCTGTTGCTCTCATATTCTTGTCTTGGCCTCCTGCTGTTTGATAGCGGGTTGTACATCACTGCCACCTTCAATTTTGGACCCCCCAGTGTGAAGTGTTCGTACTATGTAGTTATCCACTACCCCTCTGACTAGTCCTCCCATCTCCTCAAAACTCCATTGGTTTTAAATGATCAGTTCAACTCGTCCCCCTCCCTCTGCTCCCCATGTCTTTCTTCAGGAACTGATAACCAGACTAGAAGATTATGCCTGTTATCACTTCTGTGAGCTTTGTCTCCATGATTGCTATGATGTCCAGGGATGCCTCGGTGATTCTTTCCTGCCACTCACTCTTATTTGTAATTCCATCTATGTAGGCCTACACTACCTTCAGCTTCCTTTCTAGAACTGTATTCTGGGGGATGGGAGGAGTTAGTGCTGGCTGTGGGTGTGGTAGGCAGTTCTGGATATTGTGGTAGTCTGCTGGTTTGGAAGTATTAGTGCTGTGGGGGACTGTGGGCATGGAGTGTGGCTCAGCTCTTGTTATTGTGTTTGGGTGGTGTCAGGTGGTAGGGGTTGAGGGAATGTTATGGATGGATCTGTGGGCAGTTGTGTTTGCTGTTCCCTTCTAGGCTGTTTTCCCCTGTTTGCTGGTACCTTCCCTGTCCCCCCTTTCCTGTCTCAGGTGCATCCTTACTCTTTCTCTCAGTTGTTCCCTTTCTTTTTGTGTTCTGTCACAGTCGAGGTACACTCGCTGGTATTCTTGAGAACCCTTTAACAGTGGCTTCTGCTACAGGATTTTCTTTCATATCATGTCTGACTTAAATGACAATTTGATCGGGTTGTTCTTTTCTCCTCGAGTTCCACCCAAGTCTCTGAGGAATGCTCTCTCCTGTTACTGCAATGATCTCAGTGTTTCTTACCTCCCCCTGTTTCGTCATAAGTCTTTCATTCTGCTTCATGGAGCCCCTGAATAATGAGTGTCCTCTCCCTTTCCTCATTCCATTGTTTCCCTTCATATCTCTGGGTCCAATTTAAGTATCTACTTGATTGTCTCCCTTATCTCCTAGACATCCCAGTAGCCTGGTATCGTTTCCCTGAGGAACACTGTCCCCTGTTGTTCCTTCACCCAGTGTATGTGTGTGTACTCACCTATTTGTGGTTGCAGGGGTCGAATCATAGCTCCTGGCTCCGCCTCTTTGCTGATTGCTACTAGGTCCTTTCTCTCCCTACCCCATGACCTTTATCATACCTCGCCTTAAAACTATGTATGATTCCCGCCTCCACTACGTCACTTTCTAGGCTATTCCACGGCCTGACTACTCTATGACTGAAGAAATATTTCCTAACATCCCATTGATTCATCCGAGTCTTCAACTTCCAATTGTGACCTCTTGTGTCTGTGTCCCTTCTCTGGAACATCCCGTCTTTGTCCACTTTGTCTATTCCGTTCAGTATTTTATATGTCGTTATCATGTCTCCCCTGACCCTCCTGTCCTCCAGTGTTGTCAGGCCGATTTCCCTCAACCTTTCTTCGTAGGACAATCCCCTTACCTCTGGGACCAGTCTTGTTGCAAACCTTTGCACTTTCTCTAATTTCTTGACGTGCTTGACTAGGTGTGGATTCCAGACTGGTGCTGCATACTCCAGTATGGGCCTGACGTAAATGGTATACAGAGTCTTGAACGAATCCTTACTGAGGTATCGGAACGCTATCCGTAGGTTTGCCAGGCGCCCGTATGCTGCAGCAGTTATCTGCTTGATGTGCGCCTCAGGAGATATGTTCGGTGTTATACTCGCCCCCAGATCTTTTTCCTTGAGTGAGGTTTGCAGTCTTTGGCCATCTAAACTATATTGTGTCTGCGGTCTTCTTTGCCCTTCCCCAATCTTCATGACTTTGCATTTGGCAGGGTTAAACTGAAGGAGCCAGTTGCTGGACCAGGCTTGTAGCCTGTCCAGGTCTCTTTGTAGTCCTGCCTGATCCTCATCCGATTTGATTCTTCTCATTAACTTCACATCATCTGCAAACAAAGACACTTCTGAATCTATCCCTTCCGTTACGTCATTCACATATACCAAGAACAGCACAGGTCCTAGGACTAACCCCTGTGGAACCCCGCTTGTCACAGGCGCCCACTCTGACACCTCGTCACGTACCATGACTCGTTGTTGCCTCCCTGTCAAGTATTCTCTGATCCATTGCAGTGCCTTTCCTGTTATGTGTGCCTGATCCTCTAGCTTTTGCAGTAACCTCTTGTGTGTGTGTGTGTGTGTGTGTGTGTGTGTGTGTGTGTGTGTGTGTGTGTGTGTGTGTGTGTGTGTGTGTACTCAGTGAGTTGTGTTTGTGGGGCCTGATACATAGCACTTTTTTCTACAGTCACCTTATCAGTTTATTGCTGAAGCTGGACTTGTTGGTCGTGCAGTTTTTTTTTCCGACTTATCATCTCTTACATAATTGAGAATGTTGTTGGGTTTGATTTCCTTTTTTATTTGAATGAAGACAACTCAATAAAAGTCATTGTAATCTAACCTCATTTCAGGCTCTCTTATACCCAGGAGAAGGTTTTAGGCTATACGGCTTTCCAATATTTTAATTTTGCGGGGAGGCGCCCTTTGCGGGGTATTTTTCTTGTTGCGCTTTGTTTCAAAAGCACATATTTCCAACCATATCCAACCATATGATGAATATCATCAGCTGTTCTTTGGTGTCAGTAGAAGTAGTAATAGTTATAGTAGAAGTAGTAGTAGCAGTAGTAGAATAGTAGTAGTAGTAGTAGTAGAAGTAATAGGAGTAATAATAGTAATAGAAGTAAAAATAATAATAGTAGTAGTGATGAAAGTATTACTACTAGTAGAAGAAGTGGCGAGACAGAGAGATATCAGAGGTGGCGGCGAGCTCTGAGTGTGAAGCTTAGAGTAAACTGATGTTTTAAGAGGGTGCATCATTGTAAATACAGTAATTACGTACTACGCGCTGTCATGATTCTTGAGTGAATCCTAACGTATTTTTCCGGTTCCATTTGTGGTGCGAATTTTTTTTTTTATTGGTTTAGAAAACCAGCAAGTTGATAAATGAGACACTTGTGTATTATTTGGGATCGTTATTCTGGAAAAGTTTAGCCAGCCAGTGGCTTCTTCAGTCCATTACAGAAGAAAAGAACGGTAGAAGATGAGAAGTTTGAGGTAATCAGTCCATCAGCCTGGAGTCTGTGTTAATCCATCAGTCAGTACTGAACTGAAGAAACCACTGGCGGGCAAAACGTTTTCAGAATAAAGTTACCCAAATGTTGCACAAGTGCGGGTATTTCTTTAGTGGTTAACTCAATCAGGTTTATTTATCATTAAGCACTATTGTAAATTCTACGTATATCGTCCGCGTAAAGGTGTTGTATTTAGTGGGTTATATAATTATTGTACATAAGTGGTGTACAATACCGACAGTATGAAAAATTATACACATGTGAAACATCTGGGCATCTTATTTGTAGACGTTTCGCCATCCAGTGGTTTTATCAATACAAGTACATAACGTGTAAAACTGTATACAGAAGATGAGGTAGTCAGTCCCTCAGCCTTGGAGGTGGTGAAGAGCACCGTTGTCTTGAAGGAACTGAAGCATAGTCACTAGTATATAATGTTGGCGCTTATATACTGGTGACAGGTGTAGCAGACGCAGGCCCAGATGTTGTACATGTGTCTAATTTTTCATACTGTCGCTACTGTATACCGCTTATGTACAACGTGTCAGACACTGCAACATCATGGAATCTTGGTACATAAGTTATCTACACAACCTTCTTGCTTACTACTGGCCCATTCCATGGGTATAACCTACTTCCACTGGGGAATCCCGCCTACCAGTGACAATGCCTTCTGCTTCATTTCCTACACTTGTCGCCAGTATATAAGTGCCAAGCTCCATGACTGTGCTTCATACTCCAGCTCCAGCACATTCACCAGGCAACTCATTCAGGAAACTCGCAACTCAGGAACACTCCAGCGAGACACTCTCTTCCACGATGTCTCATCGTGTGAAGATCAATCTCAAAAGCTCTGTCATCAGTGATGCCTTGAGGCTTGAACTCGCGGCTGCCCTGAAAAGCTGTCCGCGGGTCAAGTTCTCGGGCATTGCATCACTGAAAGAAACCTTCCTCGTCACCTTCACTGATGATGAGGAGGCTGAAAAGGTCCTTACACCAAGTGCGATGAAGACCCTGGACGCCCATGGCTTTGCTATGTCAACATCTCCATATATGCGGGCTAAAGGATCTGTGTTCCTGAAACTCCTTAATAGGATCATCACGGTCCTGTCCACCGAGGAGCTCGAGTCATCGATTAAAGACCAGAGCGACTGAGCCAAGGTAGAAAGTGTGAAGATTTCCAACGCCGCCTCAATGCTTCAGGTCACGTTTCTGGACATTAATATAGCCGCCAGAGCCCTGTCAGATGGCCTCATTTCATATTATCACATCAACCCTCAACAGATTGAGCCAGAACGCTTCAAACATGTAACACCTTGTTGAACTTGCTACTCCTATAACCACTCCACCACCGAATGCCATATCAAGAATAAGATCTGTTCCACATGTGGGAATGACGGACATGATTATCGCTCTTGCACCTCAACTACTGCCCCCACTTGCATCAACTGTAAAAGTGACCATCACACTCTAGCAGCTAAATGTCCTGTCCGTAAGAAGATCTTATCAAAGAATATAAAAGAAGACCTTAAAAAGACGACCGTTAAAATCCAAAATGGCCACTACCAAGATCCTGCATGCTACCGAACAGACGCCACCAACCACCACCTTCACTTCACTACCCGATGGTGTTTCAATACAAATTTACTACTGCATGTTGTTTGCTCACATGCAAAACGCAGCGCATCCTGGATCCTTCAACAAGACTATTAATGAACTCTTCGCACTAAACATGCCATCCTTCAGCTTCCCAGAATGCTCTGCTTCCGCCGATATATTGAAGATCACCCCCAACTGCACCAGATGACTTGCAGCACATGACTGTTGACGATGACAACTGTTCGCATCCAGAACCCACCAATGAGAAGCCACCATTGCCTCCACTCATCACAGAGACTAACCACTCAGCACCAGGAGCATCTTCCGCCTCCTCAGCTACTATGGACCAATCAGAGAACTCGCCCAAAACGCCTCAACCACCAACTAAGGCAAAAACTACACCTTCGGCTCACCAAAGAATGGAGACAGAGAACGCTACTCTTTACCTACACTGGAATGACGTCACTTTCTGTACAACCGAAGATCACGAATGTGAAATGACTTCGACCAACCTGTACAAACAAATTGCGGCAGGAACAGTAAAGTTTACCTGCAGTCCTGGTAACTAATGTTCTTTCTCAACACTACTAGAGACCTTAAAACAAGCAATAGAAGACCCAGCACTTGAGACCAAGAAGACAGGAATACTCATCATACCAAAATCAAGACTCAGTACTCTCAAAAATGCGTCTACTATCGTCAACACGGAAACTGTGTGACACAGTCCCAACTCCCATTAAACTACTGCATCTCAACTGACCAATGACCATGCAGCAGCCACCATGCCCGCGTCTCCTCCTCCCTGCCTGCCGCCAGCCACCAATCATCAACAAGATTAAGATAACACCCACCGAGCAAGATACACCAGCCCTGAGTCGTGCTCTCAGTGCTTTCTGCATCGACGTCGACATGTGCTTCACATCGCCTTGCAGCTGGTTTTAGCCCCGGCTCTTTATCTACAACTAAAGACGTTCCTCTCATCAGCTATTCGTCTGTCCCCACTTCCCCGTTCACCCACTTGTGGGTCTTACCTGTGAGCCTACCTACCTACCTGTGCTTCAGTTCTTTTAAGACTACGGTGCTCTTCACCAAACCTAAGGCTGAGGGACTGGTTACCCCCTCTCTTGTATATAGTTCTTCATTCTTCAGATTATGTCCTTGTATTGATAAAGGAACTTGTTGGCGAATCGTGTACAAATAAGATAACCAGATGTTGCACGTGTCTGATTTTTTATATAATTTTTGTATGTAAAATATAAACGTTTTTACCCTTGAGATAAATTCATGTTATTAGTAATAAATTCGTGTAATAAGTAGTTGTATTATGTTGCTGGTGGAAGCATTGAGATCAAGGAAGGATATCAGTAGCAAAGTGACATGTGCGCATCACGCCAGTAAAACAACAGCGGTACAGACCATCACAACCTAACCTGGGGTTGTAAATAATATGAGGATACATTTCAGGACATTTCTGAAAGGACAACTGAAGTTACATGTGGTTAAATGTATCCTTTAATAAATGTGGTAAACTGTACACAGGTGTCTTTTTCCTTAACCTAACGTAGGTTAGGTTAGGAAAAAGACTAGGCTAAGCTAGGCTAGGTTAGGTTAGGTTCTAACTTAACATAACCCTTACTGTTTGTAAGCCTCATAGCAAAGACAAAAACCACTAGTCACAGCTTTGTATTAGAATAAACAGAATAAACATGAAAGTCACCTCGGAAGAATGCATTCATTTTAAGCACTAAACCTGAAAGAGTCATATAGCACTGCAGAGAGGGTTGTGCAAAGAAGGAATGTACAAAGGGTAGGAGTTAGGAGGAGGGGTGTGCGAGAGGAGAGTTTAATGGAGGTAGAGGGGTAAGCAGTAGTAAAATTTCAAAGTTGGTGCAATGGGTTACGTTGTGTTAAAAAGACAGTGTGTGTGTGTGTGTGTGTGTGTGTGTGTGTGTGTGTGTGTGTGTGTGTGTGTGTGTGTGTGTGTGTGTGTGTGTGTGTGTGTGTGTGTGTGTGCGCGCGCGCATCACAGTGGGGCTTTGAGCGAGGAGGTCAGTGTATGTTCCGACAGTGATGTCGGAAGTAAGTGCTGCATACCTCTTGATAGATAGGATAATCTATTAAAATATGGCTGACAGTGCCACCTGACAATACTTACAGATTGGTGCCTGACGTTTCTCCATGGGGTATCCATGAATGAGCTGCGTGTCCACTATATAATCCAGAGTGTCTGCCAAACATGACAGTGGTGGAAAGATGGGCAGACGCCTAAACGTAACTGGATAAAAAAACAATTTTCTGTGGTCCAACTCTGACCAACGTTGTTGTGTAAGTGTAGGGGGCGGGAAGGGGCTGGGGAGGGAACAGATTTTAGGCAAATTGCTCCCACATTCGGACAAAATGGGGGGGGGGGATAAAAGATACTGATTTACAGAAAGAAAAACTTTAAAAGTGAAAACGTCTTTTAAACTGTTGAAATGTTATGTATATTCAGGTACGTTTTGTGTTATATATGTAATACATAAGAACTGTTATTTGTTAGTTTTCTGTATCTTTACAGTTCCTTGATAATGTGAGAAATCATGAAAACGCTTGGAAGTTCACTATTTTTTTTTTACAATGGTTACTCTGCGTATTGTGATATCACCTGTTTACTGTGATCTTATTGCATAACTCACGATATCTCAATGACACGATTGCAAACAAACCATGCCACGGGCGGGGTTAAAACCTGCGATCAGAGTCATAAAACTCCAGACCGACGCGCTAGCCAGCTGGCCCAATGGTTAGGCGTCGGTCTGGAGTTTTACGACTCTCTAATCGCGGGCTCTTAACCCCGCCCGTGATATGGTTTATTTGATTGCATATTATATATATATATATATATATATATATATATATATATATATATATATATATATATATATATATATATGATAGGAGTGAATGGAGACAAATGGTTTTTAATACTTGACGTGCTGTTGGAGTGTGAGCAAAGTAACATTTATGAAGGGATTCAGGGAAACTGGCAGGCTGGACTTGAGTCCTGGAGATGGAAAGTACAGTGCCTGCACTCTGAAGGAGGGGTGTTAATGTTGCAGTTTAAAAACTGTAGTGTAAAGCACCCTTCTGGCAAGACAGTGATGGAGTGAATGATGGTGAAAGTTTTTCTTTTTCGGGCCACCCTGCCTTAGTGGGAATCGGCCGGTGTGGTGATAAAAAAAAATAAAATATATATATATATGTATTATATATATATATATATATATATATATATATATATATATATATATATATATATATATATATATATATATATATATATATAAATATATATGTCGTGCCGAATATGTAAAACTGGTCAATTAGCAAGAACTCATTTAAAATTAAGTCCTTTCTGAAATTATCTCTTATACATTTAAAGATATATTTTTTTCATTAATGTTAATGTAGAAACCTTTAATTTTGCACCAAAAGAATCTTAGAAAACTTACCTAACCTTATCATAACAAGAGCAATTTATTTTAGCCTAACCCAACTAAATATATTTTAAATACGTTTACAATAATTTAGTCCTAAGCAAACACAATCAAATATATTTTTTTCGTTAGGTTCAGAATGATTTTGGCGAAATTATTACATACACAAATTTTCACTTGTCCTATATGGCAAGATGAGCGTTGCTATTTAAGCCAAGATCGCAAGTTCTGCCTATTCGGCACGATATATATATATATATATATATATATATATATATATATATATATATATATATATATATATATATATATATATATATATATATAATGTTGTGCCGAATAGGTAAAACTTGCTATTTTGGCTTAAATAGCAACACACTTCTTGCCGAATAAGGCAAGCGAAAATTTGTGTATGCAATAATTTTGCAAAAATCCTTCTGAACCTAACGAAAAATATATATATATTTCATTGTGTTTGTTTATTTTTAAATTATTATAAACTTATCTAAAATATATTTAGTTGGATTAGGCTACATTGAATTACACTTGTTATAATAAAGTCAGGTAAGTTTTCTAAGGTTCTTTTGGTAAAAATTATTAATTTTTACATTAACATAAATTAAAAAAATATATCTTTAAACGTATAAGAGAAAAAAATTGAAAGGACTTAGTTTTAAATGAGTTCTTGCTAATTGACCAGTTTTACCTCTTCGGCACGACATATATACTGCACTAGTCCACAGTGGTGGTGAAATATAGTGGTGGATTCAGGTTGTGACAGCAAGAAAGTGTAAACACAGGCAACTCCTCGCTTCTTCTGACATATTTCGAATCTCGATCCGGCTCCGAAAATCAGTTTAATAGGTCTGCCCCTGACAGAATCAATTGCAAGTCGAAATGTAATTCGAGATTTTTTAATACACTTACCTTGATGTAGCAGATGCACTGTACAAGCCATGACTAGTGCAGTGTTGATTAATGTATACTGTATACTTGGTTGATAGGGACATTAACCATTCGAAAATATTTTCATCTCAAATATGGCTTTTTGGGATGAAATCAAAAGTGTGTATATACTGAGGTATATACCCCTCCACGTGTACATATGCTGTTTTTTTTTAGAGCACTGGCCGTCTCCTACCTAGGTAGGTTGTCCCAAAAACATGTGTGATAACATCACAGTTCAGATGATTGTGGCATGCTAAGATTACATATTATTCGGAGTGTCACACACCCATAAAGGCATGCCCTCCCGACCAGCGAACCAGATGCTAAGAAGATAACGAGAAATGCCCCCTTGTTATTCTAACACCTTGGTTTAACCAAGCAATGACAAAGAAGCCCGCCAAAGTTGTCAAGCGATGCTGGACCATCGTGATTCAACCATGGCAGACTTATCTCCAAGTCTGGTAGAAGACTGTGCTCACTGTGTCTCTTGCTTGCAAATTGCCTTTCTGTATATATCCTCTGTAAATATTGTCTACCTGGAGTCTACCTTGAGGTTATTCCGGGGACCAACACCCCCGCGGCCCGGTCCACGACCAGGCCTCCCGGTGGATCAGGGCCTGATCAACCAGGCTATTACTGCTGGCCGCACACAGTCCAACGTATGAACCACAGCCCGGCTGATCCAGCACTGACTTTAGGTATCTGTCCAGCTCTCTCTTGACGGCAGCCAGGAGTTTATTGGTAATTCCCCTTATGCTTGGTGCGAGGCTGTTGAACAGTCTTGGGCCCCAGACACTTATGGTGTTTTCTCTTAGTGCACCAATGGCGCCCCTACTTTTAATTGGGGGTATTTCGCATCGCCTGCCCAGTCTTTTACTTTCGTAGGGAGTGATTTCTGTGTGAAGATTCGGTACCATTCCTTCCAGGATTTCCCAAGTGTAGATTATGATATATCTCTCTCTCCTGCGTTCCAACGAGTACAAATCAAGTGCTTCCAAGTGTTCCCAGTAGTTAAGGTGTTTGACAGAACTTATATGTGCAGTAAAGGTTCTCTGTACACTCTCTAGATCTGCAATTTTACCTGCTTTGAATGGAGTTGTTAATGTACAGCAGTATTCCAGCCTAGAGAGAACAAGTGATTTGAAAATGATCATCATTGGCTTGGCATCTCTCGTTTTGAACGTTCTCATTATACATCCTATCATTTTCTTTGCACTTGTGATCGTGGCACTGTTGTGATCCTTGAAAGTGAGATCCTCAGACATTACTACTCCCAGGTCCCTTACATTATTTTTCCGCTCTATTGTATGGCCGGAGTCAGTAGTATACTCTGTTCTAGTTATTATCTCCTCCAGTTTTCCATAACGGAGTAGTTGGAATTTGTCCTCATTGAACATCATATTGTTTACCGTTGCCCACTGGAAAGCTTTGTTTATATCTTCTTGGAGGTTAACCGTATCCTCAGTGCAGATCCTAGTATCTGCAAAGGATGATACGGTGCTGTGGGTTACATCTCTGTCTATGTCTGATATGAGAATGAGGAACAGGATGGGGGCGAGTACTGTGCCTTGTGGAACAGAGCTCTTCACTATGGCAGCCTCCAATTTAACTCTGTTAACCACTACTCTTTGTGTTCAATTGGTTAGGAAGTTGAAGATCCATCTCCCCACTTTGCCAGTTATTCCTTTAGCACATATTTTGTTTGCTATTATGCCATGATCCCACTTGTAAAACGCTTTTGCAAAGTCTGTGCATATTATATCTGCATTCTGATTTTCTTCCAGTGCATCCAAGGCCATATCATAGTGATCCAGTAGTTGACAGAGGCAGGAGCGACCTGCCCTGAACCCATGTTGCCATGGATTGTGAAGTTTTTTGGAATCAAGGCGGTTTGCAATCCTGCTTCTTAGCACTCAAAGATTTTTATGATGTGGGACATTAGAGCTATTGGTCTATAGTTCTTAGCTAATGCTTTGCTGCCACCTTTATGGAGTGGGGCTATATCCGCTGTTTTAAGTGACTGGAATTTCACCCATGTCCAAGCTCCTTCTCCAGAGTGTACTTAGGGCACGTGAGAGGGGTTTCTTGCAGTTTTTAATGAACACAGAGTTCCACGAGTCTGGACCTGGGGCTGAGTGCATGGGCATGTTGTCAGTGGCTTTTCTCAAAGTCTATCGGAGGGTAATGTCGGAAATCTGGCATATATTTATGGAGTTTTGAGGTTCATGAAATCATTGGGTCATCGATCCTCAGACTGATTAGTGGCTCGCTAAACAGAGTCGTACTGGGATTTCAGTATTTCACTCATTTCCTTGTTGTCATGTGTGTAAGTCCCATCCTGTCTGAGTAAGGGCCCGATGCTAGATGTGGTATTTGCCTTGTTTTTGGCATATGAAAAGAAATATTTCGAATTTCTTTCAATTTCACTAACAGTTTTAAGTTCCTCCTGTCTCTCCTGGTTCCTGTAAGAGTACTTAAACTTAAGTTCGATAGTTTCCACTTCCCTGGTCAGCGCCTCCTTCTGTGTATCAGATATTCTAGTGTTCCTGAGGAGCTCAGTGATTCTTCGTCGTCTTCTGTAGAGGGAGTGTCTTTCTCCAGTTTACTCGTGCTCTTCTTTCTTAGGGGAATATGCCTAGAACATGCTTGAGCTGCCAGGAAGTTGATCCTTTCAAGGCACTGGTTTGGATCCATGTTATTTAAGATAATTTCCCAACATGTTTCATTTAAGACATGGTTTACCTGGTCCCAGTTGATGTTCTTTTTGTTGAAGTTGTATTTTGTGAAGACACCTTCACAGGTACATACATTTGGCTGATCAGGACCCCTGTTCATGTAAGTCTGGACTTCGATTAGATTGTGATCGGAATTAGTTGTTTTTGATATTATGTCTCTTACCAGGTCCTCATTATTTGTGAAGATAAGGTCAAGTGTGTTTTCTAGTCTTGTTGGCTCCACTATCTGCTGGCTTAAGGTGTGTTTATCGCAGAGACTTAGTAGCTCATGTGTGTGTGACCTTTCATCTACGCTACCTCCAGGGATTATTTCTGCTATAACATTATTCGCTACAATCTTCCATTTTGTATACCTTAGGTTGAAATCACCAAGCAGTAAGATGTTTGAGGATGGAGCTGGAAGGCTTTCCAGACAGTTATCAATTTTCAGTAGCTGTTCCTCGAACTGTTGGGAGGTTGCATCTGGTGGCTTATATACAACCACGATGACTAGGTTTTGGTTCTGGATCTTTATTGATAGAACTTCAACTATATCATTTGTGGTGTTCAGCAACTCCCTGCAGATGAGTGACTCTTTGAAATACAGGCCAACCCCCCCTTGTTGCCTGTTCATTCTGTCGCATCTAAAAAGGTTGTACCCACTTATCCATATTTCACTGTCAAAGTGGTCTTTCGTGTGGGTCTCTGTGAAGGCTGCAAACATTGCATTAGACTCCTCAAGAAGTCCCCTGATAAAAGGTATTTTGTTGGTGAATGGCTTAAGGCCCTGTTTATAAACAAATATGAACGAGGTTGTATTCTGTGTTAGGGGGGATTTTGTTATTGGCATCAGTAGTTGTAGTTCTGGTGGGACTACAACTAATGATGAGCCTTGTTTGACTGGAGGCACTGGCTGTGCCTCCAGTTCAACAAGACTCCAAGGTGGTGGATTATTTTTATTTCCTTCCATTTTCTTTTTCCGTTTCCTGCCACTAAAAAATCACCTGGAGTTGGGTTATCGTAGCTACTATTGTTTGTCTTGTGGGGTCTCTGCCTCCTGGTCCCTTTTAGATGGTATGCAGGGCAGTTGATGTTGTAACACTGCTTCTGGAGGACCGAGGAGTGACACATTTTTGTGTGAAAGAAAGTACAGGAAGAAGAACGACACACTCCTTTAGACATTAGGTAGCTGCATTTTTTGGGATGCTCAAAGTTGTATGTCCCATTTTTTTTCCTGATATTCCATGCTTACAAATGCCCCAAGCATAGTATTTGCACAATTTCACTTTTGGTTGGATAGAATTGTTGGGAGGTGTGTTGTCAATTTCTGCAGGCTCTGGGACTGCACAATAATCCTCAGTATCCAAGCCAGGACCACCCCATCCTCGATTCCATCTACTTTTCTCAAAAGAGGAAGGATGAGACGCCTCCCCTACATCTGTACTGTGGCCTGTGGTCTTGTGCCATGATGGTTGTATATTTAAGTTTTTAGTGGTGGCTGTGGTAGGATCCCTAGTAGAGTCTGGATTGGCAATAAGGTTGGGGCTGAGATTGAGTCAGCACTGGGGCTGGGGGCTGAGCCTGGATATTAGTGCTATGGGTATTAGTGCTATGACTGGGGGTTGGGTCTGGTTTAGCACTATGTGGGTGACTAGATAGTTTCGAGTCATCTGTTGTGGTACGAGCATTCTTCATTTTTTGGTTCACTCCTATCTCTTTCTCCTATGTTTTATACATTTTTGGTAGATTACCCAAGAGGTCATCTTTACATATATAACCCGCACATAGAAGAGAGGAGCTTACGACGACGTTTCCGTCCGACTTGGACCATTTACAAAGTCACACTAACCAGAATTGGAGCAGGACGGGTATATATAGGCAGGAAGAGGTAGTGGTGGTAGTAGTAGAAGCAGTAGTGGTAGTAGTAGTAGAAGTGGTAGTAGTGGTAGTGGTAGTAGTGGGGAATTAAGGAGGAGGAGCCAGTCAAATACAAAGAAAGGGGAGCACTGCAAGGCAGCTAGGTGCCCACAGAGGGAGAACAAGTGCACAGAGGTGGGGGGAAAGGGGAAGTGATGAAATAAATAAGGAACAGAATCACGAGACAGAAGAAAGACAACCCAGAGGAGAAAAAAAAGAAGGAAAGAGGAAAGGGGAAGAGGGAGAAGAAGAAAAAAGAAAAAATGAGGAATCAGGTTAAGTCACGGGTGTTCTGAAGTTTGGAGCATTTTACAATGTAGTGGGAGAGGAAGGCATTTACAGAGACGAAGCCAGGGCTAAGATTCATACAAGGAAAGTTGTGTATTAGAGAGGATTCAACTAGACGGCGACTGTTAGAGTTGGAAGTAGGGAAGACAGTTTTAGCGGAAGACCAGTCAATAGGATGGCTGTGATCTCTGATGTGACAGAAAAGAGCATTGTTAGTGTCGGCAAGCCTAACACTATTTTTGTGCTCTCTAAGTCTGTCAGAAAGAGATCAACCAGTTTCTCCAAAGTATTGAAGAAGACAGGAGGTGCAAGAAATAGAGTAGACACCAGGAACATCTGTAGAGGGAGGAGAGGTATGAAGGAGTTTAGTGCGAAGAGTGTTAGTCTGGCGGAAAGTAAGCTTGATGTCTAAGGGACGGAGAGAATTGTTGAGATTAGAAAGACCGGAAATGTAGGGAAGGAAGAGGACAGAAGAGTTCCCAGGAGTGGAGAGTTTGGGAGAGAAGAAATTACATATAGCACATGAGAGGGCAGAGTCTATGAAATGGATAGGGTACCCAAGATGGGAAAACGAATTATGAAGAGTGGAAATTTCTGCTGGAGGGAACTGAGGATCACAGATGCGGAGGGCACGGAGAAAGAGGGAGATAAGAACACGTTTCTTGACAGGGGAAGCATGATAGGAAAAGTAGTGAATGTACATGCCACTGTGCATAGGTTTTCGCTAAACAGAAAAGGAAAAACCTGTATCTGAGCAGTGGACATGAACATCAAGGAAAGGAAGCAAGGAATTAGATTCCCATTCTGCTTTAAACTTAATGGAAGGGGCAAGATTATTAAGAACTTCAAGAAAAGGCTGGAAGAGACTGGAGTCATGAGGCCTTTCATCACACCAGTAACAACCAACTTGGTCACCAATTACTCACCTTCACAAACCATAAACACCTAATTCATCTCGGCCTAGACTTCAACACCTTCTACAACCACACAGGCCAAGGCAAACCAGACATCATTCTGGCAAACCGAGCCAGCTCTCTATTTCAACACTACATCTCACCTGGCCCTATTACAGGCTCTGATCACATCCCAGTCATCTTACACATCTCCTCCAACCCTATCCTCATTCCAACCACACCGTCCTTCTCCTACAAGAACGCTGACTGGGATGCTTTCAAACAACACATAGACTATATTAACCTCACCTATGACTACAACAACAAACCTATCTCTGACATCGATAATCAACTTGATCTCATCCAGGACACCATCACACAAGCAGCCGACATCGCAATACCAAAGAAAACTCACACCACTCGTTATTCCTTCAAACCGTCACTCAGAACAAGAATAATTATCTGCTACCACAACCGCTTCCTCTACAACACACATAGATTTAATCAAGTTCGATTAGATCTCACTTACCTTAGAAACAACATTTTACTCAGCCTAGACCAAGACCACAACAATCACTGGTCACAACTTATACAACAAGCAGACAAACAGCATATTAAAAACACTAAAGCCTTCTGGAACTTTATCAAAAAAAATCAGAGGCACAACTCCCACCAGCAAATTCAAACACATCACCCACAACAACACACACATCTCAGACCCGCAGGCTGCCACTAACATCTTCAAACACATCTGGGAGAACATCTTCCACCCTCACCCACCTCACTCTAACGTTATTCAACACACTCAGAACATAGAACACTGGAACACTGCACACACACAAGAAACAACACCAGATAGCCACATACACCTAGACTCTCTTACCTCCTCCCAAGAACTCGACACTCCTTTCACCAACACAGACATTAAAACTCTCTTCAGACACCTTCCTCCCAAGGCTCCTGGTGCCTCTGGCCTAAACCATATTATCCTAAAACACCTTCCTGACTCTATCATTACTGCCTACACAAACCTCCTCAATGCCTCCCTTGCCTCTGGATACTTCCCTTCCCTCTTCAAAGCTGCTACTGCTATCCTCCTTCCTAAACCAAAAAAAAAAAAGACCACTCTGATCCTAGAAACTATCGCCCTATCAGCCTCCTCGAAACTTTAGGAAAACTCTTTGAAAAACTCATCAACCATCGCCTTCGCAGATACCTGGAACACAACTCTCTACTTTCTAATGGCCAGTTTGGCTTCAGAACACAGATCCACACAGGATGCCATTAACATCATTCTCAACTACATCCACATCAACACAGAACAAAGAAACAGGACAGCCCTGGTTGCAAAAGACGTTGAAAAAGCTTTTGACACTGGCACCAAGGGCTCAAGTACAAACTCTGCACTAACTTTAACCTGCCTCTCACTACTCGTAAACTCCTCTGCAACTTCCTAGACGGCTGTACCATGAGAATCAAATTCCACGGCTGTTACTCTGACTACTTCACACTAAATGCTGGAGTACCCCAGGGATCTGTCCTCTCCCCTACCCTCTACATTTTATACACTAACGACATTCCAACACCTGCATACCAAAACTCCATCACACTAGCCTATGCAGACGACATTACACAACTTATCACTCATGCCAATATAGATACACTCACACACAAAACACAAAATGAGGTCGACAGGAAAGCCATCTGGGAACAAAAATGGAGGATCAAAACCAATGCAGCTAAATCCAGCATTACATATTTTAACTACAGAAAACGTGATCCTCCATTACCTGTCGAGCTCAGAACAGCTGACACCCGCACTTACATCCCCATCACACAATCTGTCACTGTCCTTGGCGTTAATCTTGACTACCTTCTACGCTTACACGTAGGCATGCAATAGCTAGTAAGGCCCTTGCGAGCCTCTACAAGCTGAAACATGCCTCTCAACGCACCAAACTACACCTCTACAAATCCCTAATACGCCCTCTGATAACTTACTCTTCTCTAGCCCTCTATCTTGCAGCAAAAACAAACTTAGTTAAACTGCAGCGTGTCCAGAACAAGGCGCTTGATGTCAGATGGGAGGACTTCGCTACAAGCAAGTCTCTCCATGCCCAATTAGACATCCCTGCGCTGAATATGTACTGGAAGACGCTCAGTGACAGACAGATAGACAAACTTGAGACACGACACGACTACTGGACTCCTTGACGAAGACATTCGCAGACCCACAAACCAACACAACCTTTTCTACTCCTTGCATGATCCTGCACCTAACCCTATTTACAAATAACCTTGGATTCGCTGACAGGTACCTTCTATGACAGGTACCATTCTCTGACCCACGTTCGCCTTAGCTTTTGGGTTAAGACATGGCTCAGTTCTACACAATTCTCTAGCACTAAACGTCGCATGTCCCTTCCTCCCCGCTCACCCCACCGGAGTCCCAACAGAAGAGCCTGAATTTCTCTTCTCAGTATCTGTCCCACGATCGCCTTCGCTGCTGGGTTAAGCCCTGGCTCTATTTCTACGACTAAGAACACTCCTCTCCAGAGCTATTCTTAGTTTGTCCCGTCTTCCCCGCTCATCCCATTTGGGATCTTGCCTGAACTTTCGTTCGTTCTTTCAATTCTGGTTAGTGTGACTTTGTAAATGGTCCAAGTCGGATCGAAACGTCGTAAGCTCCTCTCTTCTATGTGCGGGTTATTTGTGTATCATTCCAGTCACTGTATTGTGTTTTTTTTTTGTTATTTAAGGTCATCTTTGTTTTCTTGATTATTTTCATCGTTTATTCCTTTCCTTAGTACCTTTCTGATACCTGCCCAAAATTCTACATCTTTATTGCACAACCAGAAACACCTTGCTAGTTCGAGGTCATTTTTTGAGGCTGTATTTAGTTTACTATAAGAGATATGATGTTTGGAAGAGCAGAGGTTGCATGTGATTCTGGATTTCCTTCCAAGGATTTTTTTACATGTGCCACTTTGGCTCTGGTGGCCTGGTGGTTAACGCTCTCGCTTCACACGGCGAGGGCCTGGGTTCGATTCCCAGCCAGGGTAGAAACATTGGACGTGTTTCTTTCCACCTGTTGTCTATGTTCCCCATCAGTAAAATGGGTACCTGGGTGTTAGTCGACTGGTGTGGGTCGCATCCTGGGACACTGACCTAAGGAGGCCTGGTCACAGACCGGGCCGCGGGGGCGTTGACCCCCGGAACTCTCTCCAGATAAACTCCAGATAAACAGGTATGCTGTACTGACATCCTGTATGTATCCTACTACACTCTGTATGACACGGAAAAAAACTGATTTCCACTTGACCTTTCTCTTACTGGTGCCAGTAATATGCAAGATGTATTTATACGAGCCAAATTTGCTGCACGTGGGTGGTGGCTGTAGGGCGGGTAGCTGGTGTAGGGCAGGTGGCTGGTTTAGGGTGGGTGGCTGGTGTAGGGTGGGTGGTGTTTATGGTAGGTCAGAGCGGCTGACTTGCAGCACTGCCAGACGTATAGCTGTAGCACACCACTCAGGTGTATGTGGCACTTCTGTCATGGGATATCACATTTAGTTTAAACCATTTCCATTATGTTAATCACTATCCTTGTGTTGTACCGCTGACAATTTAGGTTCACTAGGTCTATTATGTCTAGGTATCCTAGTCTATTCGTTATATGTGTATCACTTGTCACATGTCAACACCAGGGCAAGATTTACCCACACTGCCACACTTCAATATTGTTTATTTTATTAACTTTTATTTTATGCTGTTCACTGGTTATCTCAAGGATATACACTGTATTCATTCAAGATAAGCTTCTCTTTTCACTGCTCTATACTGGAATTGCTGTTTTATTATTCACACAGCAGCTAGGCCTACGGTAACTTTCCCCTACACTTCCATGAAAATTTATTTCATGCTTAGTAGAGATAACGGGAAAACACGTCACACGGTAGACTTAAGCCTTTTCATCGACTGTATGCTCATTTTATGTATACTGTGATTCCCTGCACCTCAATGCTACCATTACTCGTTTTATCACTTATTACTATAGTAAATACTCAGCCGTTATTGCCACTTCTCTGGACCTCCGGCAGTAGTTCGCTAGTGCCAGTCGCTTGTAAATATTCCCATATGCTACACCATATATTTTACACTATATTGGGGGATAATTTTGATTACTCTTATCTACAATTTAGTTCACTGTGTCACTGCACATATCATTGTCACTCACTATATTACTTATAGATAGTTCAATATCTGTTTATTTCCACTTGTATCGACATCTGGCAATAATTCGCTAGTGCTGGTCAGGTCAATTTTCACAGTAACCGTTCCTCCACCAGCACTCTCCATATGACACTGTCATCAATATTTTCCTGTACTTAGCTCAGAGGTGACCTGTACTTGGCTCAGTGAGGATGTGTCGAGTGTGCTCTCTACGGACTGAACCAAAATGTCCTCCATCGAGCAACTTTATCAACAGCTTAAGGAAGAATTGAGGATGGCGAAGATGGTGATTCGGCGACTGAACGAGGAAAATAAGAAGATTCGTAGTAGTCCTCCTGTTTTGAGTCATCAGGTCAAGAAGGGAAACTGGTCAGTGGCTGGACAGCATGGAACGAAGTTGATGATCAAATAGATGAATGGAAAGGTAGAAACGATGAAGAAGAGACTGCCGTGGAAACTGTTGTGCAAACATCTAATGCATTCTCCGTGCTACCCGACGAATGTGAGTCAACTACTGGGAACGCCACGACGAACGACACCAAGGAAGGTAAGAATATTATTGTTGTTGGGGATAGCCAGGTTAGATACATGGATAGGGCATTCTGCTTGAAGGACAGGAGTAGGAGACAGAGGGTTTGCTTTCCTGGAGCTGGTATGGAGGATATTGTTAGCCATCTGGATGACATCATGAGAGGTAATGGGAGCAATCCTTTTATCTGTCTCAGTGCTGGAGGCAATGATGTTGGCAGATGTAGGAGTGAAGACCTGATTAGCAGGTATAGGTCAGCAATATAAATAATTAGGAGGAAGGGCGGGAACCCTGTCATATGTGGTATTTTGCCAAGGAGAGGAGTTGGAAATGAATGGTTGTCCAGGGCAATTGGTGTCAATTGCTGGCTGGACAAATACTGTAAGGAAAATGCGGTAACATTCATTGACAACTGGGACCTCTTCTATGGCAGAAATGTCATGTACGCCAGGGATGGGGTTCACTTATCTAGGTCTGGGGTGGGGGCACTGGCAACTGCAGTGGAGGGAGCTGTTAGGACTTTAAACTAGGAATAGTTAGTGGTATGGGTTTTGGCAGGAAAACAGTGAAGCCCCAGTGTAGTAATATGAGTTCTAGGGGAACTAGTAATAAGCAGAATGAGGTAGATATTGAAAAGCCAGTGACACTAGGCGATAAGGACAGTAATAGGTTTAGTAGAAAAACAGAAATGAGCAGGAAGGGTAAAGAGAAAGGAGAGTCTTTCAATGTTTATTATGCTAATACCCGTAGTGCTAGGAATAAGATGGATGAGTTGAGATTAGTTGCTAGTGCAGGTAACAATGATGTATTTGCCTTAACTGAGACGTGGTTTAATTCAAAAAGTCGGGACATGCCTGTGGAATGTCACATTCAGGGTTTTAAATTGTTCCAAGTAGATAGAAGTATCAGGAAGGGGGGTGGGGTGGCATTGTATGTCCGAGATCACTTGAACTGTTGCATAAAAACGGGGATTAAGTCTGAAGTAACACATACAGAGTCTGTTTAGATAGAATTTTCAGAGGGGCATGAAAAATTGATTTTAGGTGTGATATACCATCCCCCAAAGTTAGATAGGGACCAAAGGAGACTGCTATGGGAGGAAATTGTTAAGGCCACAAGGCATGATAATGTAGTAATTCTAGGAGACTTTAACTTTAGCCATATTGATTGGAATTTCTTGACTGAGAATTTAGAATCATATGACTTCTTAGAAGTAGTTCAGGATTGTTTTTTGAAACAGTTTGTGACAGAACCTACACGGGGAAATAACCTGCTTGACTTAGTTCTGGCAAACGATGAATCCCTTGTTAATAATTTAGAAATTTCAGAGGAACTGGGTGCTAGCGACCACAAATCAATTACATTTAGCATTGAATAGAAGTATGATAATAGCGATAACTCAGTAACAGTCCCAGATTTTCGCTTTGCAGATTACGATGGGCTTAGAGAACACTTATCATCTGTTGACTGGGGTAACGAAGAGAGGTATCAATATGACAGTTTTCTGAACACTATATATGCTGCTCAAAGAACGTTTATCCCGTATAAAGAAATTAGTTCAAATAAAAATAACCCAAAATGGATGAATAATAGGCTGAAATATCTAGTAGGGCATAAGAAAGGAATTTATAGGCGTATATTGACATTAAGAGGGACATTAAAAAGGGGATAAGAAAAGCTAAAAGGGACTATGAAATTAAAGTTGCTAGGGATTCGAAAACTAACCCAAAAAGTTTTCTCCAGGTCTATAGAACAAAAGTTAGAGATAAGATAGGTCCCCTTAAAAATAACTATGGGCATCTTACTGACAAAGAGAATGAAATATGCTCAATTTTGAATAATTATTTTCTCTCGGTTTTTACACAGGAAGACACTAACAGTATTCCAGTAATTAATTTTTATAATGGGCCTGAAGAAGATAAATTATGTAACATCACAGTCACTAGTGAGATGGTTGTGAAGCAGATAGACAGACTGAAGCAAAATAAGTCGCCGGGTCCTGATGAGCTTTCTTCAAGGGTTCTTAAGGAATGCAAAATGGAACTCTGTGAACCATTAACGAAAATTTTTAATTTATCTCTTCAAACAGGTGTAGTGTCTGATATGTGGAAGACGGCTAATGTAATTCCTATTTTTAAAGCAGGGGACAAGTCGTTACCGTCAAATTACCGCCCAATAAGCCTGACCTCAGTTGTAGGCAAATTACTAGAGTCAATTATAGCTGAGATTATAAGAAGCCATCTCGATAAGCATAGCTTGATTAATGATTCTCAGCATGGATTCAGGAGAGGCCGTTCTTGTCTAACTAATTTATTAGCTTTCTTCAGTAAAGCTTTTGAGGCTGTTGATCACAATAAAGAATTTTAGATTATTTACTTAGATTTTAGTAAGGCTTTTGATAGAGTTCCGCACCAAAGACTGTTAAAGAATGTGGCAGCTCATGGCATTGGGGAAGAAGTGCTCTCGTGGATCGAGTCATGGCTCACAGACAGGAAGCAGTGTCCATAAATGGGGTTAAATCTGAGTGGGGATCTGTAACAAGTGGCGTACCACAGGGATCAGTCTTAGGCCCGTTGCTGTTTATTATATCAATGACCTTGATGAGGGTATTACTAGTGATATGAGCAAATTCGCCGATGACACAAAGATAGGTAGGATAATTGATTCAAATGTAGATGTTAGGGAACTTCAGGAGGATTTAGATAAATTCTATTCTTGGTCAGAAAAGTGGCAGATGCAGTTCAATGTAGATAAATGCAAGGTTCTGAAGCTAGGGAGTGTCCATATCCCTAGCACTTATAAGTTAAATAATGTAGAACTTAGCCATACAGATTGCAAAAAGGACTTGGGGGCTATGGTGAGCAGCAACCTTAAACCAAGACAGCAATGCCTAAGCATACTGGCTACTTCTAGATGTACTGCTCTAGTTGTAGCACAAGTGAACAAACAGATGTACAACAGATGCTGAATCAACGCAGTTGTCGTTGGAGATACATTCCTCCTAAATCTCCATGGCACGGCGGATTTTATGAAAGAATGATCGGCATTGTAAAACGTTGTTTAAGGAAGACTCTTCATCGTCAAAGAATCGACTTAGAAGAATTCCGTACAGTTGTGACTGAAATAGAAAATAGAGTCAACAACAGACCTCAAACTTATGTTACCGATGATCTGGACAATTTAGAAGTGTTAAGTCCATCTCATTTACTCCATGGCAGAAGGCTCTAACCTGTTCCTCCCATGAATTATAAAGAAATCATAGCGGATCCTTCTTATTTCGAACCTGAGCAACTCAGACGTAAATTCAAACACCTTAATGAAGTGATTGAGTGTTGGGAGAAAATTTGGCGAGAAGACTATCTCGCCTCATTGAGAGAACACTTCTATGGAGCTGGTGTTCCTGAAAATCATAAGTCCTTAAGATCTGGTGACATAGTGATTATTGACAATGATGGTCCGAGGTTCCAATGGCCACTTGGAAAAATTGTGACCATATATCCTGATGCAAATGGAATCATCAGGACAGTTGATGTTTTAAGCAAAGGTGTAGTGAATAAGCGGACAATAAATAAACTAGTGCCGTTAGAATTACACAGTGTTGAAAACAAAATTAGTGATTCTCCAGAAACCACACAGACTAAAGCTGTTCAGAAAAGACAAGCAGCAGTGGTGGCGAGTTAGAAAATTAAATTAATGTTAAGTGATGAATAGTTCACCTGCAGCGAACCTCTGCCGCCCCCCAGTGTGGAGAAATTTTCTCCAGGAGGGGGGTATCAGCCCCCTTCAGCACCTTTCAGCCTTTTCAGCCCTGAGGGGCCCAGCCCTCTCAGAAGGGGCAAGCGTCTTGTTTACTGCTACAGTGAGTAATTGATAGCAGATGCAGACTCTTAAATTACATTCACTTGTTAGAAGAAGAATGAGGGGAGACATGACCGAAGTGTAGAAGTGGAAGACGGGTATTAATAAAGGGGACATTAACAAGGTCTTGAGGATATCTCTCCAAGAGAGAACCCGCAGTAATGGATTTAAATTAGACAAGTTTAGATTTAGAAAGGACATAGGAAAGTATTGGTTTGGAAATAGGGTAGTTGATGAGTGGAA